>NC_034613.1:90353266-90368750 GCF_900095145.1 Mus pahari
AGAGAGAGAGAGAGAGAGAGAGAGAGAGAGAGAGAGAGAGAGAGAAAACGAACGAAAGCTGCAACAAATCAACAAATGAAAAGGTCTGGGTTTTGATTGGCCACTTCAAGTTAAGTCACGGTAAATTAGCTCCATTTTTTTGTGGCTGCAACTAAATATCTTCCTAGAAGCCATTTCTTTTCTAGACATTTATTTTTATTTTCGGTGTATGGGTGTTTTGCCTCCACGTATTTGTGCACCATTCTGTGGAAGCCAGAAGTGGGTCCAGGATCCCCTAGAACTTGAGTCACAGACAGTTGTTAGCTACCATGTGGGTTGTGGAAAATCAAACCCAGGTCTTTTATAAGAACAGCAAATGCTCTTAAGCAATTTCTGAGAACAAAACTTATTTTGGCCATGGGTTCAGGGAATATAATCTATCATGGCGGAGACGGCATGGCAGCAGAGTAGCTAATATGTGTGCACTGGGAAATTGCTTGCTCACATCTCAGCAGCTCTAGAAACAGGGAAAGGAGCAATGGCAGAAGGATGACTTCCCTCTTTTCTTTATGTATTCACTCTGAACCACACCCCTGGGAACAGTAACTTTTCACATTCAGTGTCGGGCTTCACCTCCTCAGTTAATCGTTTCTGGCAAAGCTCTTGTAGACATGCATGCTCATTAATCCAATCCGACTGACAACTGAAACTAACCATCACAGGAGGAGAGGAGTCCTGTCCGTGTTCAGGCAAAGATGCAGTCTGCCCTGTGGAAGAAAACATTGAATAGGGCAGATCTCTCAGACTCAGCCTGGGATAATTCTTAGGGAGGGAATTAGGTGCATGTCTTGAAAGGTAGCATTCCAGGCAGCAAAGGGATTAGTATTAAAGTTCTTCATGGAAGATGTGGATATCAGTATCCATCCCACTTGTCTTTCTTGGCATCACACTTCCCCTCGCTCCATTTACTTGTACCAGTATTTTCATAGTTTTCATATTCCAAATATCTCATTCCATGCCTTGCTCCTCACTATAAAGCTTCTCACCGAGTTCAAAAGGATTATGCTCTTTTTCTCTTAGATTTTTAAATAAACACTTTATTAATGATTAAGGTGTCAAGAAATGAGGGAAATAACCAGAAGCCATGAACTTGGAATGCTAAGACCTCAGTTCTTAGCATGTCCTTTTACATGCTTTCTTTTATACATATAATCTGTGCTCTTTTATATGAGATCTGCAAATACTGCCCCCCACACTTCCTGGGGGACTATTTAGGATCTATCTCTAAGGAAAGCTTTGTACTCAGCAAGTAAGCTAACTTCCAAGGATTAAGCAATATATATTTAAAAAGATATTACAGTTTTGGAAATCCTGTAAAAATCATTTAGCTTGGAGGATATTATTTTAAATGAAATGGTACAGGCACAGAAAGACACACCCTGGACATAAGTGCTGAAATAAAAAATAATGAATTAGAGAGTAGAAATGGTGATTGCTGGGGCTGGTGGGATGTAGGAATGACCCTGGTCAAAGGGTGTGCTGGTTAGTTGTTTAGTTGTTGTTGTTGTTTTTTAATTTTTATTTTTCAACTTGACATAAGCTAGAATCATACAGAAAGAGGAAACATCAGTTAGAAACAAGTTTGAAGTTGCACAAAAGCAGACCACCATCCAATTGAAATTTCTGAATAAGGTCAACTTTACTCTTAACCAAAAAGGTGTGTGTGTGTGTGCATGGCAGAGTGAACACAAAGACAGGAAGTGCACTTGGCTTTTTTTTCAGACTTAGGTGGTCATGACTGTATTCCCCCCACCTCCCCCACCCCCGAGTTGCTGGGATCTGACCTCCCAACCTTTCAAGATTAGTTAGTTTTAAGAGTCCACAAAGGAAATGAAGAAAAAGGGAAAGGAATTCCTGCTCAGAGCCATCAAGACCCTGGTATGCAGTAGTGCCTCTGTGCAAACAAAGGGTTTACCGAGTGAGGTGGGATTGAAACATTTGCATGAAAGTCTTACAAGGTGGGAGATTGAAAGATTTGAATGCTTTCTCATAAACACAAGTTTTACAGTGTTCAATAGGAAAGGTTACTATTTAGGTTTCTTAAATGTCATGAGGAATTCTGTGGGGCATTTTCTTGTGGGATGATTCATGTGGGGATAGCCCAACCCACTCTGGGCGGTGCCACCCCTGAGCAGTTGGGTTGCATTAAAACGCAAGAGGTGGGGGGTGGCAGCTAGGGAGATGGCTCAGCAATGAAGTGTTTGTTACTTTTGCAGGAGACCTTGGTTTCATTACCAGCAACCACAAAGTGATTTCCAACCATCTGTAACTCGGTTTCCAGGGGATCCATTGGCTTTCTTCTGACTTCCATGGGCACCAAGCATGTACATGGTTCATCTACAAACATGTAGGCAAACCACTCACACATAAAATAAGGTGAAAAAAATCTTTTTATTTTAAAAAAAGTGTCTTCTTTTTTTTTTTAAATCCAGTTTAGAAAGCCAGAAATAGCAAGCTAGGAAGCAGTGTTTCTCCATGGTCTGTGTGCTTCAGTTTTTGACTTCAGTTCCTATGGGAGTTTCTGCTCTCACTTCCCTTTCGTGATGGACCGTGATTAGGACAAGTAAGCCAAATAAACATTTTCCTTCCCAAGTTGCTTTCAGGCACAGTGTTTAATTACAGCAATAGAACATAAACTAGGACAAAGTGTACAAACTTTTAGGTAGAAAATGAATGAATTCTGGGATCTAATGTGCAGCATGGTGACTGTGGCTCATATTATACTGTATCCTTGCATAGCCTTGCTACAGACTATGTCCTTTTAGGGTATAGAAGTGTTAAGGCAGGGTCTTGTTACATAGCCCAGACTAGACTAGCAATCACTTAGTGCTCAGGCTGCTCTCAAACACTCTGTCCTCTTGTTCCAGCCTCCTGAGGGCTGCAATTACATCTGGGCTACATGGCAAGTCTTTCTCACAGTAAAATAACATAAAATGAAACAAAACAAAACCAAGGTAAGGAATATACGTAAATGATGGCACAGATAATTCATTTAGGAAAACAAATATATCACAGTGCCTATTCATTGGCTTTCCTCTTAAATAATATATTTTGATTTGTAACAAATTAAAATTATAGTGAAGTGGCTTACATGCTACTGAAGTCAAGGCAAAGAAATAACCAAAGAGTTCAGGAGAGGATTAAGTATTTATTTATTTTTTAGAGACAGGCTGTCATATAACTCAAGCTGGCCTTGAACTCTAGATCCTCTCCTCTCTATCTACCAAGTACTAGGATTACAGATGTGGACCACTATGGTCAGCTAGGCAGAAGTAGATATACAAGATTATATCCAGATTACTTAATTCAGTTACATAATACAAGTATATACATATGTATAATATATATGCATATATATCATTGAGTTTCATAAATTTACTTTTTAATGTTTATTTCTGCATGTATAGCTTATATGACATTGTCAAGTGAATTAACCTCTAGCTTCATTTTCTTGTAAAATGAATATTAGAAGATGGATCATAGCCTAAAGCATTAGAAAGTTTAAGTAAAGCTGGGCAGTGGTGGCACACGCCTTTAATCCCAGTACTTGGGAGGCAGAGGCAGGTGGATTTCTGAGTTCAAGGCCAGCCTGGTCTACAAAGTGAGTTCCAGACAGCCAGGACTACACAGAGAAACCCTGTCTCGAACCCCCCCCCCCAAAAAAAAAGTTTAAGTAAGATACTTAAAGAATAGAAAATAGATTTTTGATTTCTCCTAACTTTACTAATATTCAGTTGTCACTTTAAATTAGGCTCCTAAGTCTGAATTTTCTTTTTTTTTTTTTAAAAAAAGATTTATTTATTATTTATTAAGTACACTGTTGCTGTCTTCAGACACTCCAGAAGAGGGCGTCAGATCTTGTTACAAATGGTTATGAGCCACCATGTGGTTGCTGGGACTTGAACTCTGGGCCTTTGGAAGAGCAGTCGGGTGCTCTTACCCACTGAGCCATCTCACCAGCCCAAGTCTGAATTTTCTTAAATGTAAAACAAGAATTATACTGGGCCTACCTGTTTTACCATATCAAATGAGATATGAAAGTGTTCTGAAGAGTCACTGTACTGCTGCATGTGAAGGACTCCGGTGTTCAGAGCTTGAGCATCTATACATGTGATAGTCTAAGTTAGTTCCTGGACTTCAGTCCATCACAGGTAAGAATTTATTTTCATATTACTGGCTTTAGAAAATGTTGTGTACCAGGCTGGCCTCGAACTCAAAAATTCGCCTGCCTCTGCCTCCCAAGTGCTGGGATTAAAGGCATGCATCACCACACCTGGCTCTCTTAAATACATTTTAGCAACAAAGAGAAAATAGACTGATTTAAAACAAGCAACAAACTACCCACGATGAAACCATACAGGGGAATCCTCCAACATTTATTTTATACGGCTTTCTACCTATATTTAGCAGAAATTGATAAACAAGAAAGCTGGGCTGATCTGTATGACAAAGGTTTGGTGCTGAGTGACATTATCCAGGCTGTCCACTAGCATTTCAAATTTCAGGACATTTACTTATTTTACTTTGTATCTGTTTTGACATCCTGGTAAACAGTAAAGATGAAGTTGGTATTTCATTA
Organism: Mus pahari; assembly: GCF_900095145.1. Taxonomy (NCBI): domain Eukaryota; kingdom Metazoa; phylum Chordata; class Mammalia; order Rodentia; family Muridae; genus Mus; species Mus pahari. Next base: position 90,357,885 of record NC_034613.1, read on the forward strand.
ACTGAATTATTTCATATATCTTTAAGTATGGGTAAAGGTGGGATTTAGAGTTGAAAGACAGGTTTCTGTGTTAGCTTTATTTCTTTTGGGATGTACAATCAATCTTGGACAACTATTTGATTTTGATTTTGTATGACAGGGTTACTATACGTGTGTGTGTGTATCCCAGGCTAACCTTGAATTGGTGATCTTCTTCCAAAACACCTTGAGTGCTAGGAATTATAGGCATATGCTACCATGCCTGGCTTTTTCCCCCCTTGAGTTTTCAAATAAGAGAATGCATGTGAATGCTTTGTAACTTCTTTATAAATTATAGAATATAACACTTAATGTGCTATTCTGATTAGTCATTAGTAAAGTTTTATCTTTCCCGAACCTAAAATATAGACCTGCTAATGCTTATTGGTTAATATAAGAAGGTATACGAATGTGTTTAATATGAAAGTGAAAACAGAAGACAGACTGATATTTGTGCTGTTTCAATTCATTGTTCTATGGCATTGAAAACAGGGTCACATGATGATGAAACAATGGACAGTTTTGGAGCCGGATTATCTTTGGTCATGATACAATACTGGGCTTCATTGGATTCCTCAAGAGTATTCATTGACAAAACAGACATTTGTTCTGGCCTACTTCAAGTTAACAGATACAACTTTTAAGCCCAGAGACCCTTTAATTTGCATTATGTGTTAAGTGAAAAGATAGTACAACCTTTCGAAAGTGTGGGGATTGTAATTTTATCGTGCAGTGATATTAAAATGTCTACACTACAATGATAAATAATGATGTATAGACTTGGAAGTAGGACACAAACAAATATTGCTTATTTTAATTATTTTTGAGACTAGAGCTTGCTTTATAACTCAGGCTAGCTTTGAATCCTTGATCCTTCCATGTCAGCCTTCAAAGTGTGGGGATTACAGATGTGTACTTCATGTCAAGTTAAAACTCTGAAGTTTAACAAGCTCTACAATTGTTCTGATACACATGGACATTTGCAAATTATTATCCTAGACTTTCTTGGTGGGTACCTATACACTTTTAAAAGCCATCCTTCCAAGTATTGTTTGGGAGAACAAACAGTGTAATGAAAATTATGCCATAGTAACATGTGCAATACAGTGTCCAACCAATATCAGTAAGAAAAATTTTAGTGGTCAAGCATATTTAAGAATGTACAGGGGAATGCCAGGGCCAGGAAGCAGGAGTGGTTGGGTTGGGGAGCAGGGCAGGGGGAGGGTATAGGGAATTTTCTGGATAGCTTTGGGGATAGTATTTGAAATGTAAATGAAGAAAATATCTAATAAAAATGCCTTAATTTAAAAAAAGCAATACAGAAGAAAAAAAGCTATTGTTTGTCATCTTAAGTTCGGAAAGCTCAATAAATTCCTTACATTTGTACACACACACACACACACACACACACACACACACACACACACACGAAATGGCATCTTGTAGAAGAGTCTAGAAAGGCCCAGCCTGCTAGCTGTTCTTACTTTGCTTCTTCTGTTACACAGATAAGCCATTAGCTTGAAGATGTAACCAACTACCCAAGTACGTTTTTTCTTTGCCAAGACAGAAAGTTACAAAACAGTGCCTTGCATGTATAATCCACCCATATCTTTTCTTGGCTCTACCAAAGTTCTGATTGAAAGAAATCCTAGGGGTTTTCTGAGGACTCGGCAACCAAGGATCTCTGGCTTAGCCACCTCTGCCAAGCTAGTGTGATAATCTCTCAAGCAGGAAAGACTTTTAAGAGTTAACAAACCAGCATACTGTAGACTGGCAGAGAGATAGGCCAATAAGGTGTCTAAGCCAGCAGTGCGCGTCTGGTGTGGGCGGGTATGGGCAAAGCCTGCGAAAGGACCGCGGAGGCCTAGGGGTGAGAGGGCAGCCAGGGTTAGAGATTTGGAGGAGCCAGGGGCCACGAGGACGCACGTGTCCGCATCCCTTTCTTGGTGCCCTTTATCCCTAGGGTTTGATAGCAGCGGGGATAGCCCGGGGCCCCGTGCATGGCCACAGAGTTACAGCGTCCGGACTCCATGCCCTGTCACAATCGGCAAGTAAACTCTACTTCTAGCCCAAGTCCCGACCATCTGCTAGCTGAGGACCGGGTCCTGGATCATGCAGAGGAAAATAACGCTGCTATGGCTAAGCTGACTCTCCTCCCTGGGCACGCCCATTCTAGCGTGCTTTCGGAGCGGGACTCTCCGGCCTGCTGCAGCACTGATCTTCACTCTGAGAACCACAGTGACAGTAGTGACAGTGGCAACTACGATGCACCTGTCTGCGGCGACTCCCTGCTAGGGGACTGTGAACTCTCCCGACAGATTGGGGCTCAGCTTAAGTTGCTGCCTATGAATGATCAGATCCGGGAGCTTCAGACTATCATCCGGGACAAGTAAGCTTAGAGCGGAAGGGAAAAAGGGAGCGGAGGGCTGCAGGGTGAAAGTAAAAAAGCTTGTTTGGATTTGGCACACTGGTCTTTGGGGATTAGAGCCAGGCCTCTTTCTTTGGCGTGTGAGTAGGGAGGGAGTCAGTGAGACACTTCTGTGGCCCCTTCTTAGTTGCTGCGGTTAACATTGCTTTGTGTAGGAAGGAAACCTTTCAGGTAGCCTTCAGCCTCTTCCGGCCTCTTTGTCTGTCTTTAAACACGACCAATCCTCGACTATGCCAGGCAGGTACACACCCCTATGCCATCTGCTCAGTTCCTGACCACGTGGTAAATGTATAACCCAGAAATGGTTACTGCCCGTGGTTATTAACACCTGGACAGCCCAAGCTCACAAAACTAAAGCAATTTCAAGGGAAATGATGTGTCCCGCCAGCCCTTGGACTCAACAGCATTTGCTCTTGCAGTGTGCCATTTTGTTTACTGTTTGGGAGTTCAGCTTTACCTGTTTGCCAGAAAGTTTATGATTCCACTCTTATCAAGACCGTTTTACAGAAAACTTATAGAATATAGTTAATGGCAAAGGTAACCTAAGAACAAGTTGGAGCCTCCTAATCCCAAAATCAGTAGAGCAAGAACTTGAAAAGTTAAAATATTTTGGAATATGGATTTTCTTGGATAAATATGTGCCACAGTGAAATACAGCTGCCATCTTTACTTTTTTCTTTCTTTTTCTTTTTCTTTTCCTTTCGCTTCCCTTCCCTTCTCGTGTCTCTTCTTTTCTTCTTTTTATCAGACAGGGTTTTTTCCTAAATTGCGCTCAAACTCTGGCCTCAAACTCCAGGGAACAAGTCAACCTCCCAAGTAGGCGGAACTACTGGACCTGAGAGCATACTTGGATCCTATTGGCGGCTTTAAATGAGCAGCTACAGCTCATTTAAGACCACTGTATTTCTAGCATGCCCTGACATTTAAAAATGCCCTAAAATAAATACAATTTGGCAACCTTTTCTTCATACTCTTGTAGTAGGCTCCTGTGCCCGTACTGCAGTTTTCCTGACTCTCACATGCATGCATCTACAACTGCCTTTTGAACATAGCAGCCTTGATTTGATAACTGCCATCTCAGCAGCCTTCAGTGGCTTATTAGAGCCAACTTGGGCATGCTTAGCCCCCTTTGGTTCCCTGTTTCTGCTTTCATTTAGAATTCCCCATATCCCTTTTTATTAATGGTCAACTCCTATTTTTTCAAGGCTAAACTCATTTTTCCTGGCTGATTTTCCCTGACCTTTTTAAATGGAAGGTTTCTTTTCTATTTTAAATATTATTACTTGTGTATGGACCTTGCTTATTAAAAGATTTATGACAAAAATCTTTTTATAATTTTAATTACAGCTATTCATTGCAAGTAATAGAGCTCAATCATTAAAGATTATTTTTACCCTTTGTGGAGATAGGGTTTTACTGCATAGCCTGGTCTGGCCTGGACTGTTTGATCTTCCTGCCTTAGCTTCCTGAATGCTTCAGTCATGGGGGGTGCACTGCTATGCCTGGACCTAGCTCTTAAGCTTATATTTATGAAATTGTACTATTTGTTTATAAAGAATCAGTTTTGAAAACCATGATCACATGATCTAGTGGCATAGAGGCTTTAAAAAAGATGAGGCATAGTTTTGGTAGCAGTTGGGACAACTGAAGTAAAACATCTGTGAAATAAAGAAAATCTGATAATTCTTGGAATTGACTAACTTTGGTTCTTGGACCTATTATACTTGTAGATGAATTTTGGGGGCTCAGGAAATTTCAGGTAAATTTTATTTGTCCATGGTAATGGTTATTTAAAAAATATCTTTATTGGAGGGCTGTACTATAGCTCAGTGGTAGAATTCTTGCATTATAGGCATAAGACCTTGGATTTGATTCCAAGCACTGTAAATAAAAGAACATTTTTATTGAGACACAATTTTTATATACAATTGAGACATTTTAAAGTATACAATTTAGTGGTTTTCTGTGTGTTCTTCACCCACCACAGTCAATTTTAGACCATAGCCATCCCCTCATCAAGAGACCTCACAGGTAGTCAGTCCACATTTACCTAACCTCCCCTCAAGCCCTAGGCAAAAATTAGTTTACTTCATAGTTCCATTAGTTTGCCTATTCTGGATATTTTTTTCTGTGTGTCTGTGGTATATGTATGTGTTCATGTTTGTGTGGGTGTAAGTATTCATGCATGTACATATGTGTGTGGAGTGTAGAGAGAAGTAGACATCTGATATCTCCCCCATCACTATATACCTTATTGGTTTTTTTTGAGACAGGGTCTCTTATTGAACCTAGAGCACACCAACTAAGTAAGACTAGCTGACCAACAGACTGCAAGCATCTTTCCATTTCTGTCTCCTCAGTGCTAGTTTTAAAGGTGTGCATCAACCCAGCCTTTTACATGGGTGCTGGGGACTGGAACTCAAGCCCTTATCCCTGTATGCAAGCACTTCACTAGCTGAGCCATCTCCCTAGCCCTTAAATTTATTTAACCAAGAGAAAAACACATCAATGGAGCATCACATGATGATTAAATCAGATTAAATATATTTCTTTCTCTAAGTACTTGTCAATTCTTTATGGTAAAAGCTTTCTAAATACTTTCTTCTCAATTTTTTGAAATGTGCAACACATTATCTGTAGTTAACCTACTATGCAATAGTATAACAAAGATTCTTGCTCCTATCTAACTCTAAGTCAGTACTCCTTGATCAACCTTTCTACCTCCTTCTCCTCCCCTCTTCTCCCCAGCCTGTGGTTAAATCCATTTTACTGTCAAATCCTGAGAACACCTTTTCAAGACTTCACATATGAATAAGATTGTGTGATTGTTGCTGTTTTGGCCAGTTCCTTTTAGTGTGATGTTTTCAGCATTCACTCCTTTGTGTGGCTGAATGATAATTTATAATATAGATTTGCTGCATTTTATTAATACACCCAATAGCTAATGAACATTTGGGTAGTTTTTGCTCTTTAGTTATTATGAATAAGGCTGCTGTGAACATTTGCTTATATGCCTTTGTTCAGGGCTGAAGATCTTCAGTTATCATTAGATTTCATAAAGGGTCGTTATGTAAAGGTTAAAAACATTAACACAGAGTTTGGAGAGACTGTGACATTTAGGATTTATATATTATAGTATCTGTATGTCTTGATTATATTTCATTATTCAGAAAAACTTGGATTATATAGCAATGTGAGAATAAGTAGAATCTTTTGTATTTTTTTTTCTGTTTGAAGGAAGTGACAGCAGAATCCTGTGAAGGGATAGTAGACAAGATATTTAATGTCTTTGCCTTTCTGCTTTATAATTTATAAAGTGAAGATGTTGGTACAGCCTCTTGGAGCTCTTTCCTGAGAGGCTAAAACAAGATTATATCCATGAACACTGTTATAAACTGTAAATTGCTTTGTATATTTACATCGTTTAAATTCTTCACATTGGAAATTATGCATGCCTTTTACTGATACCAGTATAAGGAATTTGTTTGCACAGAAAATTCAAATTCTTAATTTGAAAATCAATACCAAATCCAGCTCTTGTGGCTCCTGCTGCTAATACCACCATTCAGGAGGTGGGGTGAGAAGGATGACTGTGAGTTTGAGGTTAGTCTGTGGTGGTTAATGAGGAAAGAAACGGCCAGCCAGAACGACCGAACACGACCTCTCAAAACAAATAAAAAGACTGAGAGAGCCTGCAGAATTCATATCCAGATTTGACACAGTACAGAAAGACCTACTGTAATTTTTCCTAATGAGGTGATGCTTATTCAGGATGGAGAAATATTTTTTTTGGCTTTTTGTTTTGTTTTCCTTAAGCAGCATAATTTGTTAACAGAAGCTTTCTCTTCTCCCTTCCTTCCTTCCTTCCTTCCTTCCTTCCTTCCTTCCTTCCTTCCTTCCTTCCTTCCTTCCTTCCTTCCTTCCTTCCTTCCTTCCTTCCTGTCTTCCTTCCTTAAATTGTCTTACCTTTATGCAAACAAGACCCGTTTCAGGTACCATAGGAGCTGACAGAGTGTTTGTTGTAAGCAGAGTTCTATTCATGTAGGTCTAGTTATGGAGGGTTCATAGTTGGTCCTCTTTGAGGCATATGCTTTTCTCTATTTTGATAGAACAGCATGTACATATATTATTGAGGTCTCTGATAATAGAAGTGTTTGGAATACATGTTGTTTCTGTTATTGTTCCTGGTTCTTAGAATCTATCTAGTAAAGGGATTGCTTTATGAATTGACTCTGGCATGGAGAAATGGGGTGATCAAACAGGACTGTAAGTTGTTGTATATCTATAAAACAAGCAAGATTGAGAACATTGTACTGATTTAAAATGACTTTATTTTTGAAGTGTACAATATTTGAAATGTAATATGTTGGCTGTATTATTGAATTTCAAGGAAATGATTTTTTCTCTTCGAGAGTGCAGTAATCTAAACACTGAATGGAATGGGTAATTTACTCAGCTACACATACACGGGTCACTGGAAAATGACAAAAAGAAATGACTCCTTCATTTTCTTGTAGCTTCTTTTTTGTTGCTGTTGAAATGGATTAAACTATACACCCCTCTCTTTCTGAATAATAAATCCAGTAGACACTGAGTGTAATGTATTTTCCCCCATGAATATGGTTCATGACCTCATATGTAAGGCAATGAAGTGAATTTTAAAAATCACCATCCTGATCCCAGGGTATGTGTGTGGGGGATTTTGTCTCCTGAAATATTAGAGTCAAGCTGTATTATGAACAGTTGAGTATATTCTGTCTGTATGCTTGCCCTAGGACAAGCTTTGGCACGGCTTCTGTAGGCTGTTTGGATAGAAGCTGAGCAATTATCTTAAGAGTTTTTCAGCCCATAAAATAGCACCAAGGAACTAGCCTTGTGACTAGTTGTGAGTCATCTGGAGAGGAGACATTTAACCTCAGGATGGATGAAAGTCCTGTGTCACACTAATATGAGTGTTGCCTAATATGTTGAGTCATCTAAGTAATGTAATGTTCTTAGTCCAAGCTGTGCATTAGAATTGATAGTGAAGGCTTTTTTAAAAAACCAACTTCCTGGCTCCCATTCGTAGAGGTTGCTTGTGCAGTGTTGGGTGGAACCTATTTGTAGTATTACAAACACCACACATGATCACACACTGTGCTTAGATGAGACCACTGCCTCTGGAACAATGTCCAGGCTCCCAGTGTGGTGACTGGCTTGGCTTCAGACTTGGAGTATAGAGTGATTCAGGGATGTATATGGGAAACAGAAGTAGCTTAAAGGACTAGCATCACTCTGAGTCTAGAGGAATCTCAGAATTTATCATTTTAATTTATATGAAACCAGGATGCTTACCATAGGGGAAATATAATTTGCAAATTGTTTAAAACATGGACATGCTTTTTGTTTTAGTACATTTCCCATAAGCATTTTTTCACTGGATGTAGTGCAATCCAGTTGGAGCTGGGGAAGCCCCAGCTTTAAGTAGCACAAATGTCTGATGTACTATGTGTTGGGGCTATCCTAGTAATGTCTCACCCATTACGTTGGACTCACGGTGAAAATGACTTCTTTTGTTTTTCTACCTTCTTTTTTGACGTTTATTTTGAACTTTGCTTGGAGATGCAAGTAGACAATGCATGAAACTCTATTTTATGAGCTTATTAAAAGGTGCTAACAAGCTGTGACTTTGCTGACTTGCACCTGGCAGGTAGAAAAGGCTATTTTTTTTAAAAAAAATTTTTCCATTAAGTTAGATTGGTTTTAAGTATGTTGTTAGGGGTTTGTTTTTCAAAGGTAATGGGAAGAGTAAAATCAGTTGTAAACCATCTGTGTGCAAACCTTGGGGCTGTTCTTGATTTTAGAGATCACAAAATTGTAGAGATAGAAATTATACTTTGAGAAGTGCACTAAATAGTAGCTTGAAGTGAAACCTACCTTTTGATTGAACCCGACAAAACTGCTTTTAGGTTTCACTTCCCTTCCACCCATTGTTTTAATGAACAAACAAAGTATTAAATCTGGGTCCTTACACTCTTTATTTTCATATTGTTGCTTTGAAAGTCCATTAAATTATTTCTGTTCTTACCAGGTAAAACACATGATGCCCAGCTACATTTGAATTCAAGTAAACAATAACCTTTTTTATATAAGTGTAACTTAAAATATTGCATGGGATTTCTGAAATTCAGATTTAACTGTATATCCTGTATTTTTATTTGCTGAATGTTCACCCCAATTTACCTTCTCCAAATATCACAAACAATCTGTATAATCTTTCAGGATGAAGAGTGACATATTTAAATTTTGGAAATGACATCCAATTCAGTGTTCCTAGGATGTGATTTTAGTTAAAATTTTCTGATTTATGCCTTAGGAGAGTTTGCTTTTAATTGCTTTTGGAAAGAATGGAGTCATACTATGTAGCCCAGGCTGGCCTTGAATTTGTTAGGGATGCCAGGCTGTCTATGAACTTTGTGATCTACTGGCCTCATCCTCCTGAGTGCTGATATCACACACAGGTTTGCACTGCCACACCCAGCAAAGGGAGTGTTGCATGTAGTAACCTTACTCTTTACAAGCTGTATCATAAAATCATCTGCCTCTTCAGGAAGAACATTTGATTGATTTGCTGTTTGTATTTTATTTTGAGATAGGATCTTGCTATGTAGCCTACACTGGCCTGAAACTTCTGGGTTTAACTTATCTTCTGTGGTGTAACACTATTCTTGGGTGAACAAACGTCTACTCGCCCTAGATAGGGAACCCAAGAAAACTACCAGAGTCCATCTTGTGTGTTGATACGTTTTATTGGGGTTACTTAGAAGAACACAGATGACTGCATCACCAAAACCCATCCCAGCGTGGGTGACAGCTTACAAAAGCTGGGAGCATGGAGCACACAGCACAGCCTTCAGGCAGCTCAATAAATGTTGGAGAGTACCCTTTCCAGGTAGTTGAATTTGTCTAAGACTCTTCTAGGCACTCAGCTGGTCGAGTGTAAGTCGTAGCTGTTTTTATAGCTTCTATATGCTTGGAGAGGGAGGAGCGAGTTTATTTGGGTAATTTCAGGAATTTCCTGAAGCTATTGAATTGTTTATTTCTGAGTTTAACTACCTTCTCTGCAGGATGGAATTTTTCATTTTCCTTAATAACATAATGTTGATTCCCTATCCCTTTTACATCTTGTGTCTTAACAAGGTTTCTTCCAAGATGGAAGGTTTTAATTTCAGAGGAAACTGCTACAACACATCCTCCTGCCTGATTCTTCCTGGGAGTTAGATTTATAGGCACATGTCACCTTTCTGTGGTGGCTTGAATGAGAATGGCCCTCCTATGTTTATATATTTGAATCTTTGGTTACCAGTTGGTGGACTGTTTAGGAAGGATTAGGAGGTAAGGTGTTATTGGAGGTGGTGTGGCCTTTTGGAGGAGGTGGGCTTTAACATTGCAAAAACCCATGTCAATCCCAGAATCACTCTGCATGCCCCTTTTGGATCAGAAGCAAGATCTCAGCTACAGCTCCAACACCATGCTTGCCTGCTTGGCTCTATGCTCCCAGACATGATGGTCATGGACTCACCCTCAGAAATCATAAGCAAACTTCCAGCTAAACACCTTCTTTTATAAATTACCTTGTTCATGGTGTCTCTTCATTGTAATAGAGCAGTATCTAAGACAACTGATTTTTTTTTTTTTGATGATGATAGGATTACCTCAAACTCACTATGTAGCTCAGGATGAACTCAAATTTTTGATCCTCCCGAGTCAGCCTTCTGAGAGCTACGACTGCAAGTATATACTACCATACCTGGCTCTTTGGAGATTTTAAAATGCTGTCTAGAGAGTCTTACTGAACAAATAGGGAGATTTGTGTTTAGATACTCGCTGTTAAAGTGAAAATTTGCTTTCTGATATGAACATTGTTTCCATGTGAAAACTGCATTTTTACATGGCTGCCTTTGTGTTTCATCACCTTGTTATAGTATGTGACATGTGTATTTGAGGGGACAATGTTTAGACAAGTAAATATTCCTAAATATGGTTATGTCTCCATTGTTGGACATGTTTGGAGTTTGTATAAATTAAAGCATCTCAGTTTAATATTAATTACAGTTCCAGTCTTTGGATTCTGATTGCCTTGATGTTACCATTTATTTAAGTATGTGATATTTGGCTACTTAAATATATTTTAGAAAAACCTAGGAGGTGGGTATGATTGTGCACACCTTTAATCCCAGCACTTGAAGGCAGAGGCAGGTGATCTCTGTGAGTTTGATGCCAGCCCGATCTAAACAGGGAGTTTCAGGACAGCCAGGGTTACATACATCCTGGATGAAAAAAAAAGAAAGGAAGAAAGAAAGAAAGAAAGAAAGAAAGAAAGAAAGAAAGAAAGAAAGAAAGAAAGAAAGAAAAGAAAAGAAAAGAAAAGAAAAGAAAAG
>NC_034613.1:90368770-90456191 GCF_900095145.1 Mus pahari
GAAAAGAAAAGAAAAGAAAAGAAAAGAAAAGAAAAGAAAAGAAAAGAAAAGAAAAGAAAAGAAAAGAAAAGAAAAGAAAAGAAAAGAAAAGAATACTCTAGGGATATGTGATTTTCCTTTATGGTAGTTTTACAACACATTATTTTAGCCTATTATTAGAAGATAGTTGCTATTTTACAAAGCTTTGTTTCTGTGGGAAAAAGTTTTCTTAATGGTTTTGAAACAACTTGAATAATTATGATTTGAAACAAAGCGTGAATAATACCTGAAGTCTAGTTTCCATTAAAACACATTGTAAAACAAATGATTCAGACCACTATTGGACCTAAAGGAAGAATTCAGAAAATTCAAGCCGCTTAATCTACCTGATAAGAAATTTCTGTTTTTTATGAAACTGTTCTCAGCAGGGTTAAGGCACTGTGGAATTTTTAAAATGAAATCACCTTATTGTATTCTAGCTTTACTTTAATTTCTAAGTTGATTTAAAGTAAATAGTATGAGTTGAAGTTTGTCTAAAATAACAAAAGGCAAGATAGTAATTATTGTTTATAGTGGAGTAACTTGGAACAGGGGATGATTTCATTTGTAGGTCAAATAACTGTCAAGAGAAGACATTTCCTATTATAGTCTCAGTGTATATCTTTTGTGGAATGTAGATTAAAGTGCTTATTATGCAAAGGTTATCGGCTAAAGCTGATTTGGGGGGAGAGAAGGTGTGAAAGGCATTGCAAGTAAAAATAACAGATGGTGAGATCTCTGATCACTTTGCCTGATACAATTTCTCTGTGTAATAACTTGATGTGTAACGGTTGAGAAGTGTAAAAAATAATAAAAAAAAGATGTTATCAAAATATGTCATAAGACATTTCTTTAAGAAAACTTCAGACTCGATGGCTAGCTCAGTGCTTTGCTGCTCTTGCAGAGGACCCTCTTCTTATCCCAGGATCCACATGGCAGTTCACAATCATCTGTGATTATAATTCCACAGGATCAGCTGCCCCCTTCTATTCCCTGTGGACATCAGGCGTGTACAAGGTGCACTGATATTCATACATGCATATGCATAAAACAAAATAAATATAAAACATTGAAAGGAACGCATTAAACTTCTAAAATAACCTGGAAACTTCAGAGTTTTCTTCCCTCATGAAAAGGTATGTTTTGGCTGCTGAGACAAGTTTGCATAGGTCTACCAGTGAGAACAGTATTTTTTTTAAATAGCTCTCTCCTTCTCACTTCTTTGACAGGCGTGTTTTGAAGATGAATTATGGAAATGAAACACACTGGTCTCATTGGAAAACAGCAGCACAGATAACAGAGCCTGTTTTTTGAATTTTATTTTATTTTATTTTTTAATTTATTTTTTACATTCCATATTCCATTCTTGACCCCCAATCCACCCTCCATCTGCTCCATATCCCACACCCCCTCCCCACCCCACCCTGTCTCCACGTGGATGCCCCCACCCCCACCCCACCTGACCTCTAAACTCCCTGGGGCCTCCTGTCTCTTGAGGGTTAGGTGCATCATCTCTGAATGAACACAGACCCAGCAGTCCTCTACTGCATGTGTGTTGGGGCCTCATATCAGCTGGTGTATGCTGTCTGTTTGGTNGTCCAGTGTTTGAGAGATCTTGGGGGTCCAGATTAATTGAGACTGCTGGTCCTCCTACAGGATCGCCCTTCTCCTCAGCTTCTTTCAGCCTTCCCTAATTCAACAACTGGAATCAGCTGCTTCTGTCCATTGGTTGGGTACAAATCCCTGCATCTGACTCTTTCAGCTGCTTGTTGGGTCTTCCAGAGGGCAGTCATGTTAGATCCCTTTTTGTGAGTGCTCCATAGCCTCACTAATAGTGTCAGGCCTTGGGGTCTCCCCTTGAGCTGGATCCCACTTTGGGCCTGTCACTGGACCTTCTTTTCCTCAGGCTCTTCTCCATTTCCATCCCTGTAATTCTTTCAGAAATGAACAATTACGGCTCAGAGATGTGACTGTGGGATGTCAACCCGATCCCTCACTTGATGTTGTCTTCCTGCTGGAGGTGGGCTCTACAAGATCCCTCGCCCTACTGTTGGGCATTTCATCAAAGGTCCCTCCCTTTGAGTTTCTCACCTCCTAGGTCTCTGGTACATTCTGGAGGGACCCTCCAACCTCCTATTTCCTGAGGTTGCCTGTTTACATTCTTTCTGCTGGCCCTCAGGAGATCAGTCCTTTTCCCTCACCTAATGCCAGATCTGGCTCCCTTCTCCTCCCCACCCCCCATCCACTTTCCCTCCCAGGTCCCTCCCTCCCTCCCCACTTGTGATTGCTTTCTTTTCTCCCTCCCAAGTGGGACTGAGGTGTCCTCACTTGGGCACTTCAGCTTGTTGAGCTTTTTGAGTTCTGTGGACTGTATCTTGGGTATTCTGTGTAAGGTTTTTTTTTTGTTGTTGTTGTTGCTAATATCCATTAGTGAGTATATATCATGCATGCCCTTTTGGGTTTGAGTTACCTCACTCGGGATGATATTTCCTAGTTCCATCCATTTGCTTGCAAAAAGTCAGGATATCCTCGTTCTTAATATCTGAGTAGTATTCCATTGTGTAAATGAACCACATTTTCTGTATCCATTCTTCTGTTCTGGGACATCTAGATTGTTTCCAACCTGTTTTAAATGGATTCTTATGTATATAGGTGCTTACATATGTGTGCGAGTATAGAATTTTTTGAGTCTAGAGAATAGAATATTAAGACTACAAACACATGGTCTTGCTATTGCTTAATTATGCTCATAGTTTAGTGAGTTAACATCTACAATGCGCTAGAGCTGTGGTTACTGTTAGAAACTCAATGTTAGTTGTGTCTGGTATATTTTATTGCTTTCTTCTGCTAGAAAAGTGAGTGCACATGCAGGAAAATAAAATGATGAATTATCTGCCAAGCTAATAGGCACTTGCATTTGCCCTTTTGATGCTGTCATGAAGGATATTTTAGTATATTTTGGATAAGCAGGTAGGGAATTTTAAGTACACAAGCTGTGAACTAATCCATTCTATCAAAATGTTTAACTTACATGAAAGAAGAAAAAGGAATAATATTAGAATTTCACATATAGAGAAACCATCAGTCTCTTAACATTTTGCTGTGTGTGTGTGTTGGAGAGGGTTGGTTAACAGCTTATGGGTATGTGCAAAATTGCATTATTATTGCCTGAGTACCTCAGGATAGGGTATTAACCAGAAGGGAATGCATAAGAAAATGACAGAAAAAAATCTATGGAATGAAAAGGAACAAGTCATAAGTGATTTGGGAAAGAGGTCTTAGAAATTAAGTTACACATTCTTGAAAACAATGACAAGAGCAGGGGATTTATTTTAATTCGTATCATTCCAAAAAGGACCAGAGACAAAGTAGATGGGTTCTTTCTTTGTCCCTATTGTGTGCCTAGAAAGCAAGGCAAACTGAAGGGGAGTGGAAGAAGCTAGTTTTCTTACTCTAGAAGTTTCTTCTCAATTTGAGCTCTTAGCCTTGCTCTCAGTGGAATCTTTGGTCTCTGACAGCTCAGTGGGAACTGCATGATCCTTTCAATCCATATCTTGAGTGTTGATACCAAGTAATCAAATAAACATTTCCAATAATACTTATGAAGTCATGTCATTTTAATTTGTGCCTCCTAGTAAAAACATATTGCCTCAATAATAGTCTATACGCATAAGCATTTCAGCTCGCAGTGTGTAATAGGTCTTAATAGCAGAGTTACTATGTGTATTAAGTTATATTTCACCTTGAAGCTCGAATGTAGACTAAAACATGTACTTTTTTTTTCTTTTTTTAGGACAGCCAGTAGAGGGGACTTTATGTTTTCTGCAGATCGCTTGGTAAGTGGAGGCTTCCAATTTCCTTTCATTGTTATATGCAGTGATGTAATCCTGGTAGGCCAGGGGCATTTTTGTTGTAGAGCATTATAGGGTTGAGGGAGATTGTGCTGAGTAATCAGTCATCTTGCTGGGCGTCTTAAGTGTTCTTTCCAGTACAGCGTTAAAGTACTAATTCACTCCCTTTTGCTCCAAAGCGTTGCCTATGAACCCATTCCTTGTTGTTCTTAGATGGATTTCAGCTCTCTGGTTCTCAGCAACTCATAAAATGTCTTGTCTTAGGGAAATGAATTGAATCACGTTAGAAGAAAGCTACATAAGTTCTTGAGACCTGACATATTCACCCTTGTGGTATCAGCTAATGCACAAAAACTAGTGTAATTGTGTGTCTCTGCGTGTATTTTACCATATAAGATGCATTTGTTTGCTTCTGTCCTGTGGTATAGTCACAATATTAAATTCTAAGTTGAACCGTCTACCCCCTTCTTCAAGGGCATCCTGTCAAGTCCTGAGCAAACCCAGTCTTTCTATAGTCAGTGTCCTCTCAGATGCTCTCAGGCTGAATTGCTCTGCTATAGCCTTTTCCTCTTGTCTTGATACCTTAAGTGTGTTCCATTCTTGGAATGAAATTGATAATTAATTGCTATGACTAAAGTTATTCATTAATGAAAATAAACACTGGACAAATTTCAGGCTTTGTGCTAGACTATTTTGGGAGACAGGACATAAAACAGCTAGGAATATAGATATGGTCCCTGATCTCATGGAATTTATAATCTTAACACTGTTCTCAGTCCTCTAACTTTGACACACTGATCTCCACTCCTGAGTTTATATATTTTTATATTCATTCTTTGAAAATTTCACAATGTATTTTGATTATATCCATCCCCCAGTTCCCCTCCAACTCCTCTCAGACTCTTCTACCCAACTTCATATTCTCTTTTTTCCCATAGCCTACTAAATCTAATTTATGTTGCCCATAGGTACCTGGGTATGAGGCCATCTGCTGGGATATGGTCAACCTTTCAGGGGACCACACCTGAAAACTGACTCACCCTTCTTCAGAAGCCATCAACTGGCAATAACTTCTCAAGTAGGGGAGCAGGGCCTTAGGAGCTCCTCCCACCTGTATGGGTAGTGTTGACTGGCTTGATCCTGTGCCTGTCTTGTCCAAGCAAACACAGCTGCTTTGAGCTCATGACTGTAATATTTCACAGCAGTCCTCTTCAACCTCCTGCTCTGCTCTTACAGACATGATAATTTCTGTCCCAGAATTTCAGAGCATGGCACAGGAAACAAGGCTCTTTTGAGGCATGTCACTAGAGGAAGGAGATATGGGCTTTTTAAAGAAAAAAAAATCTTCCCTGTAATTGTCTCTTAAAGAAACATAAAATAGCCAAGGAAGGCGGTAACTAACAGCGAGTGTGTTCTTTCCTATGCTATGCAAAAGGTTTCTGGGCCCATTCTCTGATTCTGCAGGCAGACAAAGTGATGGGCCATTTCCGATTGATCCTTCTAATGGCAGCAGGGTGATGTGTTGTGATAACACAGAATGAAGCATTGTACTTCTCCCTGCTGTTCCTGATTCTCAATCATTAATGTAATATTGATTGGAGAAAATGTGCACTACAGGCTCAGAGCTGCCTTTGCTATAGTGGGCTCTGGCTGCTCAGATCTCACTGTGAGAATCTGGCTCCAGTAGTTTTTAGGGATGTTTTTTTTCTCTATAGCACATATTATATTATAATTTCTATGAGACTCCTAAAACTTTGTTTCAATTTTTTTTAGAAAATTATTTATTTATTTACTTGTGTGTGCATGGATGTGTGTGTGCACACACCTGCACATACCATGGTGGATACATGTGAAAGTCATAGTATAGCTTTTTGGGAGTCAGTTTTATCCTTGTACCTGCTTATCTACTTGGTCTTCATAGTGTTTTTCTTTAGCTGAGAAGCCCCAAGTTATTCTACTGGATCTTCCTTCACACCTAGTAAATTGCTTCAGCTGGCCCATCTACTTCATTTTTTTTTCCACAAGGTTTTATTTGTATTAACCTTTGTTTAAAATGAATCCAAATTCATTTTTAAGTTTCAAAGATTTCAAAGGGACTAAGCAAGGTAGAGAAAGTCCAGGTGGATGGACACTTTCCCCAGTAAGCCGTAATTTTATTACTACCAATGACGTTTTGTTTACCATAACTCTAGTTGAAGTTATGTACCCTTCATATTCTTGATTGAATCAGAAGGCACACTGGTGCCCTTTGGTGACAGTCATGTGTCAAATGGAGGTTGGATACTTAGCAACAAGCAACCTGGCATTTAGATCTGTCCCTGCAGTTAATACATGGTAGGGGACCCACTTCCTACCTCCCTAACCTAAGCCCTGAGATCCTGAGTCTAACCTGACAGCAGGAGAATCTCTGCAAGCTCTGAACTTCTTCTTTCTTTGACCTTCTAGATCAGACTTGTTGTAGAAGAAGGATTGAATCAGCTGCCATATGAAGAATGTATGGTGACCACTCCCACAGGTAACCAGGGCTTGGACTCTCAAATTTTCCTCATAAAAATTCTGAGCTAGACTGGGGTTGGAGGAGGGAAATGAGAGGAAGGCATCCTGTGTAAAATCAGTGTGAAAAAGGAGGAGTTTATATATAACTTTTTTTTAACATCTTTAAAAACTAAGAGACTTTTTGTTAAGAAATCTACGTAGGTGACTTTTTGCTAATGGCTTGCTTGTCAATTCAAGTTAAAGGTTATTACATACTCTTCAGCATGCAGGTGTTGCTTCTGATGGCAGCCCATGGGGACCAGAGTTAAGAATTGCTGGCAGCTTATCTTCACCTCTGTGGGGAAGCTGCCGGCGCTAACAAATGCAGGAGGCTGGTTCAGCCTAGAAACTCCAGGTTAAGAAAAAGATGAGATGTGAAAAGGAAAAAGAAAGCTAAAAATGATAAGATTTGGAGAAGGTGCTTTGTTCTAATAAAAATAGCATACAGTCCCCCTGCCAGAGATGTGAAATTCAGATTTGCTTCCTCCCCCCATAAATGATGGAAAACTCTTCTACTCAAAGGGTTGAGTATGAACAACTGGGGGCTGAGCTTGATGCGTCATAATTGACACAATTCAGAATGAGACCAAGTTTTGATAACTATTTCAGCCTTTTCTGCTTTTAAAGCAGAATGAAGGCTCATAAGAAGGGATGGAATGAGGAGGCTTTCTGTGGCTCTCAGTGGGACCCCAGTGTGAATTGATGGGGTATCTAGTATTCATGGACTGCAGTGATTCTCCTTTGAATTCAATTTGGAGGATGTGTATGTGAATATTGTGCTATAATAAGTCCTATTCCCACTTGATGAACTCCTCCTCTCCCAATTATTCTCACAGGTTTCTTCTGAGGCATTAAGAAATAACTATGAAAAATCGTGACTCATTACTTTCACAGGAAACCCAAGGTGTTAAAGAATGTGTCTGGACAAAAGTAGCTCGGTACTCATCTGCTCTGAACCATGAGCACCTTATAGAATATGCACATTGCATCAATGATAAAGCATCTATTTTTCATCTTATTTCTCAACAGGGCACAAGTATGAAGGAGTGAAATTTGAGAAAGGAAATTGTGGGGTCAGCATAATGAGAAGCGGTAGGTTTGCATGTGTATGGTTTTGTTTCTTTGCATGCATAGAAACGGTTGCTGTTTTCTGGGAGAGAGGAGGGCTGGCTTGTCATAATTGCAACCTGCCTTCGCTTCAATCTCACCACCTGTGTTGCCTATCCTCATGGTGCCTTGGAGTCATGGCCTATGTGCTGCTAAGTTGGGCTAATTGTAATTGCAGGGATCTTCCCCGTGGCCTGCTCCCACGAGCAAGCCAGCTTTTTAAAAGACTCAGAGGAGGGTGGGAGGATGGGAGGACGGGGTGCTGCTGTCTTGGGGAGAACGGTTTGCAGACTGAAGGAATGTGGCATAAATTACATTCTTTCTGAAGAAGAACATTTGGATACCTGGCAGGAGAAAATGTCTCCTCTGTTTTTATCTGTGTTGCAGGGAACTCTGCCAAAAGCTGGACTGGAAGACATTTAATATTTGAAATTTTATATTCTATGACTGTGTGACTATATAGGCAAATGTACCTAACTGTCTTTACTGCTAGCCATTTCCACTTGCTCGTCTTATACATTTTGTATTGGTGTTTTGAGTCCAACCAAAAATCCTAGCAACTTTTGTGCGATAAGAATGTGTACCCGTTACACGGGAATGTTTTCTCCTCTGCAAACTGAACTCTTTTTTTTTTTTTTTTTTTTTTTTTTAACAAGAGCTGGAAGCCCCACTGTTTGTGCTGGAAACAGATGGATTTTTTAAAAAAAACATACAAACATTGATTTTTCTCTAGCTCTGGTTGGGTTTGTGAACAATTGAACACTTCAATTACTAAAGGAGTTTTAGGCTCTGCTTTTACAGGAAGACGGCTCTTGAGCATTGACAACATTCTCTGGAGAGTGTTGTTCAGCATTCGAGGTTGTTGACCATATGGATATGCTTTCCTCTCGGCACAGTCTCTGAGAGTAGCAGCTTGGTCCTTGCACCTCTGTTGTGCACCAGATGATTCAGGGAGGTAAAGGCCAACTTGAGAAGGGATGCTTTTTGTTTGTTTGTTTTATCTCTTGGTGTTTTATGTTTTGCTACTATGGTTTGAATCCAGAATCTTGTCTACAACATGTGTATAACATACGCACACCATTACCATCAAACTCCATGCACAGCTTTGATGTAATTGTTTTTAGTCTTAAAAGCCACCTGTTTTATTTTTTGTAAAACAAAAGTTTAGAAGAAGCTAGTTATATGTTTACACTAATGCTCTAATGTTTCCTCTTAAACTTAAATGGAAAGTTAATTTAAGAAAACATTAAGTAAATATCAGCTCTAATAGAATTTCAAAGTAATGTTAAATCTTTAAGACTGCGTGAGAACCATTGGCTTTTAGAAAATACTTCATCAAAGGAATTCAGACTCAGAAATAGCCTTGTATTTATGGGCTGGGGAGATATCTCAGTGGTTAAATCACCTGCCAAACAAGTATGAGGACTGAAGTTTAGTTAAGTTTGGCGGCCTGCCTGTAATTCCAGTACTCAGAAGACACAGTCAGGGGATCCCTAGAGCAAGTTGGCTAGCCAAATTAGTCACATCAGGAAGCCCTGCGTTCAACTGAGAAATCTTGGCTCCATAAGATGGAGAGTGATCGAGGAAGACTTTTGAAGTCAACTTTGAGCTTCCACATGCATGCTCACGGCATGTACACCTGCACACACATGTGTGCTCATGCACATGCAAACATCTCTATACACATTACACACATAAACACATACAAAAATGTAGCTTGTATTTAAAAACCAATGGACTGGGGTTGGCTCTCTGGGGAAGGAAGAAAAACATGGTACTTTTTCACTATCAGCAATGAAACTTTTGTCAGCGAAGTCATTGTTGAACTGAGTGATGAATCCTGGAGCCACCTTTGTGCAAAGGGAAATAAATCCTTTGGCCTACAGCCCCCACTCTTTCAGGAATCTTTTATATTTTTCTCAGATGAAAATGATAAATTTCGGTGGCTTTAAAAAAATCTTTAAAAATAAGAGGGAAAGTGTCTCTGATGCTGAAGAAGCAACCCAGTCAAGCCTTTATCTCTGTAATCATGGAAGCATGAGAGCTCCACAGCTCTTAAGCAAGCAAGAAGCAGAGCTTATTGTGGCTTCATCGAGCAGCCTTTCATCTGCTTTCACTGAGTTCCTACTGAGAATCAAATAGGAGCATAGTAGAAGAAAAAAGATGCTTCTGCCTCGATGGTGCTCCTTTTGTAGTGATAGCAGCGAAACCCTCTGCTTTGGTCTGTTCTTGCATTTGCACTCTACCTGCCACAACCCTGTTGTGCTTTTCATTTCCTTCTTTAAGGTGAGGCAATGGAACAAGGCTTGCGAGACTGCTGTCGATCCATACGGATCGGGAAGATCCTGATTCAGAGTGACGAGGAGACACAAAGGGCCAAAGTATATTATGCCAAGTTCCCCCCAGACATTCATCGCAGAAAAGTCCTTCTGATGTATCCGATTCTCAGTGAGTGGCTTGAGTTGCATTTGTAATTTTTTTGTTAGAGTTTAAATTCAAGTTAGTGCCTACCTCCTACACACCCTTATATAAAAGGCAAAAACGGCTTCTAAATGTGTTTTCTCTGTTGGATTTGGAGTTGCCCTGGGCAGTTCACTGGAAAATTTTTATTGTATAATAAGGGAATATACATTAGTCGAACTTTGTTAGCTCTAAAGAACATCTGTCTGGAAACAAACACAGTGAAGCAAAGGACCTAATGAGGCAAAATATATAGAACACAGGAAATATATTGGATCATGTCCTGTTCCTACCTTAATGAGCATGGCAGTGATTTTCTCAAAGTTTTAACATCTCCACAGGAATATTTTTCATATCATGATCTCTCAGGGAGGTAAGCAAGGGTGATGGTGTTGAATTTGGTATCTCAAGCAATAAATGAGTTTAGGGCTTCTTGTTCATTTGATGTATGCTTATATTGTATCCATCATTAAAAATAACATTGACTGCTGCTGTGTGGAGCCTCTCAGAGGACAACTTGCTCCTGTATGCAAGCATAAGAGTGTAATATTAATATTGTCAGAGACTTGTGTTTGCCCATGGTATGGGTCTCAAGTTGGGACAGTTATTGGTTGGCCATTCTCTTAGTCTCTGCTCCATCCCCTGTCCCTGCATTTCTTGTAGAAAGGATAAATTTTGGGTTGAAAGTTTTGTGGGTAAGTTGGTGTCCCTATCGCTCCACTGGGGTTCCTGCCTGGCTACAGGAGGTGGCCTCTTTAGGTTTCATATCCTCAATGTAGTGAGTCACAGCTAAGGTCACCCTAATTGATTCATGGGCATCTCACTTATTTTAGGTCTCGAGATGCCCCAGTCTCTTTACCCCCATCAGTTGCAGATTTCCATTCATTCTCACAGCCATCTAGCCATTTCTCCTGTCCTTCCCCACACATGGTCCTAACCACCCCCCATTCCCCTTCCTATCTCCTCTTCCACCCAGTTCCCTTCCTCCATCTGCCTCTTATGACTACTGTATTTGCCCTTCTCAGTGAGATTCAAGCATCCTTGCTTGTGCCTTCCTTCTTGTTTAGCTTCTTTGGGTCTGTGGAGTACAGCATGGATATCCTGTATTGTATGGCTAATAATCCACTTTTAAGTGAGTACACACCATGCATGTCCTTTTGGGACTGGGTTACCATACCCAGGATGATATTCTCAAGTTCCATCCATTTACCTGCAAAATTCATGATGTCTTGGATTTAATAGCTGAATAGTATTCCGTTGTGTAGATGTGCCACGTTTTCTGTATCCATTCTTCAGTTGAGGGACATCTAGGTTGTTTCCAGTTTCTGGGTATTATGAATAAAGCGGCTATGAACATAACTGAGCAAGTGTCTTTGTGAAATTATAGGAGGAAGGGATTGTGGCCCCTAAGGGGATGGGTACTCTACAGGAAGACCAACAGAATTAACTAACCTGGACCCTTGAGGTTCCTAGAGTCTGAACCACCAACCAAAGAACATACATGGGGTGGACCTAGGCCTCCCTGCACATATGTAGCAGATGTGTGTGTAGCTTGATCTTCATGTGGGTCCTGAACAACTGGAGCAGGGGCTGTTCCAAAACCTGTTGCCTGTAAATGGGATAGGTTCTTCTAGCTGGGCTGCCGCCTTGCCTCAGTGGGAGAGGAAGTGCCTAACCTCACAGAGATTTGAAGTGCCAGGGTTGTATGGATACCCAGGGGGACCCCCGCACCTGCTCAGAGGAGAAGAAGAGGGGGGATGAGGAAAGGATTGTGGGAGGGGGTGACCAGGAGGGGGGCAGTGAGTGGGATGTAAAGTGAATAAGTAAAAAATTAAATTAAAAGTAAAAATATAACATTGGCAAAGAGCAAACACTTTCAAATGAAGCTTTCACTAATCATATCGTATGTTAAGATTACTGTATTGCTCTTAATTCATGAATATTTCAGTATAGATGTCAACATTGCTAATAGGTTTGGTTACCTTTTTGTTTTAGGTACTGGAAATACTGTAATTGAAGCTGTAAAGGTTCTTATAGAACATGGAGTTCAACCCAGTGTTATTATCCTACTCAGTCTCTTCTCCACCCCACATGGTGAGTTTGTTTTGTTTGTTTGTTTGTTTGCTTGTTGAGAAAGGGTTTCTCTGTGTTAACAGTTCTGGCTGTCCTGGAACTTGCTCTGTAGATCAGGCTGACCTGGAACTCACAGAGATCCACCTGTCTCTGCCTCGTGAGTGCTGGGATTAAAGGTGTGTACCACCCACCAGGCATCCCATAGTGAATTTAATCTGCAGCTATAACTTGGGCTATAACTTAGTCATGAGATGAGTAAATGTGTATTTCTCTAGGCTGTCATCCCAAGGAAAAATATAGTTGTATATCCATATTTAATCTAGTTTTGGTACTCATAACTTGTATTTGTTATTTCTAAACTTGATGATAATACTAAACTCACAGAGGATGTGACAGTATGCATAAGACATATGCAGGGTCAGTCCCAGCGTGGAGGAAAGGAATGTGGACATGGAGGAGCTACTGGCATTTGAGAGTCAGGTTTTGAATGGTTTGACCCCTGGAAGGACAACATACAAGAGAAAGAGAGAGAATGTAGACACATGTGAAGTTGGATGGGTAGGGTGTGGAGAGAAGGTATAAATAGGACCAAAATCTATTGTATGAAATTCTCAATGAATTAATACAAATATAAAGAAATATTGTAAAATGTTATTAGGAAGTTTAGAAATGACCAATAGAAATTGTAACACTAACAACCCAAATCAAACTTGGCTTCAACATAAAACCAAATGACTTTGACCTCAGTGTGAGTGACTAGGAAGATATACAATGCTATTTCAATTTTGGCTTCAAAATTTCAGTTTTTTTAGGGCATAATTCTAAATGATTTTCATTTTTAAACTTTTTTGGGGGAACATTTTCTAAGCTTTCTTCAATGAATTTGTATTTGTCTCATAATTGCAGAAGGAATAGATGGCTTCTCAAGTTAGGCTTTCCCTCATTTTCAACTATCCCAGGTTTCAAGCCACAGCATGTGCCTTAGAAAGGCTATTCTCATTAGGCTGCTGTGCTGTAATTGTGGCCTATTGGATTACTTTGTTCTTTTGTAGCCTAAATGTACCCGTGATTTAAATACTAGTGGTGACAAAGGGTGATTTGCTTGATTGTCCATTGTACGTAGCACTGGTGACATGGAAAACATTAAGGTAATCCAGTAATTATCCACCTTTGGCAAAAGAAAAATAATCTCTTTAGTTGAAATTGTATTAATTGGAACAGTGTACCATTGTTCAGTATTAAAGCTGAAAAATCCACATGGTGTAGCAGTTTTCAAGGCAGCTATTTGGTTTGGGGTCCCAGCCAGTCTAAACCCCCTGCCTGGCCCTGTCACCTAAAGCTAGTATCCTTCTGTCTAAACAACCAGCATTCTCTTATACACCAAAGATGCCTTCACACTTGTTTCCCATTACTGCACTTGGAAAACTCTCATTTCCTGTGATTTTCCTTTGAGGAAGTGCCATATTACTTGATTCTAGCCAACGCTGGTATAATTGAATAATTTGATTTTAAGACCATAATACTGAGTGGGCAAGAACATGGTCTGAACTACTAGCACAGCTTTTCAGATACCAGATACTATATAAAGAAATTAAGCATGCCTAACTCAGTATCCAAAGATGATTGTTTCCTGTTTTTTATCAGTATAAAGTTTGAAGACAGTGATTATACAAGGTATTAATTCTAACTAGCATTACCAAAACTTTTGCAGTAATAACAATTATTTTTATTGTTTTTGAAGGTGCCAAATCAATCATTCAAGAATTTCCAGAGATCACCATTTTAACTACTGAAGTTCATCCTGTTGCACCTACACATTTTGGACAGAAATACTTTGGAACAGACTAAGTTATTAAAGGAAAATTAAGTACCTTGCATAATATTATGGTTATAAATGGATTCCATATCTGTTTTTACTAATTTGTTTGAGAAATAATGGAGAAAATATGTTAGGAATGCCTTTTAACATTGGAAGTAGGTGTAGCAACAAGAAATATTGGAAGTTTATTTATTTGATTTGATCATTTCTTCACATGTGGTACCAAATTCAGCGATGAAGCACAATCTCAGTGCTTGGTTCAGAAGTTGCTTGCAGCTGCAAAGAAAACCCAAATGAGAGTTAGTTCTTTGGTACACTGCAGGTTTACATTTTCCTTACTGTTCTTTAGCTCTAGAGTGTTTCCCTATATGTGGGGTCTTGTCACCCTCCAGAGTCTATATACTATAGAGTATATATATATATATATATATATATATATATATATATATATATACATATACATACACTCTCTCTATATATATATATGCAGGTACCTTGGAGAAGAGAGAATGAGAGTATATCCTGGAATTTTATGTTGCCATTTATGTTCTCACTTAATTTGCAGGCCTAGGATATTTGCTTAACTTGTCTGCTAAGCCTTTGTGTTCCTCATGGCTGGCTCATTTCCCCAAGTAGGGATTGAGGGAAGGTACTTAGCAAGCTGTAACACGGTGAAAAAGACACAGGGCCTTTTCAGTAACTGAATCTGTAATGTGAGTCTACAGAGACTGAACCATGGATGCCTGATGCTGACCCAAGAGAGCTCAATCAGCCCTCTACAAAGGAATTGGTGGAGATTTTTCTAAGTTGTGGGGGAAAGTAGAGGCTTTGCTTTTCGTGGCCAAGAAGGAAATCAAAACAGTTCTTTGGTTGTTGTTGTTTTTCAAGANAGGGTTTCTCTGTGTAGCCCTGGCTGTCCTGGAACTCACTCTGTAGACCAGGCTGGCCTTGAACTCATAGAAATCTACCTGCCTCTGCCTCCCAAGTGCTGGGATTAAAGGCTTGCAGCACAACACAATTTGCAATACGGTTCTTTTTAATTTAGTTATTTCTACTACTTGCCTTTGGTTTGGAACTTAGTTAATTTGCATGTCTTATGACTATACCCGTATTAAAGTAGAGAATACATATATTCTTTTAAAATATATAAGGTTTGTATGTGCTCATATTTAAACTTCTGAAAGGAGAGGAAACAATTTTAGAATCAATCTTTGCAGTTTTGAAATGTGCTTATAAAACCCAGATCCCGTTGTACATTGATATTGTGGTGGCTGGGTGATTACTTGATTAATTACAATCTCATGGCCCTGCAGACAGCTGTTATGGGACTCTGTTCAAAAGTATAAGAAAAAGTACAAGGGAATTTCTTAGAACTGAAGCTGAAAAGATCAGTGAAGTTCAAGGGAGGAAAGCAACCTGGAGTGAATTGAATAGACTTTACCTTGTGGTACTTTCGTTGTTGTTGTTTCTTTGACACAGAGCTTCTCTGTGTAGTCCTGTCTGTCCTGAAACATGCTCTGTAGACAAGGCTGGCCTCCAACTCAGAGATCCACCAACCTCTGCCTCCCAAGTGCTGGGATTAAAAGTGTGTGCCACCATGCCCAGCTACTTTATTTTTGAAGACTATTATGTAATAAAATTAACATTCATCGAACAGTTCTTCCACTAGTAGAATGTTGCCTTCAACTTCTTCCTGAAATTTTTTTGAGATAGGGTCTTATCGTGTTTTCCTGGCTGGCCTGGAACACATAGACATCCTCCTGCCTCTTGAGTGCTGGGATTAAAGTTGTGCTGAAAGTTATATTTACATTTGATATTAGGTGCCCTAAGAATGATGTGAGTGCAAATTCAGATAGAACGGATCTGTTGACATTGTTATTGCACTGAATCAGTTGAAAAGACGATGCTCACTAACCTGGATATGCTAGGAGGATTTCAACTTTGAGGCTAGCATAAGTAATTGAGTCAGATCTTGTTTCAAAAAATTTGTTTTGCCCACTAACCTAAGAATTGCTGTGACTCAACTGAATTGGTGCTTGTCTTGGCTACAGTATTTTCTTTGAATATGAGATAATTTCAAACTCTGCTGTAGGGATAAAACCATATTTTAAGCAAATTCTTTTTTAAATTTTGAATCATGTCTTCGTACCATAGGCTAGCTTTGAACTTGCAGTGTAGTCAACTCTGACCTTGAACTCCTGTTCTCACTGCCTCCACGGACTTCTGGGATGAAAGGCTTACCACCAGCATGCCCATTTAAAACAAATTATTTTTCTACCATTAGCCATTTAGATTCAAATGTCTGTTGCTTTTCAGCAATAAATGTGATTAAAAGTTAACTACATTTGATTCCCACATGGAAGCTTAGTATAAACAGTAGGAATTATTCAATAAGGTCATATTCCCTTCTGATGTTTGTATCCTACACTCCTGCAGATATAACTCTGGTCTCTGAATTTTGGAATGTTTTAGCAAACAAATTCGTACTTGCAGGGCTAATCACTTGCAGGACTCTATTTTCTAAAGTCAACATAAGATTAACAGACTACTAAAAGTAAGATTGACTTTAGTGACATGAACTACAGAGCAGTATAAATTGTGCAGGTTCTTTATTGAAAAATAGAAGCTAGAGCAAAATGATGTGCAAATAACACAAAGCTGTGATTCTCAAACTATGGCATACATCATAATTATTTAGAGGACTACAGATTGCTGAACCCCAAATTTACAGTTTCTGATTTAATGTCTTGATTTCCAACATTGCTTCTTTTCATAATGTAGGTCTTTAATATAAAACTTTCCATAAGGATTTAGTTGATTTTTTATATGTTTCCATTTTAATTTTCTTTTTTATTTCTTCAACCCAGAGTCATTTAGAAGCATCAACCAACTGCAAATATTCATACCATTTTCCATATTTCTCTTTACTATTATTTCCTAATTTAATTCCATGGAGGTCAGAGAATATAATTGTTATGATTTGAATTCTTTCAATTTGTGAGAATTTTTAGACAAAAGGTCTTGTCCATAAACTATTGTTATTTGGTAAGCCTACTTCCTACCAACATGGTTACTTGGAATGTATGCATATCCTGTATTGTTTGCTATGAATTTCAGGTTAAGTTGGCTGATAAAGCTGTTTAAATAGTCTACTTCACTGATTTTTCTTTCCACTTGTTCTACTGATTATTAGGAAAAGGATGTTGAAAGCTCAGATTAAAAGTGTTGTATTTATTTCTTCTTTCAATTCTATGAAGGTTTTGCTTTGTGTATTTTGAAGCACTCTTGTTAGGTGTATAGACTGTTAAGATGGCTGTAGTCCCTTGATGATATGATCTTTTACCACTCTGAAATGTTCCATTTTGTACATGTTAATACTCTTTGTGCTGAAATCCCAGATTTCTTTTGACTTGATTTACTTTTAACATGCTTATGTTTTAATGTGAATTTATTATAGGCAGGTTTGGAGCTGTGTCTTGCTTTTTAAAAATCTATTTTGACAGTGTCAGCTTTTTGTTGCAGTGTTTAGATAATTTTTGTGTCATGTAATTATTGACGTGATTGGTTTGAGATCTACCATATGGCTATTTCCTTCTATAGTTACTTTTTCTTCATTTCCATCTTTTTGATTATTATTTATGATTCTATTTTATGTCTTCATGATGTTTGTGTCAGCTCTTTCCACTGAATCCTCCAGGACCTTGGCCCAAGGTCCTCTTCCTCTTCCTCTCTCTCTATTATATAGATCTAGCTGTCCTGAAATTTACTGTGTAGACTAGGCTGCCCTTGAACTTGTAGTGCCAGGACTAAAGGCATGTACCACCAACTTGGCCAGCCTAGTCTCCCTTAAAGGAAGACTGCTGTATTTTTCTGAGCATTTACATTTAATATAGCAGTTATACAGCAGTCAAATTATAGAAATAATAGCATAAGTATATCCAACATTTGGAGGATTCTATGCAAAATATAGACTTGAAGCAGTTAACCATTTATAAAGACATTATATACATCTCAAATATTTTATATTAATCGGATTATTTTCCCTTTGTCTACCATTATTTGAACGTTATGACAAGCTCATATGGGACTGATTATCATATTAAATTGTTAACTTCATCTAGCTTCTCATATCAGTCATTTTCTTTTGATACCACATCTCAAAAAAGTTTAAATAAAGTTGCTCAATACATATAATTATCAGTGCATTGTGTGACCTGTTTAATATACTTGAATTTCACCAGCATTGCTCACCTTCCACCATATCACACAGATACTGCATGGTTAGTTTATTTTACAGGTCACTCAGATAATCATTTTACTTTCTCCCCACATAATTGGCTCCTGACCAAGTGCCAGATATTGTTAGGGAAAGGTGATGTCACAGTTGAGCAAGATTTGTTTATGTCCAGGTTTCAAATCAATCTTTTAGTTTATTCGAGCTGTTGTAACAAAATACCAGTGTAGGTGGGTTTTTCTTTTCATGATAGGATTTCTCTGTGTAACAGTTCTGGCTGTTCTGGAACTAGTTTAGTAGACCAGGCTGTCCTCAAACTCAGAGAGATCTGCCTGCCTCTATCTCCTGGGTGCTGGGATTAAGGGCATAGACCACCACTCCTGGCAGGACTGGTTTCTTATGGCAAATCTAAGCATGTAGTTTAGAATTATTTCTACTTCTACCGTAAAATCAAGTACAGCTTCCTTTGTTCTGTTTTTGGCATGAGGGCAGGCAGTGCATATTAATGTAAGCTGGTTTTGCCTTCAGAGAATTTTTAAGTTTGGAGGTTTAAAGGAATTCTGCAAGTGTTGATGTGCCATTGTCTATCTCGAAGGGCTATTGATTGATATCTGGGTCAGGCTCCAACTGTTTTAAATTGGTCTGAAGACCCTATTTGTTCATGCCTTTGCCCAACTGTGAGTAAGAACACTCTCCAGCTTTATTCAAGGAATCTGCGTGTCCCAGGTTGCTAAAGCCTTACCAGGCTGATTCCTGTCTTCTGGAAGAGTGATCCTTCTACTGATTTAATCTACTTAAATTACCATTTTCTTCTGAATGTCATTCATTAAAAGGAAATCCCTTTTGCTCTAGCAGTCACACTACTGAGTATGTAAGCAGAGAGAATGAAATTATCATGCTGAAGAGACATCTGCACTCCCAAGTTCATTGAAGCAGTATTCTCATGAATTAAAAACTAGAAACAGCCAACGTGTACATCACATGATAAAGAGAGTATGGTACATTTATATGATAGGTTACTATTCCACCATACAAAAGAATGAAATCCTGTCTTTTGTGACACAATCAGATGTAACTGGAGATTATGTTAAGTGAATGGAACAAGCCAGTCACAGATTAATGCCATATGATTTCTGCTCATGTAGAATCCAGTGAAAAATGATCTCATACAAGTTGTTACCAAAAACTGGGGCAAGATGCCCAAATAGGAAAAGATTGAACAAGGGTCACTAAGTTATAGTTACTTAGAAGAAAGTTCTGCTGTGCTATACTTTTGTGTCTATAGATCATCATTAATGTACTATACATGAAAATGAGAAGAAAATATTTTGTTAAGTTTTTACTATAAAGAAGTGATAATGAAGAAAGAGATAAACATGATTTAAATATTATACAGTGTGTACATGTACTGAAATATATGATATCTCATTAATATGTACAAAGTTTCTTTTTATGGATCACTTAAAATAAATTTAAATAAATGAAAAATAATAACCGAGTTTATTTTTCTTCTTTTTTTGACTTCTTTTTTTAATGGGATATTTTATTTGTTTAAATTTCAAATGTTATCCCCTTTCCTGGTCTCCCCACTGCAACCCTCATCCCATCACTCCTTACCCTGCTTCTATGAGGCTACTCCCTCATCCCACTCCTGCCTCAAAGCCCAGGCATTACCCTATACTGGGGCATCAAGCCTTCACAGGACCAAGGGCCTCCCCTCCCATGCATGCCAGATAAGGCCCCTTCAGCTCCTTCAGTTAGTCTCCTAACTCCTCCATTGGGGTTCTTGTGCTCAGTCCGATGGTTGGCTGCAAGCATCCACATGTGTATTGGTCAGAATCTGGCAGAGCCTCTCAGGAGACAGCTGTATCAGGCTCCTGTCAGCAAGTACTTCTTGGTATCAGCAGTAGTGTCTGGGTTTGGAGTCTGCATGTAGGATGGACCCCCAGGTGGGGCAGTCTCTGGATGGTCTTTCCT
Source organism: Mus pahari (assembly GCF_900095145.1). Classification (NCBI taxonomy): domain Eukaryota; kingdom Metazoa; phylum Chordata; class Mammalia; order Rodentia; family Muridae; genus Mus; species Mus pahari. Next base: position 90,388,845 of record NC_034613.1, read on the forward strand.
TCAGTCTCTGTTCCACTCTTTGTCCTTATATTTCCTTTAGACAGGAGCAATTATGTGTTAAAATTTTGTAGATAAGTGGGTGGCCCCATCCCTCAACCTGGGGGCCATGTCTAACCTCTGGATATGGTCTTGACAGGTTCTCCCTCCCCATTTTGGGGTATTTCAGCTAATGTCATCCCTGTGGGGTCCTGGCATCTGGGACTTGCTGGTTGCTACCCCCAGTTCCCCATCCCCCATTGCTACATACCTCTATTCAATTTCCTGACCCTCTGTACATTTCCTCCATCTCCTCCCATCTCTTCCCCCTTTCCCCTCCCCCACCTCTCTTCCTTCCAAGTCCCTCCCATCCTCTACTTCCCATGATTATATTGTTCCCTCTTCTAAGCAGGACTGAAACATCCACTCTTTGGTCTTCTTTCCTCTTGAGATTCATGTGGTCCGTGAGTTGTATCTTGGGTATTCTATACTCTTTGCCTAATATCCACTTATTAGTGAGTTCATACCATGTATGTTCTTTTGTGACTGAGTTATCTCACTCAGGATGATATTTTCTAAATCCATCCATTTGCCTGCAAATTTCATGAAGTCATTGTTTTTAGTAGCTGAGTAGTACTTTGTTGTGTAAATGTGCCATGTTTTCTGTGTTAATTCCTCTGCTGAGGGGCATCTGGGTTCTTTCCAGCTTCTGGCTATTACAAATATGGCTGCTATGAACATAGTGGAGCATGTGTCCTTGTTATATGTTGGGACATCTTTTGGGTATAGGCCCAGGAATAGTATAGCTGGGTCCTCAGGTAGTACTATGCCCAATTTTCTGAGGAACCGCCAGACTGATTTCCAAAGTAGTTGTACCAGTTTGCAATCCTACCAGCAATGGAGGAGTGTTCCTCTTTCTTCACATCCTCGCTAGCATCTGCTGTCTCCTGAGTTTTTGATCTTAGCCATTCTGACTGATGTGAGGTGGAATCTCAGGGTTGTTTTGATTTCCATTTCCCTGATGACTAAGGATGCTGAATATTTTTTAGGTGCTTCTAAGGAATAATGATTGTTGCTGTTTATAATTTTTGTTGCTAGAGGTGGAATTATATTTCTGTGGCTATCTTCTTTTGCTTTTGTTCACAGGTTACTTTCTTGCTTTTTCTAGGGTATAGTTTCAGTCCTTGTGTTGGAGTTTTCTATCAATTATCCTTTGTAGGGATGGATTTGTGGAAAGATATTGTGTAAATTTGATTTTGTCATGGAATATCTTGGTTTCTCCATCTATGATAATTGAGAGTTTTGCTGGATATACTAACCCGGACTGGCATTTGTGTTCTCTAAGGGTCTGGATGACATCTGTCCAGGATCTTCTGGCTTTCATAGTCTCTGGTGAGAAGTCTGGTGTAATTCTGATTGGTCTGCCTTTATATGTTACTTGACCTTTTTCCCTTACTGCTTTTAATATTCTTATTTGTTTTGTGCATTTGGTGTTTTGACTATTAATATGATGGTAGGAATTTCTTTTCTGGTCTGATCTATTTGGAGTATTGTAGACTTCTTGTATGTTTATGGGCATCTCTTTCTCAAGTTAAAGAAGTATTTTTCTGTAATTTTGTTGAAGATATTTACTGGCCCTTTAAGTTGGGAAGCTTCACTCTCTTCTATACCAGTTATCCTTAGGTTGGTCTTCTCATTGTGTCCTGGATTTCCTGGGTGATTTGGGTTAGGAGCTTTATGCATTTTGCATTTCCTTTAATTGTCCTGTCAATGTTTTCTATGGTATCTTCTGCACTTGAGATTCTCTCTTCTATCTTTTGTTGGTGATGCTTGCGCCTATGACTCCTGATCTCTTTCCTAGGTTTTCTAGGTTGTCTCCCTTGGTGATTTCTTTATTGTTTCTATTTCCATTTTTAGATCCTGGATGGCTTTGTTCAATTACTTCACCTGTTTGGTTGTGTTTTCCTGTAATTCTTTAAGGGATTTTTGTGTTTCCTCTTTAAGGGATTCTATCTGTTCTCCTGTGGTCTCCTGCATTCCTTTAAGGGAGTTATTTATGTCCTTCTTAAAGTCCTCCATCATCATCATTAGATGTGATTTTAAATCAAAGTCTTGCTTTTCTGGTGTATTGGTGTATCTAGGGCTAGCTGTGGTGGGAAAACTGGGTTCTGATGATTCCAAGAGGCCTTGGTTTCTATTGCTTATGTTCTTGCCCTTGCCTCTCACCATCTGGTTTTCTCTGGTGTTAGGTGGTCTTGCTGACTCTGACTGTGGCTTGTCACTCCTGCGAGCCTGTATGTCAGTACTCCTGGGAGACCAGTTCTCTCAGGGAGGAATTTGGGTATTGTGGTCTTTGGCACAGGGTCAGCTCCAGGGTACAGACAGAAACCAGAAGGATCCTGTCCCTGGCTGTTTCTTGGTTCCCGTGTCCTAATGACTCTGGGCAAGTCCCTCTTGGGGCAGGAATTTGAGCAGCAGTGGTGGTCTTACCTGTGCTCTCAGGTGTGTCAGCTCTCCTGGGAGACCAGCTCTCTCTCTGCAGGATTTGGGTATGGAGAGCTTAGCACAGGGTCAGCTCTGGGCACAGATGGAAACTGGAAGCTCATTTTTTTCTATCTTTTATTACTTTTTTGAAAATTAACTTTTTTTGAAAATTTAGTTCTCTCTCTCTCTCTCTCTCTCTCTCTCTCTCTCTCTCTCTCTCTCTCTCTCCCTTCCTCCCTCTGAGAAAAAGTCTGACTCTGGAGCCCAGGCTGTCCTTATATAGCCTAATCTGACCAAGCCATCACACCTGGCTGTTTGACTTTTCATGCCTAAACTGGTACTTATTTCTCACATATCTCTCTTTTGTTCTGTGAACCAATGTTTAATCCACCAGGCATGTTGCTGCTATTGTAATTACTTTGTCACAATTAGCAAACACGTTTTGTACCAGAAGATGTTGGGTCTTTCTACTAAGATTATATGGATGCTTGTCATGCTTAGAAATAATTTGTTCTCTCTTTTCCTTTTGATGCACCACTCAAGATCCTCTTGTTCATGGGCAACTGCTTCTCAGACTGGTGCATTTTAAGAATAAGCAATATTTAGAGTCTCTCTTCTTCTAAACCATCCCTGATGCCAAGATCTGCATGTTTGAATTTGGACAGAAGGCACAAGTGTTTGAATTCTTACTTTGTGTCCACATGGTGTCAGATAAATATGAGCAACTCTTCTCTGAAGGCCTGGAAGGCCACCTGTACTTATACCAACAAGTGGACAGTAAAGCGTTGTGACAAGGGTGCCTTTCATAGCCAAATGAGGCTCTACCTTTTCTTTGTCATCCGCATCAACAAGATGTCCTGTACTGGGGCTGGCAGGCTTCATATACCTAGGCTTGGGCCTCAGGGAAGCTCCAGGGCACAGTGGCTAAATTATCATGTCCATCTGCATCAAACTGCAGAATAAGGAACATGTGGTTGAGACTGTGTAGTACCAAGCTCAAGTTCCAGGATCCAGAAGATCTACATCTCAAAGAAGCGAGTCTTCACTAAATTTAAATGCAGATGAATTTGAAGACTTAGTAGCTGAGAAGCAGATCATTTCTGTTGGCTTTGAGGTCAAATATATTCACCTTCCAGGTCCCCTGGACAGGTGGGAGGATCTGTACTCCTAGGGATTTCCACAGTGCTCTCTTTACAACAAAAATCATGTTCAGTAGTAAATCTTACATCCAGTCAAAACCAAAAGAAATAATTTATTCTGTATAAGCCATAAAGACCTCATCTCACCTTTCTTGTCTCAAGGTAGTCATTGCCCATGGGAATTTGAACCCAGCAATAAGACCTTTTACTTAGTCCCATCATTAACACATTGTCTCTGTCTTTTTAAGGATTTATTGTATTTTTAATTATGCACACATGTGCTTTTTTGTGGGGGTATGTGCACATGAGTGTGTAGGCCCATGGAGTCCAGAAGAAGGCTTCAGATCCTCTGGAGCTGGCAAGAGTCAGATGTGAGCTGTCCAGTGTTGGTGCTGGGAACTGAACTTGGGTCTCTTTCAAGAACAGTCCATGCTCTTATTCATGGAGCCATCTCTTTCATCCCCAACTTTGTTTTTAATAACTTTGCATCTTCAGAAACAAGGGTGATTTGTATTTATACACAGAACACTTTGTCGTCGTCACAGGCAGTGACTACATTCATAACAGCTAACCACCTTTCTAAGTGATGATCAAAGGTTGACAGCTCAGCTATCAGTCTATTCCTTGTATATTGCATAGTTTGATAACCAGACAGGGAATAATTCCTGGAAGTTTATTCCCAATTGATAACCTTTGTACTAGGCATAACCAGGAAAAAAAGTGTTGGAGGTGCCAAGGATAAAGCTTAGTGCCTCATAACATGGTGGGTTAGTGATCTACCAAGTTAGAACCCTACCTCTATAACCTGTATTTTTAAGAATAAAAACACACTGGTTTATTTCTAGGGCTCCATTATAGCTGTTATGGCTTGAATTGAAAATGTCCTTTATAAGGTCAATTTAAAAATGAATTTATTTTTAAAATTTTCATGCACGTAAGTGCTATATGTTGAGAATATATACCCACCCAGGCCTCTTATCTCTTTGCCCACCCATCCACCTGTTAGACATTTCCATTTCTATTTTCCTACCATAAACATGCTTATACATGCTTGTGTTTTGAAACTTGTCCCCCAGGTGGTGGTGCTCCTTTGAGTGGACACTGAAGCTTTAGGAGTGGGGGTGGGGTGGGTCTAGCTAGTGGTAATAGATTTCTAGGGGCAGGCCTTTCAAGATTATGTATAGGTTAGCTCCTAGTTGCCACTGATTTCTGCTTTTCTGATCTGTTGTGATGTGAGGGACATCTACAACATACTCCCATAGCCACAGATTCTGCCATATCTTCTTTATTACAATGAATGGCTGGGGACTGAGTCCAGGGCCTTGCCACATAGTGGGCTACTGATCTAGTCCCGAGCTGCAGCTTCAGCCTTACGGTTGGCTATAACCTACATAGCCTCACCTTAGGAAGGAACATCAGCCGGGCGTGGTGGCGCATGCCTTTAATCCCAGCACTTGGGAGGCAGAGGCAGGCGGATTTCTGAGTTTGAGGACAGCCTGGTCTACAAAGTGAGTTCCAGGACAGCCAGGGCTATACAGAGAAACCCTGTCTCGAACAAACAAACAAACAAACAAACAAACAAACAAACAAACAAAAGGAAGCAACATCAATTCGTTGACTGCTGATTCTCAGTAGTAACAGCCTGAGTCTAGCAAGAGGTTTCCATTCAGTCAGTACTCACCTATATAGAGTTGCACAGACCCAGATTCACTGGGTTATCAGTTTTGGTTAATTCAAACTTTGCAGAACAGAGTGAAATTATAACTTTTCCCATTAAGTCCTTATAAATTCTGGCATAAAAGTTTAATGGTGTAGGTACAGTAGTTCCTCCTGCATTCCAGAGGGATCAATTGTAAGGTTGCCATGAACTCCTGAAAACTAGGATAATACCAACCCACAAATTCAATTCCTTTTTTTAAATCTTAGTCAAGCACTTGTCATACTGTGCTCATAGTTTTTGTAGTTTCAGGTGTGACAGCAAATCTAACACAAATTTCCTTTTCCTTCTTTGCAGTTTCATGGATCGAGACTCATTCTTACTACAGATCTTAGCAGTTTCTAAATACTTCCTTGTTGTTGTTTCCTTAAGTCCAGAACTTTCACCTCTTCACTTAAAGTGCTTTCTTATTTTTCTTTGGCATATCCAAAATGAAGTATCACTGCTTTAGAAAGTGTGGACTAAGTAAAATAAGGGTTAATCAAAACCGAACACTGTGATACTGAAGTCTGATCCAATCATGAGAATACCTACTAAGTGACTAAGTGGGTGGGCAGTGTGTGCAGCATGGAAACACTGAACAAAGCAAGGACTCACATCTTGAGAAGGCAGAGCAAAATAGCATGAGTTTTTCTCAATATTCATAGCTGTAAATCTCAATTCTTCTTTTTCTTTGTATCTATGTCTATGGTGCTAAGAATTGAACACAGTGTCCTGTGTATTCTAGGCGAACTATTTACTGCTGGCCCATAGTCCAGAACAAAGAAAAAGGTTAGTCTATGGACTCTCAATTTTACTTCATTACACTATATATATCTATCATTACGCTCATTTTGATTCCTGAGGATCTGTAGGCAATCCTGGTATCAGAAAATGAGTTCTCTTACTTCCCTATTCTTTCTCTTCATTGTTTGACTATTTGGAGTTCCTTGTAATTGGTTATGAATCTGAGGACTAAAATAAGGCATTGGGATTTTGATAAAGATTACAATGAAACCATAGGTCACTTTGAGTAATAGTGACATCTTACTATGAAGTTTTCTAATCTATGACCATGGAATGTCTTTTCATTTACATATCTTCTTTATATTAATGCTTTGTGATTTCCAGGCTATAGGCTTTTGTCTCCTTGCTTAAGTTTATTTCTAAATCTTGAAATCTTTTTATGGTATTATAAACGAATTTTTTTTCTTAATTTTCTTTTGAGCTTGTTCATTGCTAGAGTGTAAAAATGCCAGTATCATGTGTGTTGATCTTATATTCTGAAACTTTGCTGAATTCATTTACTAGTTTTAATTTTTAGTGTATATTCGTTAGGATTTTTCCATATATAAGGTCATGTTATCAACACACAGGGACCATTTTCTCTTCCTTTCCAGTTTGGATGGTTCTTCTTTCTCCAAGTGTCTGGAACTCCATGCCTATGTTGAATAAAAGTGTGAAAGCAATATTATTTATTGTAATTGTCTTAGGGAAAATAATTTTGTATGACCATTGGGTATAATTATAAAATTTACCTCTTTGTTTCAATTAACATTTATCTTTATTTTTTAAAAAAGTTAATTTTTGCTAGGTTGTGGTGACACACACCTTTAATCCTAGCACGCGGGAGGCAGAGGCAGGTAAATCTCTGAGTTTGAAGCCAGCCTAGTCTACAGTGTGAGCTCCAGGACAGCCAGGGCTACACAGAGAAACCTGGTCTCTAAAAAACAAAACAAAAAAACCATCTTTTTACATGTATGAGCTTTACCTACATGTATGTATGTGTACTATGTGTATTTCTGGTGTCCAGGGAGTTCAGAAGAGGGTATCAGATCTCCTGGGCTGCCTTGTGGGTGCTGAGAAGTAAACCCAATTCCTCCACAAGAGTAGCAAGTGCTTTTAACACAGAGCTATATCTCTAGTCCCTAAACATTTAAAACATATATTTGGCCCATGGCTTATTTATTTTTTATTTTCAAAATACTTTTATCTTTAAGTCTCTATGTAGTTTATATAATTATATATATAAAGTGTATCCTTATATACTTTTATGGACCTTAATGTAAATATCTCTGTTTTCCAATGGTTTTAGAACATCTGTGAACGAGTACTTAGACCTTTAAAGGGTTGTGAACCACAGCTTGAGAATCACTGCCTTATGGGACCGTTTTCTAATAGTGCAGTTTGGTTACTTCAATTATTTTTATTATTGTTTTAGTTACTTTCTTACTAGTTAACATTTATATTTCTTAACTAATAATAAATTCATGATCAGTTGTAAATATCAAAAATTGAAAGTAAATTTACAATATCTAAGCTACCAAACACCGTAGCTCAACAACACAGTACACTGTAGAGTGTAGTTCGTTCACTTTCATGATCATGTGGTTAACGGCAGCTGTGGCTCATTGCCACTGCCCAACATAGCAAGGGGATATTATATTCCATATTGCTATCCTAGGAAAAGATAAAAATTGAAGATTTGGTTTCCATTGAATGTATTCCACTTTCTCATCATTGTTAATTCAAAAATTGTAAGTCAAGTCATCAGAAGTTGGGAATCATCCATATATTTCCACTTGCCAGAATCTACTTTATATCCCACTTGATAAAGAAAAAAAAACCCAAAGTGTTTTTCCTGCTCACACACTCCCCACAACACTTCTGATATCAGATATGTGGGATTTCTCCTCACACAGCAAGCAACCAATTTTCCAGAGTGTGAGTGCCAGCTGAGTGTCTGATTTGATTCAATTCTGACCTGTTGTACCTGAAAATAGCATTTGATCCCACAGGTCAAGTGTTTCGTTCTCCACCACTGACCACCATTACCACTTTGTAATGCCAGTTGCAGTCTCCAGACTGTCTTACCCATTTCTGACCAAACAGCTTGAAATTGAGAACTCCTAAGTTCACCTCCTTAGGCTTGATTAAGTTGCCACATAGCTCAGCACTCAGATAAATGCTTATTTCCTGTTTTATTATAAAGTCAAAGATGCAGATAACAGCCAGATGGAAGAGATGCATGGAGCCATGTATTTATGAACTGTACAAATTCTGTGACCTTTTTTTTCCTTCTAGGCCCTCTTGCTTCAGGAAACGTACTTGTTCAGCAATCATAAAGTGCCCGGAATCCTGCCTGTGTGAGGATATATAAAGGCTTCAGTACATAGGAATGGTTCATTATATCACCTCAACCTTTAGCCATTCTCCTCTCCCAAGAGAGTTAATTGAGGGAGAGAAGGATTGAAATTTTCACTATTCTAATAATGAGGTTGATTTCCTAAGCAATCAGCTCCCATCATAAGGGAATCCCAGGATCCCTCAGCCATCAGTCATCTTATTAACATACAAAAGGTCACAACTTAAGAGACGTTAAGGGCTTTAGGAGTATTGTGCCAGGAGCCAGGATGAGAGGCCACATTGTATTTTTTATTAAATCATAGTACCACAAATCTATACCAACTTAATTTCAACATCATATAGGAATGCTGCTCCTTCGTTAGCAGCTCCAGCTTCCCTTTTCCATCTTGGCACTGGTGTTGTGTCTCTCTATATTAAACACTAACATATTGTTTGCAATATTTTTTGAGACATGGTCTTTTTATCTTGGCTGTCCTGGAATTCACTATGTAGGCCAGGGTGACATTGAACTCACAGAGACCATCCCATCTCGGCTTCTCAATGCTGGGATTAAAGGTGTGAGCTATCACACATACCCTGCAACCATTCTTAATATAATGTTCTGTTTTCACTATTAGTATGATTTTTAGTGGTGTTGAAGACTTCAGTATGTTAATAAAGTATTTTGTGCAGGCAGCTCAGTTTTATAAATTTCTGAATAAGGAAAGAACAAATATGAATTTGCAGAACGTGTTAGGTTTTCATTGCTGTGATGAAGTGCCTGAGGAAATTAAACAGAACAAAGACTGATTTCAGCTCAAGGTTTCAGGGTCATCTGACCTCATTGTTTTTTGGCCTGATATGAAGCAGAACATCATGACAGGAAGTGGAGTGGCACAAAGCTACTTACCTGCCAGAATCGGGGAAAGACTATGAAGAGGAGAGGAGGAACGGAAGAGGAAGAGGAGGAAGAGAATGATGAGAGGAGAGGAGATAGGGAGAAGGGTCAGAGGGAGAGAGGAAGTGTGGGGGGAGAGAGAGATCCTTTAAAGGTATAACCTCAAAAGCCTAATTTCCTCCATAACGCACTCAAAAGGTTATACCACTTATCCATAGTGCATCTGCTCAAAACCAAGCCTACAACACCTGTAAGGGATATTCAAGATTCTACCATATGAATTAATGTTGGTCCCTCCCATCTTGCCATATTGTGTCTCCCTCTGGTGCCCCCTCCCTTCAATGTGATGCCAAATATCATGAAATCCTCACCAGAGCTGAAATGTTGGCAAAATTGTGCCCTTGAAGCTCTAATACCATGAGTGAAATAAACTTCTTTTTATTAAATATCCAACTTCAAGTATGAATTAGACAAATGTGTCTTCTCAAGTTTTATGGCTTTATATTTATGATCTTTGATGCGTTTTGAGTTAGTTTTGTATAAGGTATAATGTACATGTCTGAAATCATTCTTGTGTATGTAGATATTCCTTCTCATGGACTGATTTCACATCCTTCTCTAAAGTCAACATGCTTCTTTGGGGACCTGCCTTACTATTGAATTGTCCATATAGTCTATGAACCAGTACTGTACTATTTGATTTCTATCGTTTGTTAGTAAGGTTTACTGTGGAAAACTGTAAATCTTTCACAGATTGGAAACCATAATATACAAGTAAAAGACCAATAAGACAAAAAATGCCTAAACAAAACAATATGAGACAAAAGTCTATAGAAATATCAGTGAGTTCATTTTGTGTTAGCTATCTGCTGCTAGCCATGGAGCCTACCCCCTTTTTTCAAAAACAATATTTTTATTAGATATTTTCTTCATTTACATTTAAAATGCTATCCCAAAAGTCCCCTATACCCTTCCTGCACCCTGCTCCCCAACCCACCCACTTCCACTTTTCTGGCCCTGGCATTCCCCTGTACTGGGGCATATAATCTTCACAAGACAAAGGGCCTCTCCTCCCAATGATGGCCGACTAGTCCATCTTCTGCTACATATGCAGCTAGACACACAAGCTCTGGGGGTACTTGTTAGTTCATTTTGTTGTTCCTCCTATAGGGTTGCAGACCCCTTCAGCTCCTTGGGGACTTTATCTAGCTCCTCCACTGAGGGTCCTGTGTTCCATCCAATAGATGACTGTGAGCATCCACTTCTGTATTTGCCAGGCACTGGCATTGCCTCACAAGAGACAGCTATATCAGGGTCCTATCAGCAAAATCTTGCTGGCATATGCAATAATGTCTGGGTTTGATGGCTGTTTATGGGATGGATCCCAGGGTGGGGCAGTCTCTGGATGGTCCTTCCTTCTGTCTCAGCTTCAAACTTTGTCTCTGTAACTCTTTCAATGGGTATTTTGTTCCCCATTCTAAGGAGGAATGAAGTATCCACACTTTGGTCTTCCTTCTTGATTTTCATGTGTTTTGCAAATTGTATCTTGGGTATGCTAAGATTCTGGGCTAATATCCACTTATCAATGAGTACATATCCTGTGAGTTCTTTTTTTTTTTTTTTTTCCAAGATATGGCTCCTGCTTGTGGACGTTGTACATCGTGGTGCGGAGCCTAGTGCGCACCACGATGTACAACGTCCACAAGCAGCTGGAACTCACTTTGTAGACCAGGCTGGCCTCGAACTCAGAAATCCACCTGCCTCTGCCTCCCAAGTGCTGGGATTAAAGGTGTGTTTCTTATGATTTCTTGTTTGGGCCATTTCTATTTAATAGTGTAATGTTTAATTTCCAAACAATTATGAATTTTGGGATTTTTTTTGTTTTTATTGATTTATGGTTTTGTCTTCAGTAGATTTCCTGGGCTACCATGAGTGAATACAATAGACTGGTTGCTTTTTGTTTGTTTGTTTGTTTTTGGTCCAGATTTGTCTTCTACTTTAAAACCTCATAGGGAACGCTAGCATCCCTGCTCCTGAGGATTAACTAGAGTCTAGCATATCTCAAGCAAGTGCTTAGTCACTGGGCTTCATCCCTAGCCTCCCTTTTAGTTTTTATTTTGATATTTGATTTCAATAAATTTCCCAAGATGACCTTTTAGATATTCAAACGAGCCCAGCCTGACTTGAACTTGGACCCATTGTTGCTTTCTCTCAATTAGTTTGGATTATAGGCCTGCAACACCAGGCACATAGTCTTCCATTGTCCACAAACACAGTTCATCTATTGGATTAAGGCTCCACTTTCCTGACCCCATTTGACCTTAGTTACTTTTTTTTCTTTTTCTTTTGCAATTCTAAAGACTAAACCCACTGCCTTCTTTATGATAGGCAAGTGCTGAGGCATGCCTTAGTCTCCTTAATCACTATTTAAAGGGGTTTTCTCTAAATATAGTGTCATTGAAGGCTTATGAATGGTAGAGAACATGTTTTAATTTATAACATCCATTTTCTTTTTTGTCTTGAAGTAGTCCTTTTGTTTGTTTGTTTGTATAGTTGGATGGTTGGTTTTAGGTTTTGGTTTTTTAGGACAGGGCTTCTTTGTGTAGCCCTGGCTGTTCTGGAACTAGCACTGTAGACCAGGCTTTCGTTGAACTCACAAAGATTCGCCTGTCTTTGCCTCCTAAATGCTGGGATTAAAGGCCCAGCTAGCAGTCCTTTTGTTTAATGACTTTCACAAACTATGGGTTTTTTTTTTTTTTGTTTTTTTGCATGTTCCTTATTGCCTATGGTCAGTGACGTCATTGGTGTGTTTTTTTTTAAAGCTCACATTTAGTTTATATTTTGATAGATAATTTCTTAAATATCAGGAGCTTAAAATTAAATGGAAAACAAAAGAAGCATACAAGCAAAACTCAAACCAACCCTAGCAGCTCTTCCAGTCTTTGCACATTAGCTGAGAGTCAGTGTGGCCCTTCAACACCTATAAGACTTACACTAAGCCTAGAGGTAGGTTTAGTTCTTTTTGCATCTTTTCTGTTGTGTGTATCTTGTTATGGACATATACACAGATTTCTGAACTCTCCTATACACATGAGAGCTTTTGGATATTTTAATTTATTTAATTTTCCAAACCATTTCCCCCAGTTTCTGCCCCGGGTTCAGGTAGTCTGCTGTCTAAACTATGGTTTGCCTTATTCCTCCTCCTTGTGGTATTTAGCAGCAATCTCTACCACATTTCCTATCTGAGTTCCTAGTTTGTCCGAAGTTTGGACCACCTTCTAGAAATCCTACAGAAAAATGAAAACAGATGTATCATCTGTTTGTGAGTAAGCACTGTTCTGCCTTTAGCTTCAAGCTTTTAGTTAAGCTTTTTGGGGGTTTCTAGCCATTATTTGCTTTTCTGCTTTGCTTCTTTCCTCCCCTGTTGTAAGTTAGTGTGGTCAATGATCCCTGCATCCTTGGGGATGCTAATACTCCCTCTCTGATCTTTCAGTTGTATAATCTCTGGCAGCAACTCTGTCGAGTCTTTGATCTCAGTGCTGAGACTGATTATCAAACATATCTGGGAAGCTTTCATTTCATTTTTATACTTTTCAATATGAGGTTTAATTTTTTTTTTTTAGTTTTCATTTCTATTTTCCATTGATTTTGCTTTCTCATTTCCATTGGTTTATTTTACCATGCTCACTCATTATTTGAAGCATAGTTTTGCTTAATTCTTCAAATATATTTATTACAGATGCCTGGAAGGCTTTGTTAAGTCAGACCTCTAGGCCTGCTCACAGACCACTTCTGTTACCGGAATCTTCCCTGGCTCTGGATTGCACACCTTCCTGTATCCTATCATCTTAATATTTTTATATTGAACATTAGACATTTTATACAATATATTTTAGCAACTCCCTGCATTAGGGAGTTTTTTAAAAAAAAAACCACAAAATCTTGTTTTGTAGTTTAAAAACTCAGCTAAACTATTTTAGTGAAATCTATTTCTACTGCAATTTAAAACATATGATGTCATTCTTCAAAGGATACTGCCTTGGGTATGTACACAGTCCCCACTGGATGATATAATTTTAGCAAATCTCTTTTTCACTTCCCTTAATATCTTTGTTAAGGTCTCTAACTCTATAAGTATTATATCCAGCAATTTAGCCTTTCCTAATTGTTGTCTTGATTGCTGCAAGCTTGGTGATAAAAGGTTTTATCATCTATGTATTAAATATGGTCAATTTTGCAGTAGGAGTCTTTGGTGCATGTACTGGCTGGTTTTGTGTCAACTTGACACAAGCTGGAGTTATCACAGAGAAAGGAGCTTCAGTTGAGGAAATGCCTCCATGATATCCAGCTGTAAGGCATTTTCTCAAGTAGTGATCAAGGGGGAAAGGCCCCTTGTGAGTGGGACCATCTCTGGGCTGATAGTCTTAGGTTCTATAAGAGATCAGGCTGAGCAAGTCAGTAAAGAACATCCCTCCGTGGCCTCTGCATCAGCTCCTGCCTCCTGACCTGTTTGAGTTCCAGTCCTGACTTCCTTTGGTGATGAACAGCAATGTGGAAGAGTAAGCTGAATAAACCCTTTCCTCTCCAACTTGGTTCTTGGTCATGATGTTTGTGTAGGAATAGATACCCTGACTAAACTACTCAGCTAATAAAAACAATGAATTTATGAAATTCTTGGGCAAATGGATGTATCTGGAGGATATCATCCTTAGTGAGGTAACCCAATCACAAAAGAAGTCACTAGATATGCACTCACTGATAAGCGGATATTAGCACAGAAACTTAGAATACCCAAGATACAATCTCCAAAACACAAGAAAACCAAGAAGGATGACCATCGTGTGGATACTTCATTCCTCCTTAGAACAAGGAACAAAATACCCATGAAAGGATATAGGTACAGAGACAAAATTTAGAGCTAAGATGAAAGGATAGACTATCCAGAGACTACCCCAACCGTGGATCCATCCCATCATCAGCCACCAAACCCAGATACTATTGCACATGCCAGCAAGATTCTGCTGAAGGGTCCCTGATATAGCGGCCTCTTGTGTAAGGCATTTTCTCACTGGCTATGCCAGTGCCTGGCAAACACAGAAGTGGATGCTCACAGTCATCTATTGGTTGGAACACAGGGCCCCCAATGGAGGAGCTAGAGAAAGTACCCAATAATCTGAAGGGGTCTGCAACCCTATAGGTGGAACAACAATATGAACTAACCAGTACCCCCAGAGCCCGTGTCTCTAGGTGCATATGTAGCAGAAGATGGCCTAGTCAGCCATTATTGGGAAGAGAGGCCCCTTGGTCTTGTAAACTTTATATGACCCAGCACAGGGGAATGCCAGAGCCAAGAAGTGGGAGTGGGTGGATAGGGGAGCAGGGGCGGGGGAAGGGTATGGGGAACTTTCGGGATAGCATTTGAAATGTAAATAAAGAAAATATCTAATAAAAAAATTAAAATAAAAAAAAAAGAAACCCTGACTAAGACAGTGCATTTGGTGGCATGATTGATATTGCTGGAGACTGAACCCTGGGCATCATGCATATGTTCTCCTACTGAGGTATACTTTCAGCCCTGGAATTCATTTTTTTGTTTTGTTTCTACCATAGGAAGGCTTTTCTTTACTGTTTCCCTGCTTTTCTCTAGTCTACACTTCATTTTATTTCTCTCATTCTCAGGATTTCTTAGTTGCCAATAGTTCTTTGTCTAGAGTTGAATCCTCATGAGCTTTCCCTCTTTCATTTTAAGATGTCTGTTGGTGTCCTGCTTGTTCATCTCATGTTTAGGCAGCCATGATGGTGAGACTTTACAGGGAAACCGAGTTTCACAGCAAACTCCCTGTTTCTCTGGTTCGTGGATTTTTCCAACCCCTCTTCCATAATGTTCTCTGAGCCTTAGGTGTGGCAGTTGTTTTGTAGATCTATCAGTTGAGACTGGGCTCCACAACTTTGCATTTTGATTTGTTGTGGTTTTCTTTAATCATCTTGTCTGTTGTAAAGAGAAGTTTTCTTGATGTGGGGTGAGGACACTTATCTATGGGTTTAAGGGTAAATATTCAGAATGTGTTTAGGGGATTATGTTGGCTTAGTAAAATGCTAGTTGTATACTCTCCTCCATGTTCCATAACTTCATTCATTCTGTGTTCTCAACTAGATTTACTAGGAAAGAAGGCATGATTTCCTTCTTGTTGAACAGATCTTAAGTCCAATCATAGAGCTGTTTGTTACTACCCAGATATTTGTGGCACTTTTTCACCTTTGGGGTTATGGTACCATACTGGTTATTGTAGTTTATAGGCATCATCATTGGGTTGGACTGTTGATTGATTCTCTTTGGAAACTTGCATGGTACCTTTTGGTACCATGAAAAGTGTGTCCTCAGGGAAGAGGCTTTTGAGCCAGTTCCAGCTGAGGTGCATCTGTGTTTGAAGTGCATGGTGTATTCTAGTAAGGAACTTGAAGATATCACATAGCTCACTGGTTTTGTTTTTCTGTTTAGCATTATATGGATTTAAAACTAGCACTTCCTATGTAATAAAGTTCCCTAAACATTTTTGTGTGGCTCTACTCATCTAGCTTGGTTTATCTCTGTGATGTTTGAAGTCTGGAAGTTCAGTATTTTATTTTCCATGTTTCTCCTTAACATGCTTGTATCTTTCTCCTTCCACCTTTAATGCTTTTCTACAAACTGATTAAGTCTTCTTTATTAGATGTATTTCTGTGGCACCTTTGAATATTTAATAGTCGTTCTTCTGTGACAGACGTTAATTTAACTAGGCAAGGTGCTAGTTGTTTTTGTTACCATTAATAATCTTGAGATTTGTTCTGGGACAGAATAAAATTTCTTGTGAATTATTGGGTCTTAACTTTTTAGGGTTTGCCAGGCAGATCCAGAGCAACCTTTAGCACATTTCCCCCTATTTACTGTATAAAATCTTTGTGTGTGTTTAGATTTTTTTTCCATTTTAACTGGTGGCAAATGAACTGTTTCTGGGCCTGCATAGATTCCAGGGATTGTTTTTCCTGCTTCTTTTGCTTGGTTCATTGAGGTTTCTAGTTTGAAAAATCATTATCATGAAGCAATAATCCATGTACAAGTTTAAAAGCCATTAAAACTTCAGGCATATGACTTCCACAATCCAGTAAGTGACAAGGAGTCTAGTAAAAATGAGTACAATGTCTATGAAGATTTTTCTTTAAGAAAGCATTTCTGACATTAAAAAAACCATTGTCAGTGTCACTAAAAATAACACTGACATGTGCTAAGTATTTCAAGAGCTGTCATCTTAAGATTCCTTTAATTTGATGAGAAACATTTGGTCCCCTGTTGTTGGAAGAGAGGACAGTATATAGTACCTGCTGTGTGCACAGCCCATCTCTCTGATATCCTTAGAAACCACCATGCTGCTACTCATCCAAATGCTTCAGAGCCTCAGGTAATGGGGGTGGAGAATTATGGAAATAGCAAGTTTGGAAAGCAGAGTAAAATCAGCATTAGCTTTACACTAATTGGTAACTGGTGGCTCAGTTTGATAGGATAGTGCTGGGTCATATTCAAGAACACTTATTTGATTTGATGCTTATGTGAAGATGAAACACAGTTTAATGTAGAAATTATGCATGTAGTGTGTACGTGTGTTGCTGAGATGGAGCCCAGGACTTCACTCATGATGATCATGTTTTACCAGTAATCAAAGACCTAAGGCCCCCATACACAAGGTAGGAGTTTAAACTATCATACAGATATACTTCAGAGCCATTTGGGAGCTTATGAAATTGCAAAGTTGTATGCACTTTCATGTACATATATTTTGTGAAGAGTTTTGGTAGGTTTTTCCAGATTCTAAAAAGTGGGTATCATCAAACTGAGAGTTTTTCTCACTTCTTTCCACTGAAAGCCTTCTTCTCAGCAAGCTTTGATCTTTTGTGGCCCAGTGAGTTTAATTATGATGGCTTGCATGAGTAAAGGGTTATGTACTGGAACATGGGCAACTTTTCAATGACTATAGCATTAAAGAAAATCACACCCCTTCCCAGTAACCATTAACTGTCCATAGTCCTTCAGTGCAAACTTAGCTATTACTTTTTTTTTTTTAATTTCTAAGACCTGTTCTTATGTAGCCCCGACTTTGTTATATTGCCCAGGATGACCTTGAATTCATGCTGTGCACCACAATGCTAAGGTTTAAAATAGTATCATCAATTTGTTAAAATAATAAATGCCAAGGTTTAAAAATAATTGAGATGGGGAGATAGCTGCATTGATAAAGTGCTTGTCATGTAAGAATGCATACCTGAGTTCTGTCCCCAGAATTTATATAAATAGAATGCCATTTATGGACACACACACACACACACACACACACACACACACACATACATGCCATCATATGATTTCAATCCATTTCCCCTTTTGACTTTCTTTTATTCTCCTTTTTTTTCTTGTCCACAGTTTTAGTAAAAAATGATGACTATTGGTACTTAAAATTATTCTGAAGACATATGTATGTCTTCAGTATGTTGGATCACAGTAGAAAGACTCCATGCAATAAATAACTTTGTTTTTTATTAATTTTTAAAAAGACTCATGAAATGAAGTTGTTTCACATGGGTTCCAGCTGTCCAAATCTCTTAGGTAGATACAAAGTAGAAAATGTCCCAAGCTTATGACCAATAAAATATTTAAAAAACAATTTACTAGTATTATAGGCATGTGCCATCATATTTGGCTGCAGCATTCTGAGATGGGATGATCTCTTGAGCTGAGGAGTTAGAGAGCAGCTTGGGCAACACAGTGAGACCCCAAGAAACACAAGAAATAGGTTCTTCAAATGGTTCTGTTAAGCTAATCATACTGACATGGCACAGAGTGACAGATTGCAATTCTGAAGCTGTCTCTAGGCCGCTTGGTTAAAGGGTTTATTTATTTACTTATTCATTTATTTACACACACACACACACACACACACACACACACACACACACACACACACACACAAATATGGAGGTAAGAAGACAACTTTTAAAGGTGAGTTGCTTTTTTTCCCACCATGTAGGTTCTGGATATTGAACTCAGAGGGTCATGCTTGGTGGCAACCTTTTCCTCCCAGAATTCTAACATTTTTTTTTTTGATATAGAGTCACCCCAATTAGCCCAGGCTGGCCTTGTACTGGCAGTGATCCTACCTGTCTCAGCCTCTTGAGTGCTCGGATTATAGGCTTGACCCACTAAACCAGCAAGAACTGTAGTCAACTGTAGTCAATTGTACTCATCTGCCACTCAGCCCTGCTCCTCTATGCTGGAGATTAACCTTAGGGCATCTTGCATTCTACAACTGCACTATATACCTAGCACTTTAAACATACATTTATTTATACTTATTTTTGAGATCGTCTCCCCAGATTATAGAGGTAGCTTTGAATTTACTCTGTAGCTCAGTCAGGCCTTGTACTTGCACTTGCTTGCTTAGCCTGAGATTATAGGCATGAACAACCCAAGCTTGCCTTAAAACTGTTATTTTGTTTTCTTTTGAGACAGAGTTTCTATGTGTAGCCCTAGCTGTCCTGGACCAGGCTGGCCTCGAACACAGAAAGCCACCCGCCGCCTCTGCCTCCCAAATTATGGTATTAAAACCATGTGCCGCCACCACTCAAAAACTGTAATTTAAAAAAATATTTATTTATTAATACCCCAAATGCTGCCCCTTGGTCTCCCTCACAGAGTTCCTCCCCATCCCCTCTCCTGCACATGAGTGAAAAGCCCCTCACTATAGCCCCCCCCCCGTATCAAGTCTCTTGAAAAACATATATAAGCTGGGCGTGGTGGCGCACGCCTTTAATCCCAGTACTTGGGAGGCAGAGGTAGGCGGATTTCTGAGTTCGAGGCCAGCCTGGTCTACAAAGTGAGTTCCAGGACAGAGAAACTCTGTCTTGAAAAACAAACAAACAAACAAAAAAACAAAAAAAAGAAAAACATATGTAGCTAGGAAATAGCTTCCAAATTTAGATGAAATAATAGTTGGCAGAAAGGGGTTAAAAAATGTTGACACTTCCTATTTAATTTTGGCTTATTTGCCTTGTGTTCTATTCCAGTAGTTTTATATTTTATATGACACTTTACTCTTCTGTCGCCCTGCCACATGCAGACTCTGATCCAAAAGCAACTTCAGGTTTGCAATTACTGGGTCTCTCTGAAACACATTACTCCAATGCTAATTGTTCAAAGCGTTTCATGTAAAGTACCAGGGTGGATTGTTAAGTATAATTTAATGACATTTTGACTAATTTGTCAGTCATCTACATTTTGTGATATTCTAACAGCAAAACTTGCTTTCCATGTATAGTGAATTGTGTTTTATTTTCCCTGAAATTTTTATATGCTACAGCTGTTTTTATTTTAGAGGCTGCCAACATTGTCATGGTCTGCATCTAAGATTGTACTAGTTGGTAAAGTTGATGAGTATTTCAGTGAAGATTTATGAAAAAAAATCCCTTTCAAAACCATAAACATATTCAAATATTTCAAAAAAGTTTAAGCGGTTCTGTTGTCTGTTAAATTTCAGAATCCTCTAGTTGATAATGTAACCTCCAAATCATGCTACTGTGCAAGAATGAGTATTTTAATATTCAAAGAGAAACTGACTAGTTTTTCAATGTCACTGCATATGGTGAGAAAATTAGATTTGAAAAATTCTGCTGCTTATATCATGAAAAAATGCATACTGATGTTTACATGTTCCTATATAAAGCATTCTATATATTTACATCTTTATTTATATCTATAAAGTTTCTTTTTGAATGTCTATGCCTTGAATTTCCTTGGTAACAACCTTTACTCAAATAACATTCTTATATGGAGGTTTCCTTCATGTCTTTTTTTGTAATCTACAAAGAAATTTGTTTTCTTTTGTTTCTAGTACATTGTGATGCAAATTAAAGCTGTTTGTAGCTGCTGCATTGTAATATATCAAATGGCATTCTCAGCAAAGATATTTAAGGTCTTTACCTAGAACAAAGTAATTACATTTTTAAAGACTAAATCTAAATAAAAGACTTATTTCTGGGTTTCTGTTGAGCCTGACCCATACAGGTTGAGCCTCTCCCAAGTGGTTCCAGTTCCTCAGTATTATTTAGTCGCCAAACTTCAGCTGGCTGCACTCCCCCTTTCTATGATTTCTGCCTTCTTTGTTGGCTAATTGGAGGGGAGAGGGCTTCCTGTTCTGTAAAGGACTTTGTGTACATGATGCATCTATTAATGGAACTCTTATTTTTGTGTGAGTGTGGAAAGCAGAGGACAATGTCGGATGCCTTCTTTCACTGAAGCTGGAGCTCACTGGTTCCCTTAGGCTGAGCGAAAGGCTCTCCTTCCTCAGTGCTAGGATTCCAGGCACACACCACCATGACACCTTGCTCTTTACACGGGTGCTGGGCATTGGGACTCAGGTCTTCCTCCTCAGGCATTTTACCAAGTGAGCCCTGAAAGAAGCTTTACCTTGTCAGTCCTGAAGGGAAATTTTCAGGATGCTCACTTGATGATGCTGTTTTCAAATATTCCTCTAAGTGTGTGATGTGTGCTTTAGATGCAAGTGAGCTACTCCTTTTTGCTCTCCGGACTATTGCATTCTTTCTTCAGGTGATATACTTTTGGAGACCAGTAAACACAGTTCTCAGTATGAGAAAAAGCAAACCAGACTTGAGAGCATGCTTAGATGCATAAAGCAAGACTTTCTTTTCTTTTCTTTTTTCTTTAAATACTTATCATAATGGCAAAGTAAACGACAGAAGGCGTGTGAGGCTGAGCAGAGACTGAACATGATTAAGTGCCATTAGCCTGGTCAGTGTTCTATCAAAAAGCCATTACCATTAATTTCTCAGCTCTACTCATGTAAAAGAAAAACACCAAACGAGCAAGAGGGGGTGTTCCCAAGATGAGATGTTACGGAGGGGTCTATATGTCACACCTACCAAGCCACCCGGGAGTGAGTAAATTCGATTGTTTTTCCATGAGACGAGATGTACAGAACCTGCCATCAGAGTGGCAGAGTGAAGCTCTAGACTTTACCAGTATTGTTTTTGAAAATTATAATATAGAAAAGACACAACGAATTTATGTATACAGTTTTAATAAAGGACATAGGAAGATAAAGCTGACCAGCATTTTTCAGTATTTCTGCAGCAAGACACATCGTTTTAAGAACACTATATATATCACTGTAAGCAGACTGATGGCAAAAGGGATTTATAGCAAATTGGCAACTTGAGCTTAACTGTTGAAGTCCCCCAGTGTCTTTCCTTTTCTGGCTCTCCAATACATTCCATATATTACCAGGACCCAGACCTCTTTCCCGCTGTGTTCCTTTGCTGATTTAGACAGCAGGCTGAAAGCAATTATTCTTTGAATGCATCTTATTGTTCTTTTCTTTTAACCATTCCCTACGAAAAATGAGCATCCTGATAGATTGAATTCATTGTGTGTTTTAACTCATTCTGTTAATGGATATTAACCAGACTTCTCCAAAGAACACATTTAATGGTTTTGAATACTGTGCCTTAGCCCTTTTGGGTTAGTAAACAAGCCACCCATTCCTTACTGTATTACATAATACTCACATGCAAAGGCTACAGTTGCATGCTAGTTAGGAGCTACCCATTCCTTACTGTATTACATAATACTCACATGCAAAGGCTACAGTGCAGTATGGTAGGTATAGGTGTGATTAAAGATATGCAAATGTAGCACACACTGTCAACCATTTCGTTCTGTTTGCACAGAGTACATGAATTTTCTGTGAAAATGGTACTTGCATTAGGGTCTGATGATCTTGTTAGATGTCCTCTGTGCCTCTGCACAGAGCATGTCTTTCAGCCCAACTGGGTCTCTTAGATATTCTGACAGCAGAAATTTTAGAACAGATAAATGAAATGTTCTTTACTTCCTGTGATTTTGGACTTCATTAAAAAGGAGAGAACAGAATATTGCCTGTGAAACATTTGTTCTAAAGACCTAGCAATCTGCCTTGAAAGAAGGGTGCGCATTCACGTCCATGTGCATACATGTTGATGAGAGTTGAAAGACATAGACTATGAATGGTTATGACATTCCTGTCAGTTGGGGCCTTGTTAAAGCTCAGGTGTATGTTGCAATAATGTGTACTACACAGTATTCTTTTTTTTTTGGTTTTTCTGAGACAGGGTTTCTCTGTATAGCTCTGGCTGTCCTGGAACTCACTTTGTAGACCAGGCTGGCCTCGAACTCAGAAATCCGCCTGCCTCTACCTCCCAAGTGCTGGGATTAAAGGCGTGTGCCACCATGCCCGGCTCACTACACAGTATTCTTAAAACATACCTTCTAGGACTGTGCTTAAATATCCATTAACATGAATACCTACACTTTGTGCAATTTGGCACGAACATGAGGAAGCACATTGTTTTCCCTGGAAAAAAAAAACAAACCCTGAGATTGGGCTGTCTAGGTGCCACAGGAGATATGGCCGTGTCCGATGCCATCTAGTGTGAAATACATGTCTTATAGGTTCAGCGAGGAGAAGAGGCACATATTGCATTAGAAAACAAAGCTGTCTAAACTGCAAACTTCAAGATGTTGGAGAGAGAGGGACTCTTGGAATGGGATTCTGTTCTCTTTGCTCCACGGTTATTCCAGCACTGCAAAGTAAAGTCTCTCTAATAATATCTGTGTGTTTTTGGATGGCACTTTATTCCTTTATTTTGGAAAAATAGTTTCCATTCTATCTTTTTCTAAGGACATTGTTGCAACAAAGGGAAGAACATTAACAAAGCACCCTGGGCCCTGCACTAGGAGCGTGGAGGAAAAGAACAGAGCAAATAAAACTATGTATGAGCACTAGGGAGTTACAGAGCACCTGATAGCTGTGGGATATTAACAACAAGTACTTCCACTTTTCAACTGTAGAAGCAGAGTACCAAAGATTGGGGGATGAAATCCCACAGAAGTTATTAGGCAGGGTTCCAGGGAAAAGCAAGAAAACGACTGAAGTCAGGGTATGCTAGTTAGGAAACAAACCTGTCTTCTTGATCAATAACTAACCTCTTAGATGTCTCTATACAGTAATCAATACACAAAGAGTCTACGCATAGGGATATTATCAACGCCTATAAACTAATGAGATCAAGATACTAAGACAAGAATAGGGTTTCTTCTTTCTCCAAGCACCCAGAGAAAATCCTGGTTTATTTGGCCTTTTGGAGACAGCATAAGTCTTAAGAGACCAATCAGCTTGTATTAACCTGAGCTTTAACCTTCCAGTGCTTCCCTGTAGTTTACTAACATTGTCTTTTGTGACATGATGTCTATGAGAGATGAATGCTAATACACTCCACAGAGAAGTTCCTATGCCTTCCGGACTTTACAGCACACATAGCTTTTGTACTGTCCCTTAGCAGAAGACGATAGGTGGGGTCAGGGAAGGTTGCTCTGATGCTGGTTTCTTGTGAAGTGCTGCTTGCACCCCTTTATAGAAAGGTACATTTGTATAGGACTAGAAAGCAAAGTCTGTGGACCATAAAGCCACATGGATGGCTAAATATGCTTCCAAGGAAAAACTAGACATGAGAAATGCTTCAGAAGGAGCAATGGAAAGGCAATTATTTTCCTATGTGAAAGTATAAATTTTCATCATGAAATCCAGCATGCAGTCTCCTATGTCACTCCTCAATTTGTGAGTTTTAGAAGCAGTCTCTAGGCCCTGGCCCTAATAGATTATTCATTTCTTGAATTCTCTCAAATGAAATGCTGACTACAATCTTTTTATTTAATGCTGAATACCCCACCCTCGTTAAAATGACCCAGGGGGACCAAATGGACCCATTAGGTTGTTGCTTTCAATAACTGGATTGTTTTCCTTCTCAGTTGCATTGGAGCCCCAACACAGATTTGTTTGTGCCAGGCAACTCTTTTTCACTCAGAGACATTTTAGAGAGAGTAATTTAGTAAACCCAACTATCTCTCAAGGAGTTCAATTCCTTGATAACTGAGATGCCTGTAGCTCCCACTGATCTCTGGCTTTTATTGTCAGCAGCTGTGCATTAGAGTGCTGGTTGAAAAATGAAAACCATCAATACTCTTAGGTACTATTATTATAAAGAAGCAGCATTAGTGTCCATCTCATTGATCCAGGCACTAGGACTGAAAGGAAGGCTGGTTATAAATAAGTGGGGAAATGGATGTAAACTCTCTTAATGGCCGAGCTGCCACTGAAGCTTAAAAAAGAGGACTGGAATATCACTGTTCAGTTAACTCTGCACATTAACTCCTGCTGTGAAAACACAGACCTTTAGCTAATCCTCAGGCCAGTGGCATATCTGAAACTTTATCTTCTTCAACAGAATTTTAATTATACCTGAAAATCATCCTTAAATCCGTTTTACAAAATGGATAGTCCATATCTTAGGCTTATAATATTTCTACCATCACAAAAGTAATTTACAAATGCTAAAACAAAGCTATATACCAGAGAAATGAATAAAATAGAGATTTTTGACCACAGACTGGAATTCAACATTTTTGAGAA
Source organism: Mus pahari (assembly GCF_900095145.1). Lineage (NCBI taxonomy): Eukaryota > Metazoa > Chordata > Mammalia > Rodentia > Muridae > Mus > Mus pahari. The sequence goes on from NC_034613.1 coordinate 90,413,712, forward strand.
AGGAATTCCTTTTTGTTCATTGGCTTTTTTCAAGACAGGGTTTCCTTATGTAACCCAAGCTGGCCTGGAGCTCATATGGAGAGCAACCAGGGTGGTCTTGCAGCGATCCCCCTCCTCTGCATCCCAGGAGCTGGGATGATAGGCATTCACTATTATACCTGGTCTTAAAATATTAACTGTTACGTTACTAAAGTGGAAGTCTGATCTGTTCCTCTGTATTAGCTGTGGTGCTTTTCAGGAAGTTCTGTGACAGAACAGATTTTGCCTTGTTAAATTCTCAACAGGACCTTCGTCACAGTCTGTTTGATCTCCTCAAATTTCAGATACATGATATAGGGTTTGTTCAGAGCTCATCAAATATTTAAATTGCTGTTTAGGTGAAAAGCATGATCAAATACAAGCTTCAGCTTTTTAAACCTTGATTTTTGGCAAAATTCTATATCGATATATTGCACATATACACGTTTATATGCCCATGTACATAAGCTGCAAATATATGCTGACTCTCCTCAATACCAGAAAGACCCTACAGTGAGACATAATTAATAATCTTTCATGGGGGAATTAGACTCCAAGGCAATCTTCTGAATTCCCTTTTACCAGAGTAGACAAATATAAAGATATATATTTTACATTTAGGCTTTCATGGATTAGGGGAGGGTAAAAAAAGAAAAACTGGCTTGAAGCAATTGTTTCCAAATAGAATTCATTCAGCAAAGTAAAGTTGCAGAGTCCGGAAAGAACTGCATAGGTGTGTGATGGAACACCCAAACTGTGAAGCTATCAATCCAAAATGGTGACTTAGTTTGAGGATTAGAGTTTTTTCTCGATATTGAAATCTGTAAGCCTCACGGGAGACGGTAGTTCCTGAGGATGAAAAGCAGAAATTTATAGATGAGTTGCACAACAAAATTGATGCCTAGTTGATAATAATTTATAACCATTAAAATCATGTTATGAAAATATACTGAAAAGAAGAAAGAAAAAAAGATGACTCAGAGAGTAGAGGCACTTCCTGTCGAGCCCAGTGACCTGAGTTCAATCCCCAGAACCCACAATGATAAAAGGAGAAAATCAACTCCTGCAAGTTGTTCTCTGACACCCATTTCTTTGCTGTGGCATGCATGAGCCACACCCTCAAACAAACAAATAAACAAACAAAGTGGTAATTAAACACTTTAAAAAGAAAATACATTTGTATTAGTAATTTTGCTTCTGGAATCTGTTCTGTGGAAATGGTTTCAACTGATTTCTTTTGAAGTACAGCATTCCTCACAATGTAAAGATAGATAAAAACTTAAAGTTAGATTCAGTCTACACCACACATACACACGCACACAAACTCACGCACACATGTACACACACCACAGACAAATAACTTCATTCATATAGCATTTTCATATAATCTTGTTAACTGTTCTTTAAAATGAAAATTTTTTCCAATTTTTTATTAGGTATTTACTTTATTTACATTTCAAATGCTATCCTGAAAGTCCTCTATACGCCCCCCCCCCGCTCCCCTACCCACCCACTCCCACTTCTTGGCACTGGTGTTCCCCTGTACTGGGGCATATAAAGTTTGCAAGACCAAGGGGCCTCTCTTAAAATGAAATTTTTAATCACTGTATAATATTTTATTAGAATTATAGAGCAGTCTGTTTCATCAATCTCCTATTTCTAGATACTTAGTTCTACTTTAAAAATTCTGACTTTATAATAAATTGATAAATAGCTGTATAGAACACTGGCTAATTCACTAAAATACATTCCTAAGATGCAGTTAGTTATCAGATAAAATATTATGAACATGTCAAGGCTTTTATATATGTCACCAATTTGCCATCACACAAATGGAAGTGATATGAATTTAAACATGTCTGCAATGATTATGAATACTTGTCTCACTGTGACTTTGCCAACATTAGATGCTATATAATTCATAAAGCCTAGTTGATTTAGTAGACAAAAGTGATAATTATATTATGTTAATTTAAACTTATTTTACAGCAAAATTAAATAATTTTCTAATTTATTTATTTTATTGGTTGTATTGTTACATCTTTTACTCATCTTTAGCTGTTATATTTTTCTTTCCTTAATGATTTACAAGAAATCATTAAATTTAAGATGTTAATTTTTGTATGCTGTATATTTTGCAATTGGTTTCAGTCTGAAGAAAATATTATGTGGAATCAGTGAGTCTTTGTGTAAAGATTATGAAAATGTTTTATTTATAAAAACTGAAACAAAATAAAGAGTTCGTGCTTGTTAAGTTGTTTTTGAGATTTTATTTTTATTTTAGGCATGTGTATGTGTGTGTGTTTCTGCAGGTATGTCTGTGTCCCGTGTGCATATAGTGCAAATATTGGCCAGATCTCCTGGAAATGGAGTAAGAGTTGGTTGTAAGCCACTATGTGATTCCTGGGAACTGACTCTGGGTCCTCTAGAAAGAAGCCTGTGCTCTTAACTACTGAGCCACCTCTTCCTCTCCAATGTTTGTTAATTCTAAGTTGCAAACATGGGTGTTCATTTTGTCCTTATTTTTCTTTAAAAAAAATCTCTTCACACTAAAATAAAGGAAAATATATACAAAACTATAATTAATGTATTCAACTATTCTATGAATAGATATTTAGGTTGAGTTCAGTTTGGATATTTTACAAATATCACTGTAGTTGCTATCTATATGTACCTTAAAGTCTTTATAGCTCTGTGTGTCCTGGAATTCACTATGAATTCCAGAGATAAAACTCAGAGATCTGCCTGCCTCTGAGTGCTTGGATTAAAGGTATACATCCCTGTATCGAGCTTCTTGACAAGTTTTAAAGTATTTCTCCCATTGTTCTCTAAAACTGTCTTTAATTATTATCAGAATATGACTTTGTGGTTCCTATAAAACCAATTGCCTAACTTATTTGGATAGTTTTCCCTAGAAAAGGTACCCTTAATGGCAATTATGCTTCCCTGGGCAAGTTGAAGCAATGTATTTCATGGTTGAATATTCATTCAGGATATTTATGAAAGGTTAGGGAGAATTGCATGGTCATATAAGTTTGAGAAATATATTACTCCACTTTGGGGGATTCACAATATACCCTAGCATATTAAAAATTCTAACACATACTGCCACAAGGGCAAGGTTCCATGACTTGAATAGGAGATGACAAGAAATGATATGATAGTCAAATAAATTCAAAGGGTGACTACAAATGCTGCCTAGTGAGTCACAAACCTGTTAGCACATAGAAAGTCTCAAGACTTTCTATACTAAGTATACTAACATATTACCTTCTATTAACACTTGTTTTCATCAAAAAAATTACTAGCATTTCAGACTACATCAGACACGTGCTAAACTAGAGAAGCAGCATCATAAATAATGGAAATACAGACACTACAGGTTCTCTCATCAAAATTTCAAACACTTCATCAAAGCTTTAAGAAAATAGACTTAACTGTTCTGTATTTTAACCTTGTGTTATAAGTGAAGCTGCATAGCCAAGAGCCCAATCAAGCCTTTAAATGCAGCCTCGTAAGAAACTTGGCATGACTAGAAGCCATACAGCCCTGGGTTGCAATTTTAGATTAGCTGTTTGACAGCTGTGTAATCTGAGTTAGATGGTTTTGCTATATTTCAGTTTTCTCATAAGAAAATATGAATTGTGAATTGTAACAGTCATCTTGCGTAGCTGATGGAAGTACTTAGCAAACTAGCTGGCATATACAAAGTTTTGTATAGTACCTGTACTTGTATCAGTCCATAGCAGAAGGGAAATGACTGAAGACAGGAGAACCCACAGATTGAGAGGCTTGTGAGTAACTGTTAGCCTTTTCATGGGAAAAGAAGTGACCTGTTACTAGCTCAGAGCTTTGAGTGCTATGATATTTCTATAACTAAAAGTCTCCTTTTAATATGGAATCACACTGGTCTTATTTACTTGTAGGTGTTACAAAGAGAAGGCTGTTTGGCTTTTCAACAGGTCAAGGAGAATCCTGTGCAAAAAGCTGCCTGCCACTGATAACAAATTAGTAGCATGTTAGGGAGTGTTGGAGTGTAGGGAGGCTGCTCTTTGCTGTTAGTGGGTAACAGTAGATTATTGGCAGACATAATGGAGTCAGGCAAAAAGAACTTATTTGTAATCTGTATCATTTCAGAGACCTGGAATGCACTGTGACAAGGTTTATAATTCACAGTATGAAAGTAAATAACCTGAACGGGATATTTGGCTGTTTTTGGAACCCCTGGGGTCTTTTAGCACAAGTGAAGTACATGTGAGTTTGTCAGGAATAAAGGCATTTTTCTCAGTACATTGCACAGGGAAATTATGCATAGAGCTTCTCCTTCTGTGTGCAACGAGAGTGAAGAATTTAACACCTTGCTCACCAGAATGAGAACATTCTCCTTTTCTAGTTCTCCTCTCAAGACTGCTTCTCAATCCAGGGTGCACTGAATGTGCCCCCTTCATACTCACCTGTCGAAGACACACAAAATGTGAAACCTGCTACGTTTCTGACTCCACAGCAAGTGATGATGAGCCTTCTGGATAATCTGGAAGATTGAAAAGTACAGGTGAACGCTATGCACTCAGGGTTAGTCCCTCAGAGGTGTGTGATGCTTGGTACCCTGGGTGGTAGCACTGAGTGCTAGAAACGTTCAGAAACTGGGTCTAGTAGAAGGTATTTCAGTCGATGGGAGTTCTAGCCTCAGAAGGCAACACTGTAGTACTTACTTGAGTATAATTCTTGTATGAGGAGATTGTTATAAAGCAAAGCAGCTCTCCATGTTTGGCCTTTTCTGCAGCAGCCATTTCTCTTTCTCATGATGCACCAATTCATAATATAGGTGTGTGTGTGTGTGTGTGTGTGTGTGTGTCTTTCTTTCTATGTGTGTCTCTCTCTGTATGTGTGTATCTGTGTGGAGATACTGCCACTATAAATCTTTCAGCCACCATAATTGCAAGACACATAAACTACTTCATAAAGTACATAACCTCTGATAACTTTTCATTTTAACAGAAAATGAACCATAATGGTAATCAAATGTTCCCCTGTCGGTCTTATATGGGTGGATATTTGGTCAGTAACATTTTGTCTTTTTGTTCAACCCCTGGAGGTGGCCAATATCTATAGAGCTCCAAAGACTGATGTTCTACAGGAAACCTTGATAAACAGAGGCATTTATGTGCCAAGAGCAATAGGTCTGCTGTATTTCAAACTAAGATTATTTTATTTATCAGCATAATGTGATCCATAATACTGGCTGGTATTTGACTTAAACAGCTGTGGTAACAGCTCAACACCATCTGTCTTTAATGGAATGTTTTGGGTCTTGTTATCCACAAAATTACCCTATCTTGCTGTTATTCCAATGGACATAATTGAGATAGCTATTATAGTATTTTAGGTGTTGGTGTGTTTCTGAAAGGGAATGAGGTATCTAGAAAATAAGAGGTTTTAGGATTAATAAGAAACACCATTTATGGTACAAATGTTTTGTTTCTGACCTCTAGCTTTTTGGAAGTGGAAAATAACCCTCTGGATCACTTTGTTTAATGTACAGATAAGCACTTGGTTCTCACTCCCAGCATAATAATGTAGTTGGCATTTGAGATACAAATGTCCACAGTGACCATCTCCTACATCTAGTAAATTTTGCTTTATGAAATCAATGTACCATTCAAAATGCTCCCAAAAGTGTGAGAACTCTGAAGTCTGAGCCTAACTAGCCAGGCTGGCAAATTCATGCTACTGAGTTAATCAGGCTTCAAGCCTGACTTCAGCAAGATTTTGTCTTCTCTAGAATCCCAGTTTCTCTCTTTCTCTGTCTTTCTCTGTCTCTCTCTCTCTCTGAAAGGCTTTGCTGTGAATCTGCAGCCCTCCGGCACTGCATCAAGTTTCCACGTACTGGTCTAACAGGTGAGTCCTGCCATGCTTAGCCTCAGGGTGGGGTTATGTCAGAAGTGCAATCAGATAGAGCAGCACAATCTTTAGTGAGGGCTGGAAGGAGCTCATTTGTCGAATGAGGGGGAAAATAGGTAGCGAGTGCTCCAACACATGTCACAAACATTCTGAGACAGCATTAATAGCAGCAATGGCAACTTTTAAGTGCAATAAATGTCCTGGCCTCCTTGCTCCTGAGAAGTGATGCTAAGACTCTTTCAGTGATCATTACTAGCTGACAGCTGGCTATCTTGATACATTTTTAGGTGTGTTTGGCACTAAAATCTTGGAGAAGTTGATCTTTAGGATTTTGCTAAGTGGGTTTCTTTTACTTTTTTCCAGAGTGACTTACGCTCTGATTTGGCACACCACTCCCACCAAACAATGATTTAAATTAAAACTATGCTCTTGTGATCACTGGTGCTTCAGATGAAAAACCTGATTTTTAATTTCCTTCATGGCTTCCTTCCCAGGGTGAGATTAAGCTAAGACTGCATAGGTGACGAATGAATTGAAAAAAAAAATGGCAGAAACTTCAAAGAACTGTGTTCTGCATAAAGGAAGACAAAGAGTAGTCTTTCAGGAGTCAAGGCCAAGCTTCCTACAGCCTGTATCTGCACCCCTCCCTCCATGGCACTGCTCTTGCTGCTTACGCAGTAGTGATTTCCCTATTAACCAATCAAAAGCACATCAAAAGTCTTACTGTATGTTGGCTCAGCTCTGGGTTTCTTATACTAAGATCTATTTCCTCCTTTCCTTTAAAATCTAGGTTAGTACATGGATTCTTGATACTCTATGAAGTCTCTCTCTCTCTCTCTCTCTCTCTCTCTCTCTCTCTCTCTCTCTCTCTCTCTCTCTGTGTGTGTGTGTGTGTGTTTAGCCACTGGTTCTCAGAAATTAGAGTAGGGAAAGAGTGCATAATGTGAAGAATCCAAGAACTTGAGTCTTCAAGACCCATTGCTCCAAGTCACCTCACTCTTTTCCCCAAAGCCTCAAGCTTTTCATCTATAAAATAGGCACCCAGTATTGTTGAACAGTCCCCCACTCCCCGCTGAACTTTGTTTTCTGATATTCTAACCTTGGCCCTCTACTTTCTCTTTCACAATATTCATGTCCACACAGATGCGTTTCAATGCACTTTAGCTCCTTGTTAGTGTTAGTCTCTTCCCTTGGTGTACACGTCTTGAACTGGCATATTTACCACCAGTGACTCCCATATCTCACTAGTCCAGGGGTTTTCAACCTGTGGACTGAGACCCCTGGCATCATATATCCAATATCCCACATATCAGATATTTACATTACAATTCATAACAGTAGCAAAATTACAGCTATGAAGTAGCAATGAAAATAATTTTTATGGTTCGGGGTCACCACAACATGAGGAATTGTATTAAGGGATTACAGGATTAGGAAGGGTTGGGAACCACTATTCTAATTAGTGGACTATTCTTAGCTTTAGAAAAGTTTTTTTAGCCTTGATTCCTTTTCTCGATTTCTATAGTTACTGCCTGCCATGAAGCTATTATGGCATATATCCAGCTTTCTGTTACTCTTCCCATTTCTTATTTCAAATTTCCAAATGCATTCTGTATACCGGTGCTTCAATGTTCTTTCGAAAATTTATCTTTAATTATATCAATAGTAAGGGAAAGCTAGAATATTAATAAAAACTATTTTCTATTTTATAAAATCAACCAAATCCTCTATCATGTTTCCTCCATTATGACTTATCTGTTACCTATATGTCATTTTTATAACATTTCCCTTAAGTCATGCATCTTCCCTCTTCCTTACAACTGTCATTAGTACTATTTCCCTCTTTAAAAAATATATTTATTTCTACCTTTGAGAAAGGGAAAATAAGAAACATAACAAGGTATTATTTAAACATCTCTCCTAGCAGAGCTGCTAAGGTGAAAACAAGTGAGAGAACACATAAAGAGATTTGCTCCCACAATGAGGGAGCTCTCTTCATATTAAAAACTTACCACAGCCTTTAGGACATAATAGCATTCTTTCTAAAATGGAGTCAAACTATTTGGTAAAAACCATCAGGTTGGGTTATTCAGCTTAACTTTTGACTGCTCAAGTTCAGCTGGGTACAGAACTGAAGATAGGTAGCCTGGGAATAATGGAACTGAAACTGAGGAACAGAGAGAAGGGGCTTTCCCAAAAGTCACATGTTCAAACTAGGGACTGGGATTGTTTCCCAAGCCAGGACTTTACTCATGTTTCCTCTTCCTCTATTTCTGGCAGATGAGGCATAGGAATTGAAAAGCATTTTCTTTTAATTGGTGCCCTAAAGTGTATAAAGGAGATGGGAAAAAGAGAGATATTATTGAGTGGTACAGTAATTAAGAGTTTGGGTTTGGAGACAGGATCCATTGTTGTGTGACACTGGGTTTATCTGAACTTCACTTTCACTGAATATTTACAAGTCACAGAATGGATCATGATTATTAAATGTGACAGAGTCTATAAATCACCTGGCATGTAACAGGCAAGTTCTCATCTAGTACTCAGTTGCCAAAACTCTTTACTGGAATTAAGCTGTTTTCTTCTTGCCCCTGTTAGACAGTTTGAATTCTATTTACATCATGAAACCTTACCTGATCAGGTGACCTATAGAAAATTATCCTTATCTTTAATTTTTATAGCACAGTTTTTATTATTCTGCTCATTTAGTCAATAACATATGGCTCATTAATCAGTGTGTGTGTGTGTGTGTGTGTGTGTGCACGCATGTGTGCATTTGAGATTTATCATGTATCCCTGAATAGTCTCAAAACTTACAATCTTCCTGTATCAGCCTCCAGAGTGTAATATAAGCATTCCTCACTATGCTGAGAAAAAATATATTGTAATACCTATAATTTTAAGTAGCTTTTAAAAAGTGTCTTGTCTTCTAAATAAATAGAAGGAACATTAGTTTCTCTTTCATTTTCTTTTTCTGCAGTATTTTTCCAATTGTTTATTAGATATTTTCTTCATTTACATTTCAAATGCTATCCCAAAAGTCCCCTATACCCTCCCCTTCTGCCCTGCTCCCCTACCCACCCACTCCCACTTCTTGGCCCTGGCATTCCCCTATAGTGAGACATAGTATCTTCGCAAGACCAAGGGCCTCTCCTCCCATTGATGGCTGGCTAGGCCATCCTCTACAACATATGTAGCTGTGCTCTGAGTCCCTCCATGTGTTTTCTTTGATTGGTGGTTTAGTCCCAGGGAGCTCTGGGGGTACTGGTTAGTTCAGCTCATTTAGTCAATAACAATTTAGTCAATAGACAATTTATTGTGTCTTGAATTTCCATGTGAAACTCTAGCAAAAAATTAACCAAGCCTTAGGACACTTCAATAGCTACCCCCACTGACCCCACATTTTAAATAATGTCTGAAGATGTTGATTTGTCTTGACGAAGAGAGCATGGATTTTATGATTAAAAAAAATTCAACTTTAAACCTCATCTCCTATGGTGATGTTTAAAGATCTACAGGCATGACCATGTAGGTTCTGTTAGACTTGAACAGGGAAGTGATGAAGTAATGTTTTCTTCAAGAGAGGGTCAATGGCTGTCTCTGCCTGGAAGATGACTGAACAGATTTCACCAGAGAGGCATCTTCCAAGGAACACAGCTCTTGATTGAAAGGCCTCTTGTCTCCAGGATGTGCTTGGAGCGTTTGAGTTCTGATGAAGAGAAAGGCTCTCACTAGTCCTCTTAGGAAGGTCCAGGGTTTAGAGCAATCTTTGCTACATGATGACAGTATACTTTCTTAGGAGTATCACTTTATCATTTTCTGAAGAAAACAGCTTCTTCACATAACTCCCCTGATCAAAAACTTTCTAAGTCTAAGGCTTATCCAATTAGATGCTAATTTACCTGCTGAGCCAATCTAACAATCTGCTCATTTAGTCAATAATACTCTGTATTGTGCTTTGTTTGGAAACTTTTCATGAATGTATTTTACCTCACCCAAACATTGCAAATTCTTTGAGTTCAAAGACTATAGTGTTTAATGACATTATGAATCCACTGAACCAATTTCAGGACACTCTCAATACATGCTAGTTTATTTTCTGTTATTTTTTTCCAACAGGTGACTTTTTATAGCAGTAGAAATCAAAAGATTAAAAACAAGTCAGAAACATGCTCTACCTTGAGCAGTACTGATGGATATAGGATAAACAAAGTGTGTGAAGAAAAGGAGCAGCAAATTAGATTTGGGGACTTTGTTGACTTGTTCCTGAGAGCCTACGTGTAAAACATTTCATATACCTGGGACAAAAATCAATACCTTTTCTGGATAGCTGTTCAACAACTGGATTGATTCATCCAAATACTATCATTAACACCAGAAAGTTCTATTTGCAAATTCAAGCAATTTTTTGTTTCATATTTTAGACATTTTTGACTTGATAAAAATATCCCTGAGGATATAACACAATTAAAAGTTATCAAATGAAATTAAAGTTTCATTTCTAGCATTGTTAGTTGGAGTTAAAAGCAGTTTTGGATAGTTAAGGAAAATGTGGGTCTTTTTTGCTGGATTCTTTGTAAATGTTTTTCTTATCACAGTTAGAACACTGATGAGAGTGTTCAGAAGAATCCATATGGAATTACTCTGTCCCTTGACTTGGAGCTCTCTAGTGCATTCATGAACACTACAATGAAAGAGCTGTGTGAGAAGTCGTTTTGAACTGAATTTACCTTATTTACTAGGAAATAAAGGAACTAAGTTTAATGGATACAAGCCACCTAGTTACAATTAGCAAATAATAACATTATCAAAATCAAAACTGAGTTCCGTACTGAATGGATAACCACCAGCTGGGTTCTTTAAAATCTGTTTTTAAAGACTTAAATTTGAGGATTTAGGTAAAGGATTCAATTGAAAAGCCAATTATTATTCATATAGATTAAGCATAGAAAGTAGGAACCTAGAAGGACAATTTGAGGCTTATGACTAGGCTCTAAAGAAACCTCACAGAATCAGGGCTGCTTCCCAAGACCCTGGCAAACACATACCTCTGGTAGAAACCTTGGAGGTGGAGGTTAAGGAAGATGTTGGCTGACCAATCATGATATACACTAGACAGTTCAGTTCAGGCTACTCTGTCAGAGCACCCCAACATGAGAATCATAGCTTACTTGATGCTTATTTGCATCAGTGTGAAAAGAAACCTTTTTGTAAGATCTTCAGAGTAAAATTTCCTAACAAGTAGGTTGAATTCTGATTGCTCTCAAAATATTTCTAAGAACATCTCTAGAGCAGCTAATATCATTAGCCAATCATGGATGCTGATACAAGAGTTATTTCCAGGTGATATTAGCCAGATGGTAGAGTAAGAGATCTTGGCCTTCTTTTCTACCACAAAGAGCAGAAGTTTGGAATCCATCCATGCATTAAAATAACTCATAAAGAACTCATGCGTCCAATTAAAAAGCTGTAGCCAGTGAAAGAAACAACCCAAGGGAAAGAGGACAGTTTCATTTTGCTCATATCTCTTCATTCTCTAAAGCATCACAGTTCAATAGTGAGATAGAATAATCTTAACTGAGAAAATAAAAGACACATACTCAAAAACTCATAGAACAATGACATAAGAAATTGAAGAGGACACAAACAAATGGAAAAATATTGTGTGTCCATAGATTGGAAGAATCAACATGCTCAACATATCCATGCTACCAAAATTAACATATATCCAACATAATCTGGATCAAAATTTCAGTGGAAAAATTTTTTATAAATAATTATAAAGAACTACAAAAGATGGTAAATAGCCCAAAGCATCCCGTTAAAGATAAACAAAGTTGATAGCACCATACTACTGCACCTTAAATTGTATAAGAAACCTATGATAACAAAACACAGAATAGAATTAGCATAAGTGCAGACACATAGAACAATGGAACAAAAGAAAATGACCAGGAAGAAATCTAAGCATGTACTATGAATTATTTATTTTAAACAAGGGTGTCATCAATACATCTGGAATTATACAATGAACACAAAACTACTATAGAAATGTTTTAAATTGGTTTTTAATATAATACCAGAAACAAGTAAACAATAAATAAATAAATAAATAAATAGGAGTTTAGCAAACTAAAAAGCCTTTTCACAGCAAAATAACAACAAAATGAAAAAAGCAACCTGTAGAACAGGAGAAAATATGTGTCTAAAAAGTATTCAATAAGCAAATTGTATTAAGGAATTCAGAGTAGTGGCAAAACCCAACAAAGAACTGAATCTAAAATGATTAAACTATACAAATGGGTATTTTTCCAAAAATAACATGGAGAAGGCTACCGAATCTGTGAAGAAGTGCTAAAACCCTTAATGGTCATGGACATGACATTCAAAAGCAGCATGAGATGTCACCTCACATCTGTGGTAGGATGCTTCCTGAGCATGTGTATGGCCCTCAATTTCACCCCCAGGCCCATAAAAATGTCAAAACTAAAAACTACTGGTGAGAATGTAGAGAAAAGGTCACTTTTGTACATTGTTGCTGGGAATGCAAACTGCCATAACAGTAATAGAGATTTCTTTGAAAATTCAAAATGGAACTACCTGTGACCATATGACCCAGATGTCATTCTGCTGGGCAAATATTCACTTCCATGTTCATTGTGATATTATTCACTACAGCCAAGAAATAAGACTGGCCAAAGTGTCTGTGGATAGACATGTAAATAAGAAATTCTCTCTCTCTCTCTCTCTCTCTCTCTCTCTCTCTCTCTCTCTCTCGCTCGCTCGCTCGCTCTCGCTCTCACTCTCGCTCTCTCACACACAACACACACGCCAGATTATTATTCATCTTTAAGACAGAAGTGACTTCTCCCACTTACAATACAATGAACTAAAGTGGATGACATTAAGGTAGACACATAAAAACAACCCAGAATGATCACTTGGATACAGAGACATTTTAAAAGGAGTCAAATATCTGGAATAGAAGAGAATAGAAGAGTGTTACCTGAGGCAGCAGAAGGTGAGATGGAATAAAGAGGTATAGGCCAAAGTATATAAAGGGGCCACTATAGAGAAATCTGGATATTGGAAGGTCAGCATGGGGACTACTAAGCTATGGAGTGCAACAGTGTTCAGAGACAATGTATGTTCTAATCACCACTTCACTGCGTGTATGTATGTAAAAAATCCTGCTGTATACTTTACATTTTACAGTAAAAATAAGTAAAAATAAAAGAAATAAATGATTTATTCTCTTGTGCTAGATCAAAATAGTTACTCTTTAATGTCCTTGTATATACTTGGATCAAAGAGTGGCACTATTAGGAGTTTTGACCTTGTTGGAGTAGGTGTGTCACTGTGGGTGTGGGATTTAAGACCCTTACCCTAGCTGCCTGGAAGTTAGTCTTCCACTAGCAGCCTTCAGATCAGGATGTAATACTCTTAACTCCTCCTGTACATGCCTGCCTGGATGCTGCCATGTCCCACCTTAATGATAATGGACTGAACCTCTGAACCTGTAAGCCAGCCCCAACTAACTGTTGTCCTTATATGAGTTGCCTTGGTCATGGTGTCTGTTCACAGCAGTAAAACCCTAACTAAGACAGTCCCCTAATGGCTCACATGCTAAAAGGCTTAGTCCATAGGGTGACACTATTTGGAGGTATCAGAATCTTATAGAGCTAAGGCATATTGGGAGATTTAGCTTACTGAGTTAGGGCATACCTTTGAGAGAGTATGTGGGCCTCGGTCTTTATTTTGCTTCAAGACTATTAAGGGAGTGATTTTTCTCAATGACAGACAGTCATTATTGATGCCCTTGTTAATAGTCTAAAGCAATAAGACCAAGTGATCATGGAGTAGAGCGTTCAATAAACCTGTTGTCTTTAGAAGTTGATTATCTCAGGTTTTTTCTTACAGTGGCAGAAAACTAACACATTTCACCAGTGGAAACAGCCATTTCTCTGCTGATGAAGTCTTTGTCAACACCTCTGTTAAGTTCACTATCTACAGACAACTGTAACTACCTTCCCTGGATTTCTATGGGTGCTGCATCTCCAATAAACATTCATGATCGAAGTGTTCAGCTACTCATTTGAAAAAGGCTATTGTTAGAAAATGGCACAGGCTTTGTTACCCATGGGGGGGGGGGAGAACAAAGAATATCCAGAAAGGCACCAGAGCCATAAAGATAAAACATATTAAGAAATCAGTTCTATCAGAAAATAATAAGAGGCTAGACTTACTTCCCCTGAGAAAGCCACAAAAATTTTAAATATCGTTTTTACATGCAGGTAGGTGTCAGCTTACAGTCGTTTGCATTTCAGCATCTCTTTGACAGTCATGCCCACTTTATTATTCATGACAGTTACAAAAGGCAGGGCTGTAGATGCCATCCGTCTAATGTGGAAGAAATGGTTCCAATTGGAATAGATTAATATAAAAACTTCTATTGGCATCTCTAATTTTTTAATGTAGGCTATTGGCATTTTTTAATGAGAAAAAGCAATAATGTAACAGACATTTCTGGATCAATTCCTCAAAAAGCTAAAATGCAACTCCAAGTCTCTCAAAAATCTTTTTAAAAGATGCCTGTTTAATCTCCACAGAAAATTACACAGATGCGCATACTCATTTGTGCATCTTCTGTGTATTTGTGCATTAATTAAATACTTTATTTTAAAAAGCCTCTCCAGAGAAACCTCTTTAAATGCTTTGATTTCATAAATGTGTGTGTGTGTTTTTTTTAATCTTATAGTTCCCTGTATTAAATTAGGGATGGATTTCCAAGAAGATGCCTGGATTTGGTATCACAGTTTCATTTACCAAGTTGTTGTTGCCACATTTGATCATTTTATATGCATTTAAAGTATTTCACATTATGCTATTAATAGATGCATAATGTATAGTAAATAATTATTAGAAATTAATCCTGATGTGATTTCTAAGGGAAACTGAAATAAATTACATGCATTGCATAGAATTTTAACTCATAGCACCTTTCTTGGAAATTTAATTGTGAAAAGAGCATGAACTTAAAGTTAGGTGGAGAGGGCAGTTATGGAACTATGGGGGTGAGTGTGCTCAAAATACATTGTATGAAACTATTAAAGAATGCTAGGTAGAGGTGGTGCATGCCTTAAATCCAAGCACTCTGGAGGCAGAGGCAGGCAGATAGATATCTGTGAGTTAGATGCCAGCCTGGTCTTCAGAGTGAGTTCAAGGACAACCAGGGCTATACAGAGAAACCCTGTCTTAAAACAAAAACAAAAACAAAAACAGAAAAACGAAAAAAGAAATCATCAAGGAATTAATGAAAACATTGTTAGGAAAAAATCCATGAGCAGTGTGTATAGGACCACATACACACAGATGACATGCATGCCTGAGGGTAATGCAGTCAACTGAACCAACAATAGTTTGAGGACCTGGGTTAGAAAAAAAAAAAGCACCAATGTATAATAAAGCTGTTAGACACAAGAATGAGCTAAACTCCATTTATGTACGATGGTATAGTGGTCTGGATAGAGCTAAACGAGACTTGTGGTCCACGATGTATTTGATGACTATGGAAGCAGCTGAATGGTTCAAGATAACAAGACGGAAGTAGAGGACAACACTGTAGCACATATTTATTCATCCAACAGACAGACATACCATCATACTGCAAAAAATCCTCAGGATGTAGAATCAGGATACCTTCATCCGATTCCAAGCACTGCCTGATACGTGTTATGTGATACTGGATGAGTTGGTTAATACCTCCCATTTTCACTTTCATTAACTATAAAATATTAGTGTTTATATAATATCTATCTTTGACTAAAGTCAAAGAATGGGGAACATAAACATTTTATAAAATATAAAATTATGTAAAAAAAACCCTATGATTAAATTGTTTTGAAAAAGGTCAGGCAACTGTCCTGGGTGGGAAAGATCTCAGTAGGTAAAAGCAGTTGGGCCAACCCAGCAACCTGGGTTTAATCCCTGGAACTCATGTAAAGGTATAAAGAGAACCAAATCCACAAAGTCCTCTTCTGACTTCCACACAAGGTCTATGGCAAGCACACTACCTCCACATGCTTACATAGCAAACAGTGTACTAACTCAGCCATCTTCCCATCCCCTCCAAAGAAATTTCCATTTGATGTGGCACTATGTCAATCCTTAATGTGTTTTGCTTGACAGCATAAGGTTCACATATGAACTTCTTTAAAATTGTGGAATTATTTCAAGCAACTTTGAAATTAGGTGTGCCTTTCATTTCTGTTGGGAAGAGTCCATGCCAAAATAAGAACTCGCATCGTCTGAGATTGCTAGAAGTTAGTGTCTGTTCAGAAAGACTAAATGGCAGGAGGATGGCACATCAAAACACAGCCAGCTTCTAATAGTCCTCAGAGGGTGTTCTTTTTGTGTTAGAAATTTTTTGAGTGGGCAAGAATTATCATTTATAATTATAAGCTTGGGGCTGGTTTGTTGTTTTTCATTTCTAAACCATGCTTTCTTTTTAAGCATAGTGCTCTCGGGTAGAGAACCCGGGCCTGGATAATGTAACTGTGTGAACATTTAGAAAAGCTTATTTTCTGCATCTCACTCTCTCTTTGGACTTTCGTGTCCTCATTCAGCTTCATTTACCTCAGGTAATGAATAACATATCAAAATGATGGTTAAAATTTCCCTTAAAATTTTCTTTATTTCAATAATTTTTAAAATTTATTCTCTGATGGCTGGTATCAGCAACATCTGCAAATGTGGAAGACAGCAGTGGGCAGAGCAATGGGCAAGAATACAGCTTGCATGGCAGGAGACACAGGATGTCTCAAGATGATCCAATGATGTGATGAGAGAAGTTGGGAGGGCAAACTTCTCTGCTAAAAGTTTTTCCTTTGTCCTTCTTACAGGCATACCTAAGTTTGCCCCGCTTCATACATTTGATTTTGTAGTGTATTTAAACCATTCTAAAAGTCTACAAAATTTTAAAGAAAGTTGAACCAATATTAATGAAGGATGGTAGAGAAAGATGAACTGTGCCCACTAGTGGAAGTAAAGCTTCACATTCAAGCCTGTAAGTAAAACACTGTGACTGATATCCAGGCAGACTGTTTACTCATCTGCAGAGTACTGTTTATTATGTTGTAGGTCATAGTCGAACTGCTTAAGGTACCATCTAACGGTTCTTTTATTGATATGTGTATATGATGTGAATTCATGTGTGTCTGCATTGTGAGAATGCACTGTGTGCAAATGTGTATGTCTGTGTGAGCACATGTATGTTCAGGGCAGAGTGATGTTCAGTGACTTTCTTGATCACTCTCTGCCATATATGCTGATGGATGATCTCTCACTGAACCTGGACCTCATTGTTGCTGCTAATCTTTCCAGCCAGCTTGCTCCAGGTGGTTCCTGTCTCTGTTTCCTGTATTGGGATTATGAGTGGGCCACAAACCAGCCTGCCTGGCTTTTCCTGGATCTGGGAATCTGTATGGCAAACACTTTATCTGCTGAGCTTTGTCTTCAGAAGCACTGGTTGGTCTTGTTAGCTTCATGGAATTTAGGACCAACTTCTGGGTATGTCTGGGAAGGTACTTCCAGAGTTGATGCACCGAGGAAGACTTGCTCTCGAAGTGGATATCACCTTCTGAAGGGGTGGCCCAGATGTAGAGGTGTCTAGCAGTTTTATCTGGTTATATTCTGTTCCTTCTGAGTGAGTACATGTATCACTGCTCTTCCCACCCTCCACTGACATCAGCCTCTAGCTTTTTCTGTCTTCCCGTGTGGACTGTGTACCGGAGGCTCTGAAGGAATCTTCAGGCCCCTAGGACCAGATTAGAGCTTATGATGCTTTACAGTTTGTGGACTGAGTAGCTACTGGTTTCTCCCAAATCTCCATTGTATGGCTACTGCTGGACTACCCAGGCCCTATCATAAAAGCCATTTTAGTAAATCCCCTTTCATAATATGTAATGTTTACATGTATTTGATTGGTTCTACTTTTTCTAGTGAACTCTAACAAAACTACCTTTGCCACCCATATCTGTTAAACAAATCTGGCTATACTTTCCCTCCTCCATCCAGAGGGCTCTTATGAGGTTGTTATACTTATCAAATCTCTTTGGATTTGTTCTTTTACTCCATGCATGCTACACTCATTTTATTAACATGGATCATGTAATACTGAGTCTGTCATGCACAGAGAAAAGTCTTTCTTCTGAGCCAACTCACCTCGACTATCATCCTCATTGTCTTCCCAGGGTTCCTCGTTTGCCAGCAGCGGGTTCTGTGACTCATTCATAGACCTCATAGGGAAGGAGTGTCCATCACCAGGGCTGGGGAAAATAGAGGTAGTGAGTTTGCAACTGATATAAACTTTCATTTTTTGATTTAAATTTACTTATATACTGAAGGAGGGATTGGGGGAGGGAGGAAGAGAGAGGGGAAAGGAAGAAGGGAGGGAGGGAGAGAAAAAAAGGAGGGAGGGAGAGAGGGAGATGATGTGTGCGGATGTGTATGGGTGCATATGTAGAGGACAATTTATGGGAATTGGCTCTCTCCTTTCACCATGTGGATCCTGGGGATTGAATGCAGGTTGTTGGGTTTGGTGGCAAGTGCCTTTATACCAAGGAACCATTTCACCACTCAGGCACGATCTTTCTTTCTGGTTCAGGCTGTCCTGGAACTTGTAATCTGTCTCAATATCCTGAGTGGTGGCATTTAGGTGTGTGTCATAATGTCCTTCCAATACAAACTTTTAAGATGGTAATAATCTTAGAAATGAGATATAATTGTGGCTTTGGGGTTGTATTGTTTTGAGGATTCTATAGTCAAGCGCTCTACTACTGAGCTATAGCCTATAAGACTTGAGGATTCATCTTCACGTGCTCATTATAGCATGTCCAAGTGCACACACAAATAAATAAAATGTAATTAAAAATAAAAAAAAAAAGACTTGAGGAGTCTTAGTTCTTTTGTCTAAAGCCATGGTCAAATAAGCTCTTATTATATCATCTACTTGCTAAATTGCTCTCAATTTTCATGTCATGTTTGTCTGTATGAGTGTGACTGTTTTTGTTTCTACAACATTCTTTAACTTGCTTTCCACAATGCCTAGTATAGAAATATGCAATGCAGTTTCATAAGTATCATTTAACTATGATAGTTCTAATTATATCCCATTATCATTCCCACGGTTTTGATTCTAAATTTTCAAGGGAAACAAGAAGACTCACAATCACTAAACACAATGGGAAGAAAGCCGCTGTGAAGGCTGAGGGAATGCTCCTGGACCCTGTTATTTATTTGACTTGTAATGTAGAATGGGAAAGAGAAATGGCAAGGTATCTCTGCAGTGTAGTCTAGGGACTATTTATCTACGTGTTAGTCTACTTTGCAGATCTCTATGATAATCTAAATCATGTCCCTAATTAATTTCTGGGCATTTACAGATAGGAGATTGTGGCAGAAATCATGGTGGCCCTAGCCAGATACTGTTACTGTTTCAGCAATTGAATCTATGTAGCTGAGTGTATTCTAAGTTTAACTCTGAATGACTTTTGAATTATTTATTTGATACCATATGTATTTTTCTCCTATTTTTGAATGTTGTCAATAAAAATGTTTATGGATTTTATTTATATCGCTCTACAGAAAAATGTCAGAATACTGATTATATAAGTGAATAGGCTTTGGTTTCTGTTTTTGTTTTTCTGTGCTAGAGTGATGCAGTAATGGGGTTTGAGTATGTGATTAGAATGTATGTAGATAATTCCTGCTAACAGTTATTAATAGATATTACCCATTGACAAATTTTGTCTTAGTATTTATATCTGGAAGAGTTTATACTCATACAGACAAACAAGACATGGAAATTGAGAACAATTTAGCAAGTAGATGATAGTATTTGGACGATATACTAGGGGCTTATTTGACCATGGCTTTAGACAAAAGAACTAAGACTCCTCAAGTCTTGTTGGATATAGCTCAGTAGTAGAGTGCTTGACTAGAGAATCCTCTAAACAACACAATCTTACACAAATAACCCTGTAAACCATTACCGGAATGGAGGAAGTGTTGCTGCAGCAAGGGAGGAGGGGGGAAACTGAGCCTTTATTATTAGCCGACTCCATCAAAGTTTTTTCCAACAAATGAACATGATTATATTTCTATTTGAGCACTAAACCCAAAGCATACAAAAAGGCTGAGACATGCTCTGCTCTAGAGCTCCTGTAGTTTGTGAAGATTTTACCTAGCTCACAGTCACTCAGAGGACATAAGTCTAGCTCTACAAAAAAGTTGTTTTTTGTTTGCTTGTTTGAGACAGGTTCTCACTATGTAGCCCTGGCTGTCCTGGAACTGATGATGATGATGATGATGATGATGATGATGATGANAAGAAGAAGAAGAGGAAGAAGAAGAAGAAGAAGAAGAAGAAGAAGAAGAAGAAGAAGAAGAAGAAGAAGAAGAAGAAGAAGAAGAAGAAGAAGAAAGAGGAGGAGGAGGAGGAGAAGGACAACAACAACAACAAAAAGGTAGTGATAAGCTTTAAAAATATTTATCACACACAATCTAAGTATACAATAACATGGGAATAGATAAATAGAATATTACATAGCCAAAAGCAGTGGTTATAAAACTTATGTCATAAGAAGAAATTCTTACTATTTTTAAGGGAAACTGTAAAACCTCAAATAGTATATAGCAAATATAGAAAGAATAAACAGAAGGAAAACATATATCTCAAAAGTGCTAAAAATAATACCTCGACCGATACTCTTGGAAATTATTTTTCTTTTTTTCATTTTTAATGTCATGAAGGTAAGATTTAAAACCAAGAACAAATAGAGATTGATTTAGAGACTGAAGGTTATTCTTAGGACTGCAATTAGAATCCAACTGAATAAAATAATTAAGCACACGCTTTTAATCCCATTACTCAGCAGGCAGAGACAGAGACAGACATATGTCTGAGTCTAAATGATGGAAGTACACTCAGCCCTAAATGGCCCAACTATACTAACCCCCTCAAGGTTCAGTGATCATCACAGAAGGGGCAGAAAGAAGATAAGTGCTATAGGGTACAAAAATGGACAAGAAAGGGATATCTTACAGTCTGGCATAGCCGTTACACCTATGCACTCAATGAAGATATGGCCATCCATCTATATAAGACTTGCACAAGTTAGGCCCATTAGCACTTCATTATAGATAGGGGATGAAGTCAGGAAGCCCTATCCATCACTGAGGGACTACTGGTAATCAGCAGTCATTGGGGGAAGGAGTATTCTTTCCTTCCATAGTGTAACCACTGAAAAGTTGTCCTTGCTCCAGTAAATAGACTCTTACCTACGCACATGCAAGCAGCACTGATTTAAGTGAGTGAGAAACACACACACACACACACACACACACACACACACACACACACAAAGATATAAAACTAGAAGACTTGTTGAGAAGAAGGTTTCAGCAGGAGAGAGAGGGGATAAGAAAGAGAAATGGAGTGTACAAATTACCAAAATTCATTATAAATATGTGAAACTGTCAAACAAAAACATTTTAAAACTCAATCTGTTGCTTTACTGCATGGCTCAGAATTGTCTGCTCTCAGTGGTTATAATTACCTACCTGGACCCAATAGGTATTAACCAGAACTTCTTCTTATCACCAAACACCTGCTGAATATTCTTGATGAAGCCAAGATTGAACCCATTTTTCTCTGGTCCACTTGTAAATACTGGTGTGCAGAAGGCCTCTAAGACAGTCCAGGAGAGTTGAAAAAGAGGAGGAAAGAAATAAAGCAATACATTTCATCACTGTGATGATTTTACACCTCCCCCCAAAATGTGACCTGGATTTGCTGTTTTAGCATTGGTCCAATGTTCACAATTATTGCTAAACTATTTAGTAAAATTCAGTTTAATCATTTAATAAAAGGTAAAATTTTTATTGAAAATAAGAAATTTGTACTCTTAGGTTTTAAAAAGCTAGTGTAAATAAAATACATAAAGACAACAATAATAGAACATTAGTGAGCTGCATGTCTTTGGACTGCTGGATTTAAGGAGTGCAGGAACACATTTAACTGCACTTTATTTGAATCAAACTGGCAACAACAGCCAAATGGTCTCCATTTGTAGATCTGGGACCAAAGTAATGACACATAAAGAGATGGTAATGACATTGATTTGGTTTTGAAACATTTTAGAAATGAAGATGTTCACAATGAAACCTGCAATGTAAAAATAACCTAGTTTTACTCCAGACAAAATGTCAACGGGTGAACTGTAATCACCTCAAAGACTATGAGGAATTGGGCCACATTAGTGCACATTATTTTTAGACACACATTTATCCCATTAAGCAAACACTTTCACTGTTGGGCTCTGGCTGCATCTTACCATTTCCCATTTGTCCTTTGTTTTCAGACCCTGTTATCATGAAGCTTTTAGTACTTTTCTACTTTTGTAGCTATCTCTCAACCAAATGTGCTAATTTACTACCCTAAGTACTAAGTGCTACACATATATTTGATTTAGAAAAAATAGGTACAAAGACTTCCCTAGCAAATGAATTCTCAAAGTGCAGTGGCTTTTACACTAAATTCCTCTCCAACCTAATCCACCCTGGTTAAACATTTAACACTCGAACACTTTCTTCTTATTCTTTGTGTAGACTTGTAGACCATGTTCACTATACATGAAGTAATTATTGCACTAGCATCCTTTCGTTCTACATATAATAAGCCCAGAGTACTGACAGCAAAAAAAAACCATTTAGTGAACTGATTTTCTGCAGATTTAACATGTATATTGCATTTGCATAGTTCTTTTATACACTCTAACTATAAATATCAGTTTAGTTCTTTACATAAATAACTGCACATTTCTACAATTATTATTTAGTGTATGTGTGTGTGTGTGTGTATGCATGCTATTATTATGTGTGTGCGTGTGTGTGTGTGTGTGTGTGTGTGTGTGTGTGTGTGTGTGTGTGTGTAGGACAGAGGAGAACCTGTGGAAATCAATTCTCTCTACCGTGTGGCTTCTGGAAATTGCACTCAGGTTGTCAGGCTCTTGGCAAGCACCTTCCTTACCTGCTGAGAAACCTTGATGGCCCGGATTTTTGCATTCATTTTTGTCACTCATTTGGATTATTCTAAGGACTAAGTTTTGAAATGTGTGCCATCAGTTAGATTACCTGTTTTTATTTACTATCATCTCTTCCTTCTGATATTCATTTCTTTGTGAGAATACTGTTTGGAAATCAGACTTCTGAATTTGAGGATGTATTACCCAATGTGCACTATAAAGAACTATGATCATTTTGAGTTCTCTATGGATTCGACTCATGAATGCTTTGAGGAGTCTATAAGCTTTGTTCACTATTGTCCAGTTTGGCAAAATGTATTTCCATCTCTCTTGGTTTAGAGGCAAAGGGCGGTTACTAAAGCTAAAATACTTAATCATTTGATTTTATCTCCTTAGGGAACAACCCACAGGGCACAGTGATATACCTTAATATGAATTTTCCTACTCTTACCTAAGGTAGTTTTGTTTCTGCTGACAAGCCAACAATGGTAACCAAAGAGGATCACAAGGCTGACAAAAAACATGCAGGCCACAAAGAGGAGAAAAAGGACATGGAACTTAGAGCGAACACTGGGCAATTCCCCCTAGAAAAGAAACAATAAACAAAGAAAACCAAACATCAGAGTGCAAATGCATGGCTAGTTTTTCTATATAGATTAGTAGTTTTCACACGTAAAACTCCACCTCCAATTGTAAACACAGATTGTGTAAACTTAAATTTTATTACATATATTTACTTATTTTGTATATATGCATGTATATGTGTATACATGCATGCCAAAGTGTGCCTGTATGGAAGTCAGAAGAGAAGATGCGGGAGTCAGTTCTCATCCTCTACTACCTGAATGCAAGGGATTAAACTCAGGTCACCAGACTTGGTGGCAAGTGCTTTAGTCTGCCAAGCTACTTGCAGGTCTTGATTTTTTTTTAAATTAATTAATTAATTAATTAAACAAAATTGTTGATCATTATACCTTATTATAGATATGTAAGCTACTTGCAGGCCTCAATTACTATTTATTTATTTATTTAACAAAATTGTTGATCATCATACCTTAAGTGAAATATATAATTTCACCAATTAGAAAATAATAATGTGAAAAAGGTATACTGAGGTCATAGTTGGTATGAAGTTCATAATCTGTTTGGCTTGAGAATTATGAATCACTAGCTAGCAGATAATAAGGCCACTACTGCTCATCCTATTGTCTGTAGATGACTATAAAGACTTCTTTTCTTTTTTTTTTTAATAAAGCCTCATGTGACAAAACCCTACTTTAAAAATTTTCACTGTAGGAGAAGTGTGTGTGTGTGTGTGTGTGTGTGTGTGTGTGTGTTGTCTTCCTGTTTGCCTGTGTACCTTGTGCTTGCCTGATACCCACAGAAGCCAAAAAAAGGTTATTAGATGCCCCGAAACTGGAGTTGTGGATAGCCATGAGAAGCCATGTGGGAGCTAGGCACTGCTGAGTCCTCTGCAAGGGTACTCAGTCAGTGCTCTTAAATACTAAGCCATCTCTAGCTCCGATACTAGCATTCTTTATATATCATGATTTTTTTTTTTTGCTGTGTGTGTTGAAAATGCTAGAGTGCTGTATATAAGAAGCTAAAACACAGAAATTTAAAATGCCCTACATGAACTCATGACCTGCTTTTGAAGCTGTTGAAATTGTAAGTGTGTGTTTTTTTTTCTTGCAGCTGAAGTAAAATGCACTAGTCCACTGCATCCCACGGAGCAGCTGTTTGGACAGTAACAATCAAGCAGAATTTTAAAGGTAATTGGAAAAGTAGGAAGCTAAAGATTGTTATAGTTAACCGGGACATCTAACTTCCCACATGGCAACAGCTTTTGATATTCAATTCTAGAGCAGAATGAATGCTCTAAAGTTCTACAGCATGCATAGCATGGATGAGTTTGTCTTCAGAGAAGAACCACATAAAGCATTTTGAATTTCAGAATGAACAGCTGGAGGAATGACACTGGCTTGTTTCCTCCTTTCCTTTAATGACCATTGTTTTGGCATGATGAATTGGCTTGAGAGATTTCCAGATGCCCTGCCAGTGATAAACTTAAAGTGATCCTTAAGTGAAGTGGACCTTACCTTCCTCATGGTCCTATTCTACTCCAGTCACAGAAGGTTAGTGCTTGGCAACATGTGCTAAGTTCAAACACTGTAGATTTCTT
Organism: Mus pahari; assembly: GCF_900095145.1. Taxonomy (NCBI): domain Eukaryota; kingdom Metazoa; phylum Chordata; class Mammalia; order Rodentia; family Muridae; genus Mus; species Mus pahari. The sequence goes on from NC_034613.1 coordinate 90,438,897, forward strand.
TCTTTCCTCCCTCAGACGCTATTTTTATTCATTTTTACAGAAGGAAATGCTGGACCTCTTCCAGGTCGGATATGTTTGCAGTATGAAGATAAGGAGGAACAAGTACATCAGATACTCTCAACTGAGAGGGAGGGGTCTGGGTGAGACCTGCACAGGACAGAGCAGTCCAGGAAACAGCTGCCTTAAGGCCTTCAACTTTTAGGACCCTTTATCTGAAACCCTCCCTCTTGAGATGTTCCCTCCATAAAATCTTGACCTAAACACCCAGATTAGGTTGGCTTCATTCGAGGTTGGTTTGATTTATGGTTATTTTTTTTCCTTTTGTTTTGTTGGTTTTTTGTCATTGTTCTTAGGTAAAATTCCAAATGCTATTTTGTGGTGCTTCTTGTCTTCGCTGAGATTTTGATCTCATGATTTCTACTTTTTGAAAAAAAGAAAAACTCACATTGATTTTACTTTTGTAAATATTAAAATGGGCAATGGGAAATAGCTGTGCAAGTTAGGCTGTTTTGGACGACTGCTCACATCTTGTACAGCCGTGCTCCATCACTCTATCAGAAGCTGTCTGTCTGGTGGAGACTATGCTGTGCTGTACTTTGGCAAGGTTCATGGTATCAACCATTCTTGTGCAAACAGGTCCTCCTATGTTCAAAAATGCATTTTGAGGAGATAACCAAGTTAAATCACCAAAAGCCATGATCACCAGAGACAGTTCAGCGGAATATTTGTGAAATAGTAATTACTAAGTTTCTAAAATAATAGTTCATAGTCTTTGTGAAAAGGTTCATAGACCAGTGTGGTAGGTGTGCATTATTAGTTTAGCAGAAAGCAAATATTAATCTCTCCATTGAGAGTAGAATTTGTTTAATTTAATATTGAAAGGAAAGAAATGATGTAATAGCCTTCTGAATCCTTTTTTTTCCTAAAAGAGATAAAGTCTTTGTGTAGGAGAACCATCATGGGCATAGCCAATGTCATCACAGAGCTTATGGACATATTTATGTTTAAGTTCTCCCTTAAAAATTTGTAAGCCAGGTGATCTTACACATGTTACTTAAATGCTGCGAGCCTCAGCTTTGTCATCTTTCAATGTGACAAATAGTTTTTATTTTGGCTACTTCACAAGGTTGTGGTGAGGATCAGATGAAATCATCAATAGAAAGTACTGTACAATAGAAGTTGCTGTTCTTGGGAGCACAGCTTTTCTCTTTGATGTGGCTTTAAAAATATATGGCAGTGTTTATTTTTATTTTAAAGAGAGGCTCAACTTAAACTCAGAAAGCCATCCATCCTTAAGCTATACTAATGTGGTCCGAAGGCCAGAGTGACTACAAAGAACCATTTCATCAAATTGTCAATGCCCCTTTCAGTGTAAGGGCAAACTATGACAGGCCTCATGGCATCTCAGATGAAAGGCATAAACTAGACAATGGTGGAGGGAAAACAATGACAGGCTAGGAAAAGCCCATGCTCACCATGGGTTTGCTGGTACTTCTGGCACATTTCTCACGATGAATTCATGCTCAGTTACCATCTTTTAAGAGTGAAGAAAAGTATATAGTACCTGGCTTGCATTTTGGTGTTTGATTATTGTCTGGCCAGGGGAGCTAAAGGCAAAATGTGTGAAGTACAATGTTGTTTACTTTGTGATAAAGTCATGATTCAATAGTAGCCCACTGTGTTAAGGACCAAGAAAGGTATGTAAGAAGGCTCACACTTCCCTGCTGACTGGATACAGTCAATTTTCTTCATATTTATAGTAGTAACTCAGCATGTGGATGGAATGCCAAATAGGTCATGGAAACCTGAGCAATGGGGAATAGATCTTGTGCTATGGAAACGGGCCAAAGAAGAGATATTAAGATGTGTAGCTTCGTGAAATGTTTCCTATTTGAAGAAAATATATGTGGAAAAACCTTATCATTTCTGTTTGTAATTTGAATTAGGGATTTTGATATCTACTATATAGCTCCTGATTTGCATAGCTATTAAATATCTGAACTGATTAAACAAGTTGAATAAAAAGTGTAATCTTCTACACTACTAGGAATAAAAGCACTGATTCATAATTTAAATATTCTTAGCTATTTAGCCTCTCTGTGCCTTGTATTTTTCTTTTCTCCAATTCATTATAATTTATATTCTGACCATGTGATTTATGTTATTTCCCTGCAGGTTTACTGCTCCAGCTAAGATGGGCTACCCCTGTTATATAGGCTCTAAAGTAATAATCAGAAGCTCTACTCACAGTAGTGTTTTCCCGTTCACATCTGTTTGGATAACTCTCATTGCGGACACCTTATTAACTGCACTTTAGTGTAGGAAAGGGATTTCTTTGAGATTCTAACTGAATGAACATGACAAACAACATATTTAATTATTTTTACCAGGTATTCTACACATATGCAAATGGAAATTTTACCTTGATGTTTTAAAATAGATGGGATATGACTGATATCCCCAAGTAGGAGAAACATGAAAGTAAGGTTTATTTTTCATCTTTTCTTGATAATTATAAGATTAACATCACTTTCATTGGATCTTGGTAATGAGACAGTGAAGCAAGCAAAAGCACCAATATCAGCTCCTATTCTCTCAATTCTCAACACACTGTTGTCATACAAAGTTCAAACAAAAGGCTGCATGTGGTGGTGGATGCCTTTAGTCAGTCCCAAAACTTGGAGACAGAGGCAAGCAGATCTCTGAGTTTGAGGCTAGCTAGGTCTGCAAAGCAAGTTCCAGAACAACCAGGGTTACACAGAGAAAGCCTGCCTCCCCGAAAGGAAAACTCACCAAGTTCAAAAGAGACTTCCTGTTTCACTTTGTGCATATGAACCTATGTGCTCATCAGCGTATCTTTCTTCCCAACGGAAACTTCGCAATTACCCTCTGATCATGGAATTACTAAGTATTTTCTAACAAATTTTGTTCGTGTGTTTGTTTAAGAAACTAGTGATGTGGCTGGGCAGTGGTGGTGCACAACTTTAGTCTCAGTACTGGGGAAGCAAATGGAGGTGGGCCTCTGTGACTTCAAGGCCAGCCTGGTCTACAGAGAGAGTTCAAGAACAGCCAAGGCTTCACAGAGAAACCCTGTCTCAAAAAACAAAACAAGGGGCTGGTGAGATGACTCAGTGGGTAAGAGCACCCGACTGTACTTCTGAAAGTCCAGAGTTCAAATCCCAGCAACCACATGGTGGCTCATAACCATCCATAACAAGATCTGATGCCCTCTTCTGGAGTGTCTGAAGACAGCTACAGTGTACTTACATATAATAAATAAATAAATCTTTAAAAACAAAACAAAACAAAATAAAAAAGAAACCAGTGATTTGGAATTAGTTTTAACATTTTTTTTCAAATATACAACTGGTAAAAAAGAAAAAAGGTATTTAAAACCGAACCACAGACACACGTTTTAAAGAGTGGGTCAGCAGAGAGGTTACTCTCCCAGATGGGTGATACAGAATTGTTTAACTGGAATCTTTACTCTCAGATTATTCAACATGGAAAACTTGCTTTTACTGCCTTGCCCTCTGATGACTTCATTATTTCAAAATGCAAAGGATATGGGTAGGGAGTGTTACATTTAGGGAGACTATGTCTATGCATTTACCTTGGATGGCACCCATCAGGATTTTTCAAAACTTACTCTCCAGTATTTGATGAAGTAGCTGAAGACTGTTGTAGCAATGTACAGGCAGTAGAGAACGGAATAAGCTAAGAACTGAAGGAAGAATTTGTAGTTGGAAAATCCAATGCAGTTATTAACCCTAAAAAGGAGAGGGAAACGAATGTGAAATCAAGACCTATTGCTAGAGAACACAGCAATACTTAAGTAGACTAGCTGAAGGAAGCACATGACTCCTGCTGCTTCATTATGCGTTGTATAGAAACCCAACAGAGATGGAAGTCCCTTAATATAAACAGACAGGAGAAACAAAGTGCATCTCACTTATTTCTCTTTTTATTTACTGGCACAGAGTCACCTGAACTATTTAATAACTTTAGAATAGCTCCTGAAACACCCAAGCAAACTTGTTTTTTCATTGCTACAAACATGGTAAAGTCTTAATAGCTATATTTTGACATGCACTCTTTGCAATTAGGTGATTCCAGATTTCCTTTTTGGTCAGAAACACAACTTTTATAGAAGAATTGCAGAACTTAACTATCTGTAACATTTCAAAAAGTCATCTAAAAACCAAAACGAAGTGCATAATGTTGAAGAAGAGAAATAGTTGGGCTGTATTTCATTACTGTGCCCAATTGCTAAAGTTAATGGACAGAAGACTATTAGCTTTGTGACCTCAAGGATTCACTACCACACCTTTCCTAGTATTTTAATCCTTGTTTTAAAATGTTCCTCCTCCCCTGCCTCCTGCCTCACGTAAGTACAGTGCATTACAGCAGCAAAAGCAGGCATGTTGCAATTGAGATTAGAAAAGTGGGTATGTTGAACAACTTTGACCCTTTTAGAGGATAGAAATGAATCAAAAGGACATACCATGGGCAGTGATGGTCCATTTTTAAAACACACCTGCAAAGGGGACAAAATACAGTGTGATAAACACGGCTATGAAAATGAAGAAACACCTCAAAATAAAACTCAAGATTTCAGCAATTCTTTTACACAGTTCCAACAAAACTATCTACAAACTTCTACCATGGTAACTCTAAGATTACTGCTTCCTCAGTTACTCAAAGGATGACCAAATCAGAGGAACTCTCTTGGATTACATAGCTTGCAGCAAATTACAACGCTAGAATTGCAATCTTGAAAGGGACACAGCACTGCGGACTAGTGATCCAGTAAAAGGGCTCAAGATGCCACCTTTAGCTTTGCTTACTTAATAATAATGCAAGGGAAATATATGCCTGAATTTGAATCAAGAGTAAGAGAAATAGTGGAATAGGTACTCAAGAACAAAGATTTGAAGATTGTACACAAAAATGGGATTTTATAAACCTAGAACAATTTAAGAGACAAAATAAAATACAATTTTGGTTAATAACACAAAATAGAAAATAACTATCTATGCCTCTGTATTGATTTAAATGACTGGACAGACGAATAATTTGGGTAGAAGAGACACATCTCCATATGCATCTGTGTTTTAAATAATTTATGAAGATATTCACCTTCAAGGAGAGGAATGCTAATACTTTAGTGGGAACTATCTATGGTGACTTGTATCCAAAGAACACAAATCAGAAATGAGAGAGGGACAGAATAATTTTATACTGGAAACATCTGGCAAACATTGGAAACATCTGGCAAACATCAGTTGAGAGAAATGTTCAATAACACTGAAGTCAAAAGTCACATTTATATGCACCTTGATACCATGTAATGAGAATAGTACTTTATCTCCATGGTCTTCTTCCTCAAATCACATTACCCCATTATAATGACCATGAGAAATGAGCAAACAAATTTCAACTAAGGAAAAATTATAACGCATCTGATTCTTAATCCTCCAAACTGTCAGTTTTATGAAAACCAATGTAAAGTCTGCGAAAATGACATGGATTAAAGGACCTACTTCTTAAAGTAATATGGTATGCTGGATGAAATCTTGGAACAAAAAAAATATTATGGGGAAAGTTAGGATATCTAAAAGGTATATCCCATTTAAAAGTTATTTATAAAGCATCCAACAAAAATACAAAATGACACAGACATACAAAATGGCATCTGGACAAGGATATTTATATAGCATAGATTTCAATGGAACAAGCTGTAAATAGAGGTTCACTAATAAAACATTTCATTTTTGATAATTAAGCTGTATTACCATAAAATATAATGAAGGCAATGTCTCAATATTGGCTTATTAATTTTACAAATGTGTCATACTAATGGAACATATTAATAAAAGGGAAAACTGGGTGTGGGACATAGAAGAATTCTCTTCACAAGAATCTATAAATCTGAAATAATGTAAAATGAAAGCTTCCTTTTGAAAATGCAGTATTAGTTTTCTATCTTTAGTCTAGAATGATTATCATCCCTGTGAGAGTGTTTGGCATGTGTTCATTATGCCTCAAAAGAAATGCTCTTATCTAGGCATGGTTACATGTCACGATCAGTCTTTTTGTTGTCAAGGCAACGATCAGTGGCCAGCATCAGCCCAGGGAGAGTAGAGTTGTCACTTACATGGCACAAACAGAACAGTGATGGCAGCGGTCTGGCTTGATTAGATGGCACTGGTCACAGAACCGTACAGCTATAGGAAATGGAAAGTGGTTAGCACAAGTTCAGGTTCAGTGGAAGATTCCACAGTTTACTAGTTTGTGGATGTATTTTGTTATACAGCGACTACAAATGGCCGAATGTATTTCAAGCTGCTAAGCATAAGGTAATAACATAGAAGATTGTGGAAGGTGATTTTTCTTTTTGAATGTCGGATCAGTCTTAAAATCACCTTTAAGGGATGAAAGAAAGGAAATGTTTCATATTTGGATAACTGACCACAACATTTTGTATTATAAACTAAGTGCTACCAAGTGTTTCAGTGATTAGGGAATTCATTTAGTCTGTTTATTCCAACTTTTCTCTCCGAAAATAAGAATTTATGTCCTATCTCCAGAGGTTATATTGCATAAGATAGATACAATTCCTACAATTTGATAAAGAATGTGGTTTTCAAGATAACAATTCGAAGGGAAGAGACATTCTGTCTAGAACACCTTGTTAATTCTCCATCTAACAGATAAAGAAATAGAAAACTATGCCATATCAAGTGTCATAATCAAGGTAAATGGATGGCAGAACTCTAACCTGTACAGTTGTTTTTCTGATTTCTTAGTTTTGGGATATACATACATACAGACAGACACAAACACACAGTCACACAGACAGACAGACAGACAGACAGACAGACAGACAGACAGACACACACACACACACACTCCCTCCTTTTCTTTCCCAATTAAAGGCATTTAGCACTCTCTTCTTCTCATTTATTATAGAGCATTGCTATGTATAATGATATAATGCTATTATTATATTCTAAAACTTAAAGGTACAGATAATTTGAGAAATATAACCGTTTTATTTAAAGTATGCATTAGGCACATATAAATGATTTAACACAATAGGCTGCAAATTCAGCAGAGTCCTGAGTTCATGTCTACTAATGAGTGCTTGTGTGTATGTATGAGGGATGGATGGAGGGGGAGAGAAAGCATATCACTTCTCAACATATGCTTGTAATAGTTCTGTAATTGATCATTAGTCCTTCATTGTTGCTTCCATACAGTACTTAATATTCTGAGTTGCTAGATGATTTGTTGAAGAGTAAATCAAATGATATTATTATCCCCTAGACATTCAGTTAATTTCCAACATGCTAAGAATAAAATCCAAATTCTGTACCATAGTTTGTGACCTCTCCCTAACTCTTCAAGCATACTTTGTACCACTCTCCATTCTCCATGCTCCCGTGATATTGGCTACCTTTCTGCCCTTGTAAAATGGCAACGCTTTGCCTGACTCTAGGCATCCACAGGTCTTTATGTCTTTACTGATCATCTCTGTGCTCTTTGAACGGCTTGATGGTTAGTTTTATGTGTCAACTTAATTGGTGTGCTGGTTAGTTTCTGTCACCTTGATGCAAACTGAAATCAACTGGGAAGAGAAACTGAACTGAGGAATTCTGGATTAGCTTGTGAGCATGTCTGTGAAGTATTTTCTTGATTGATGGTGGATGTACGAGGGCCCAGATATCTGTAGATCCTTGAGCAGGTGGCTCTGGGTTAAAAAAGAAAGGTAGCCGAGCAAGCCATGGAGAGCAATGCAGTAAGCAGTGTTCCTCCAAGGTTTCTGCTTCAGTTCCTGCCTTAATTTCCCTTGTTGGTGGAATGTTATTTGGAGTGTAATATGAAATCAACCCCTTCCTCTCCAAGTTGCTTTTGTTCAGTCCTAGCAACAAAGCAGAGAATGAAGACAACTGGGTATTCAAATATTTGTGTTACTGCCCTGACTCCCCAAGTGATGAAATGATACCAAAAGTGTAAGATAAAAATAGTCCTTTTCCTCTCCAAGTAGCATTTGGTTAATGTTTTATCACACCAACAGAGACATGAATAATAAGGTTCTTGCATGTCTGGATGGCTTTTATATCTGTGCGCAATGAGGGTGTTTCCAGAGGAAAGTAGCTTTTCAATAGGTATACTTAGAAAAGCAGATAATCTTCTGCCATGTGGGTTGGCTATGTTCAATCTGAAGAGGGCTTGAATAGAACAAAAAGGCAAAGAAAGGGAGAATCTATTCTCTGCCTGACTGCATGAGCTGGGATACTAGTGTCTTGCTGCTCTGCGACTGGAACTTAAGTAGTTTGGACTCCTTTATCTTCAGGTCTTCAGATTTGAACTGAAAATTGCACCATCAGCTTTCTGGCTCTGAAGTGTTTGGATTTGGCTCAGATTGTACACTGTTTGGTTTTCCTCATGTTTAGGCCTTAGGTACAGCTCAAACTGGAGCTATAACAGCACTCTTTCAGGGACTGCAGCTTTCATATGTGGATGGTGGGACTTTTCAACCTTTCTAGTTGCGGGAACTAAATTCTAATAAGCTATCTATCTATCTATCTATCTATCTATCTATCTATCTATCTATCTATCTATCTACCATCTAGTCATCTTTTTATTTTATCTACTTTACAGGTTCTCTTTCTTCCAAATAACTTAAGTAATAGATTTTGGTACTGAGAGTGATTCTAGAGATAAAAATTTAAAAATTATTTTCTGTGTATTAGTACACTGTCGCTGTCTTCAGACACACCAGAAGAGGGCACTGGATCCCATTACAGATGGTTGTGAGCCACCATGTGGTTGCTGGGAATTGAACTTAGGACCTCTGGAAGAGCAGTCAGTGCTCTTAACTGCCAAACCATCTCTCCAGGCCAAAAATTATTTTCTGAAATTGTCTTGTTTGACTTTCTGAAAGTGGCTGCTTATATTATTCAAAGTAAATGTGATTTAAGTTAAACTAATTACTACTTTTCATTATTAAAGAGGGTACTATTAACCCATGACATGCTCTGGCAGTGCAGAAGTCTAAAGTTTCTTCAATAAATGCTACCAATCACTACAAGAAGCAAGGAGATGATAGGTGACTGTGTATATATTTTTGAACATTTTAAGAAAACTAATGAGGTTGGCTTGTTGTTCCTAACAACACTGGAAAAGTAATGAAAGAAAAGACTGAGATATGGGTTTCAAATTTCCTGCTCAATACATAAATGACCTAAAAGCTAATGTGCCTTCTGAAGGAGATGGTTATCTCTTACAGCCACAGAACAGGGATTAGTGAAAATCAAATATAGAATTTCATCTTGGGACTACTTAAATTACAATGTGAGTTGAACTCTTGGTCGTGTAGGGTATTTACTGCTAAACTGGGGTTACTGTCTATGAAAGAGTAGGATTCTATATTAAGACTTGGTGAAGTCAGGGATATTGTCCTCCTAAATTCTGACCCATGAGGATGTATGACACATTTGAAAAGATTACTTGAGTTTTGTAACATGAACAGACAAATCCAAAGGATCAGATATTAAGTAATATTACCTCTATGGGAACAGATATTAAGAATCATGGATATTAAGGACAATTTTGGAAATAATATAAAATTAGATCTGGGTGAGTTTATTAATGTATGAGCAGAGATCCTGCATTAAGGTTGAAGATTAGGGAGGTCAAGTACTACACAGTCTTGTTTCTATGTGGAAGCATGAAATGGTTCATAGATGACGAATGTAGAATATAGTCACTAGAAGTCAGGAAGAGTTGTAGGTTGCATGATAGAGGGAGTTCACAATTACTTTCCTATTGCTGAGATAAAACACTATGATCAAGGCAACTTACTGAAGAGGATTTGGGGGCTTATGGTTCCAGAAGGTTAGAGTCCATCATGGTGGAACAAAGGCATATATTTTAACCATTAATATGAAGCAGAGAAAACAAACTTGAAATAGTGTGAGTCTTTATACTCTCAAAGTTTGCTCCCAGTGACACTGTTCCTTCAACAAGGATACATCTCTTCATTCTCTCCAAATAGCACAAACGGGGATCAAGTATTCAAATGCACAAGACTATAGGGGACATCTTCAAGCCATGAAAAGGATGTATAATGGGCATCAAAATATACTTATAACAGGAGGGATAATTTCTAATGTTCTACAGCATAAGACAGTTACAGTAATTTATTATGTATTTCATAGAGAATGTGAAGAAGAATGTACTGAAAGTTTCCAAATGCTCAAAAAATGATAACTTTAGGAGATGAAAACGCTAATTAATATGATTTAATATTGAATACTAGACACTTGTTTCAAATATCATATTGTGCCCCATAAATATGAACAATTACTCTATCTTGGTAATAAAAATAATAAGACATGTTAAAAATTGAACAAAATTTATCTCTGCATATAATTTATCACATGCACATCTAGTTTATATCTTTTGCTTTTTATCATATTTTCTATACTAGTACATAAATTACATACTTTTATCCCTAGTTTTAATAAGAATTTTTACACCCAACCAATGTCTCCACTCACCAGGCCCTTTACGTCTTGTACCAGTGTCTAGTCAGGTGAGTCTACCTCTATAAACTGACTTTGACAGCCTCAACTTCCAGGCTCTGCCCAGGACCTGTGCCATCTACCAACAACCTATAGTCAAACCCCTCATGTGATCATCTAATGGTCTCCTCCCAGCTATGCTCTGCAATACTTGCACCAGGGTGTAGCGAGGTAAATCTGCTTAAGCCTCCACTGCGCACACTCCAAGTCCTCAGATCTAGCCTGGGTCCCACATGCAGTGCCTAGACCTGTTTAGGACAGCCCTGATGTTACAGCACACAAACTGTGGGCCCTGTGAACCACATCCAACCTCTCTATTCAGCCAGCTGCTGTAATCTTATGCTGGCATCTAGCCCGGTGAATCCATCTAATCTTTCCCTCCAAAAAAATGTTTTCACCCTCTAGAATAGATGAGGGAGAAGAATTCCAGGCCAATGGCATAGAAGGACCTCCAATAAGGTCACAATAGGAAAAATCCCCCAAACTAAGGAAAAGCATATCCATACAGATACAAGAAGCACATGCAACATCAAATTGATAAGACCAGAAAAAGTACCCCCATGGCATATCATAGTTAAAACATTATGTATATAGAACAAAGAAAGAATATCAAAAGCTGCAAGAGAAAAGACACAGGTCACATGTAAAGGAAAACCCATCAGAACAATAGCTGGTTTCTCCATGGAAACTCGGAAAGCCAGATGTGCCTGAAGCAATGCATTCCAAGCCCTAAAGGACCTTGAGTGTCAACCTAGACTACTGTACCAAGAAAAATCTGTCATAATTGAAGGAAAATACAAACACCTAAGAATTTTATATCTGGCAAATCAACCCTAAATAAAATATAGCAATCTCTACTTCAGCTGAATAAACATAGCCAAGAGACTGTGGAAAGAAAACAAATAAAGCTGTAATTACTGAAACATGAAGTACCACTGGAGAACACAAATAACAACAACAAAGAAACAAAACCACAATGACTGTAATCAACACATATCCTTCACCAAAAACTTTACATATCAATGTCTTCAATTCTCCAATCAAAACACTCATGCTGGTTGAATGGATCAAGAGACAAAAATCCATCTTCCTGTGGTTTACAAGAAATTTATCGTAGCTTCAAAGATGGGCACCAAAGTATTGGGAAAGGATGGACAAAAGTACTTCAATCAAATGGGACCAGGAAGCAAGCATACAAGCATTCTAATCTTAATATCTGACAGAATAGACTTCCAACTAAAAGTAATCAGAATATATAAAAAGGGCATCTCATTTTCATGAAGAGAACAATGAAAAAATAAGATATTACTATCCTAAATATATATCCAAAAAATTCTATTACACCTAATTTCTTTTTCTTTTTTATGTTATTTTATTAGATATTTTCTTCACTTACATTTCAAATGCTATTCCGGAAGTTCCCTATACCCTCCCCCTGCCCTGCTTCCCAACCTACCCACTCCTGCTGCCTGGCCCTGTCATTCCCCTGTACTGGGGCATATGATTTTCTCAAGACCAGGGCCTCTCCTCTCATTGATGGCCAACTAGGACATCTTCTCCTACATATGCAGCTAGAGACACAGTTCTGGGGGTACTGGTTAGTTCATATTGTTGATCCTCCTATTGGGTTGCAGACTCCTTTAGCTCCTTGGGTACGTCCCAACTTGTAATAAGGACATATGCTCCACTATGTTCATAGCAGCCTTATTTATAATAGCCAGAAGCTGGAAAGAACCCAGATGTCCCTCAATAGAGGAATGGATACAGAAACTGTGGTACATTTACACAATGGAGTACTACTCAGCTATTAAAAACAATGAATTTATGATATTCTTAGGCAAATGGATGGATCTGGAGGATATCATCCTGAGTGAGGTAACCCAATCACAAAATAAGTCATTTTATATGCACTTACTGATAAGTGGATATTAGCCCAGAAACTTGGAGTACCCAAGATACAATTTGCAAAACACATGAAACCCAAGAAGGAAGACCAACAAGTGGCTACTTTGTTTCTTCTTAGAATGGGGAACAAAATACCCATGGAAGGAGTTACAGAGACAAATTTGGGAGTTGAGATGGAAGAAAGGACCATCCAGAGACTGCCCCACCTGGGGATCCATCACATATACAACCACCAAACCCAGACAGTATTATTATACATGCCAGCAAGATTTTGCTGACAAGACCCTGATATAACTATCTCTTGTGTGGCTGTGCCAGTGCCTGGCAAATACAGAAATGGATGCTCACAGTCATCTATCGAATGGAACACAGGGCCCCTAATGTAGAAGCTAGTGAAAGTACATAAATTTCATAAAAAGCATACTACTGAAATTAAAGACACAGACTAACATTAGTTCATTAATACTAGGTGATTTCAATAGTCCACTTTTTCTAATAGACATGTTATCTAGACAAAAAATAAACAGAGAAACATCAGCATTAGTTGACATCATATCTTAAATGGACTTATTAGATATCCACACAAACACCAGTAAATATACATTCTTTTTAGCAGCCCATGGAAGTCTTTCTATAACAGACTGTATCAGGAAACAAAACAAAGCTGAAAAAATCCAGAAAGACTGAAACAACCTTGTGTATCTAATCTGACCATAATACAATAAACTCAAAATTGACAGCAAATACATTTCGAGTAAATACATAAGGTCATGGATATTAAAAACTCACTACTCAATGAGAGGTCGATGAAGAAAAAAACTTATTGGAACAAAATGAAAACACATTATGAAAACCTCTGAAAAACTGTAAAAGTAGGCCTGCAAGGGAAACTTGGAGCTTTAAGTGCCAATATCGAAATATCTTCATAAAAATAACCCCCAATTTAAAAAAAAATAAGAAAGAGCACAAATAAATGTCTTCCTAATGCAACTCACATATTTGAGAAAACAAGAAAAAATCAAACCTAAACTCTGTCTTTGGAGAAATTTGAAAAAAAAAATCAGAGCAGAAATTAGTGAAACAAAAGCAAAACCAAAGCAAACTAACAAAATATAAAGAATCAATGCATCTAAGAGCTGGTTCTTTGAGAAGATAAATAAGATTGTCAGAGCCTGGGCCCAACTAACCAGAAAGAACGAGAAGACCCAAATTAGAAACATCAGGGAGATATTGCAACATACATAAATCAATTCAGGATATTATTAGAAAATAGTTTAAAAACCTGCACTCCATTAAGTTGGAAAATCTTACAGAAATGGATGAATTTCTAGATTAATCCAAACCACCAAAATTAAACCAAGAAAGAATGAACAGCTTAAGCACACCTATTATAAACAAGGAGATTGACACAGTAATAGAAAGCTTTCCAACTAAAAAATGTCCAGACCCAAATGGATTCTCAGCAGTATTCTACCAGATTTCAAAGAAAATCTATATAGCCAATATTTTTTTAATTATTCAAAAAATAGAAACAGAAGGAATCTCCTTTTAGGAAGCTAATATTAGTATAATACCAAAGCCAAGTAAAGGCACAACAACAAAAAAGAAATCCACATGTCAAATTTGCTTATGAGTATAGATTCAAAAATAATAAATAAAATATTTTCAAACAGTACACAGATAGATATACAACAGAAGGATTACCCACACAGATCAATTCATCCCACAGATAAAGGTATGTTAGAACACACACAAGTCAATAAATGTGATAAACCATATGAATGGACTTAAGAACAAAAGCCACATTGTCATTTTAATAGATGCAGAACACATCTTTAACAAAGACCACTATGTTGAGGATAGTCCTGGGGCTAATTATATTTGATGTTAATTCCATTCTCCAGTGAGGGGTTGCTAACAAGGAATGAGTCAGCACTCAGGTAAACCTGCTTCCTGTAAACCTGCTTCCCACCTTAATTTGTAAAATAAAGGAGAGCTGATGATTGGGCATATAAAGGGAAGGTGGAGCACAAGGTGGCGAGGGAGAAGAAGGAGAAATGGAAGAGTGAAAGGATGCAGAAGAGGAGGAAGAAGAAGAAAAGCAGAGCAGAAGCACATGGCCTGGAGAAACTGCAAGTTCTAAGGGTTCTCATTGATATGGAAGATGGTAGTGTAGTGGTAGATCTGCCTATTCTAGGCACACAGCATGTATTCATATTAACTGAGTTGTGTTTTCATCGCCGGGGCATATTTGGGCTGGAGATTTACCGCAACACCAATATGTCTTTATGATGAAAGTCCTAGAGAGAACAGTATGAAAAGGAACATACAACAGATAATAAAAGGATCTATGGAACCCCACAGCCACCATAATTCTCATCTTGAAGCAATCTCACTGAAGTGAGCAATGAGACAGGGATACCTCCACTCCTTTTCAATACTGTGCTTGAAGCACTAGCTGGAGCAAGAAGGCAGGAGAAGGAAATTAAAGGAATGTAAGTCAAATTGTCCCTATTTGCAGAAGACATGATACCATACATTAGAGGGCCTCAAAGTCTTACTAGAAAATTTCTAGAAATAATAAACAAATTCAGCAATATGGAAGGATATATAATCAGCTTACAAAAGTCATTAGCTTTCCTATACACCACCGACAAACACACAAAGAATGATGTTATAGGGGGCTGGTGAGATGGCTCAGCCGGTAAGAACACTGACTGCTCTTCCAAAGGTCCTGAGTTCAAATCCCAGCAACCACATGGTGGCTCACAACTACCTGAAATGAGATCTGATGCCCTCTTCTGGTGCATCTGAAGACAGCTACAGTGTACATATGTATAATAATAAATAAATCTTTGGGCTGGAGCAAGCAGGGACTGAGCGAGTGGAATTGTCCAGAGTGAGCAGGCCAACTGGAGCAAGCAGAGGTCCTAAAAATTCAATTCCCAACAACCACACGAAGGCTCACAATCATCTGTACAGCTACAGTGTACTCATACACATAAAATAAATAAATACATCTTTTAAAAACAAGAATGATGTTATTGACACACTCCCATTCCCAATAGCCTCAAAGAAAATTAAAATCCATAGAAATAAACCTAACCAATAAGTGAATGACCTCTACAACGAATATGTTAAATTTCTGATGAGGTAGAGAAAGACACTAAAATGGAAGGATACCTTATGCTCATGGATTGGTAGAAATAACAGTTTGAAATGAACCATTCTACCAAAAGCCATTTACAGATTCAATGCAATCTCAATTAAAACCTCCCATCATATTCTTCACAGAAATAGGGAAAACAAGCCTAAAATTCACATGGAACTACTGGTAGCCAAAACAAATGTCAGCAAAAAGAAAAGTGCTGCAGAGATTACCATTCTGGGCCAAAAGATGTAGTACAGAGATACATTAATAAAAACAATGTTACAGGTACACAAACAGACATATAGGCCAATAGAACAAAATGTAAGACCCAACCAAACATGAGTATATATAATTCGAATTATCTTATATTTGACAAAGATTCACAAAACATATACTGAAGAAAAGTCAGCATCAAGAAATATTGGTGGGAAAACCAGATGTCCATATGTAGAAGAATGAAATTAGACACATATCTATCACCTTGTACAAAAACTAACTCCAAATGGGTCAAACACATAAACATGAAACCTGAAACACTTATCCTTCTAGAAGAAAACCTAGGAAGTATGATGCATACATAGGAAAGGGCTTCTTGACTAAGATTCCAATTGCCCTAGAACTAAGAGCACCAATAGACAATTGGGACTTCATAAAACCAAAAAGCTTCTACATGGATAATGAAACAATAGTGTGAGCAGACGCCTACAAAAGGGAGAGAATCTTGGCCAGCTATACACCTGACAGAAGTTAATATCCAGATTATATAAAGAACTCCAAATATAAAGAATAAAAAATGATCCATTTAAAAAATGAGCTACAGATCTGAACAGAGTCCTCAAAAGAGAGAAAAGTTACTATGAAAGACCTCAAAAGTATTAATCATTCCTAGCAGTTATGGACATGCAAATTAAAACAACTTTGAGATTTCATCTTACCCAAGTCATGCTGGCAAAAACCAAGACAATAGTGAAGAAGTGTTGGAGAGGATGTCTGGGAAAAGAAAGCCTCACTCACTCTTACCATTACAAACTGGTCACGCCACTTTGAAAATCAGTATGGAGAACATTAAAAAAGCTAAAAAATAAATCATATGACCCACATGACCCAGCTGTACCACCCCTGAAATTTCCTCACAGAACTTGACATCCTGCTCTACAGACATTTTTACAGCCATGTTCACAATAGGTAGAAAATGGACACACCACAAATGTCCTTCAACTGATGACTGGATAATGAAAATGTGGTGCCTATACCCAGTGGAACACTACTATTCAGCTGTAAAGAAAAATGAGATCATAAAATTTGTAGGTAAATGAATGGACCTAGAAAAGATTGTATTAAATTAAGTAATAACACAGTTCTCTCTCATCTGTGGTTTCTATATTTAAATATTTGTGAATATATAACACTGAGTAGTCACAGAAAGCAGGAAAGTTAAAAGGGACATGGGGGGTTACAATATAGAGGGAGAATAGAAGGGTACAAATTATTTGAATGAAAATAGCAAAATGGGAGGATTAATTAAAGAGTAATGAGTGAGATAAACGCAGAAGGAGAGAAGGAAGAAGGTAAAATAACAGTAAGGATGTCTGCATGTGTGTGTGTGTATATATATATATATATATATATATATATATATATATATAT
>NC_034613.1:90456883-90494610 GCF_900095145.1 Mus pahari
CCTTCCTCCCTCCCTCCCTTCCTCCCTCCCTCCCTTCCTTCTTCTTTCATTTTTGTTTGTTTTTCAAGGGTTTCTCTGTGTAACAGCTCTGGATGTTCTGGAGACCCAGGCTTTGTAGACCCAGGCTGGCCTTGAAGTCACATATCTGCCTGCCTCTGTCTCCTGAGTGCTAGGATTAAAGGCATGAACCATTATCACCCAGCATAAATATTTATTCTTATATTCACAGATATGGGTAATTATCAATCATCATTAATAAAATTTCTCTGTACAACAGACAGAAACCATTACAGAAAACCACAAACAATTAAAATGCAGAGTTGTAGAGCCCAACTGATACATCTGTAACATCTAAGACTGCACCTAAGACTCAGGGAACATCACAGAAGAGGTGGCAGAAAAATTATAATAAAGAGGGAAGGGAAGTCCTCTGTGAGACTGTATGTCTCTTAGGAATGTCAGGGTAGTTTTATCCACAAAATTTCATCAACACAGCTACTACCTAAACAAACCTGAACAAAGATAATATGCTAACATGGAAGCAGAAAATTTCCTGGGGCCTCAAATCTAGACAAAGAAGGCAATTATGGAATATTGAGAACAGGAGAAATATTCTTCTCCAGAGAATGACATGCCAATTGGTTATCCAATACCAAGTGGTGAGCACTGAAATAATATAATACAAGCATCATTATATAGAATATTGGTTGTATTTACATATTTAGGAATATATGTTCATAACAATTAAATAGAAATCATTAATTTGAGAAAAAGCAAGGGCTTGCATGAGAAGGGTTGGAGGAAGGAATGAAAGAAACAGAAATGATGAAATGATCTAATTTAGTAAGAAATAGAATATACTCTGTAAGAGACCTAGCCTGTCTAATTCAGTATTCCTATTGCTTGGACTAGGGTCTCACACATATCATTCACTTTTTAAAAAGTGGTATTATGGAACTTTTTATTAGTTAAAACAACTTGAAGGAAGATAAATTTATTATAGTTTATGCCTTAAAAGGAATCAGTCCATCAAGGAAGGAAAGGCATGGAACAGGAGCAGCACGTGGCTATGGTTTTAGGAACTAGCTCTTATGTGGGGGTCCAGGGGACAGAGAAAGAACTCCACAGTAGCTTTCTCCTTTTCTCCTTTTCTTCAGTCTGGGATACCAGCTCATAGGGTTGTGTCATTCACATTTAGAGCAGGTCTGCCCCCCTCAGTCAACCTTCTCTGAAAGAACCCCCAAAGTCACATCCAAGGTGCAGCTCTGTTACATCCTCCTTTTTTCAAGATAGAGTCTCCATCACTGGCTTGCAACTTGGTCTGTAGATCTGGGTAATGCCAAAGTCACAGAGATCCACCTGCCTCTGTTCACCACCGCATTCTATTCTTTTTTCTTAATTCAATCATCACTATTTCCAAACACCCGCTGAAATAGGGCTAAGAAATTACCCAGATTCAGCAAGTTCAATAATATGCCATTTTTCTTTATTCTGTTTCTTTTACTGGCTTTGCTACTTTGGTGTTTAAAGCAAATATACAAACAATCACAGATATTTTAGTATGTACAAATATTTTGAAAAATACTAAGTGCTATGGCATTACTCCTCTAACAAAATTAACAATAAGTTTTTAATGTTGTCTAATTATAATTTCCTCAACTGCCAAACTGCACCTTAACTGATATTTGCTGAATAAACCATCAGTGAAGAAACGACACTGAATCTGACAGCACCATTTGCAAAGGAGGATGCAGCAAAAACCCCTTGGTTTTCAAGGTTTTCATTTTCAAAGGTGGAGAACTATCTCTGCAAGTACTGTTCTACTCATGCAGATGAAACCCAAGTGTAAAACTTCACAAAGGATATTCAACCACATAAATGAAGATACATCTTCCTTTGCTTATTACTGCAAGGATATTTATAGCAGACTGATTCATACTAGCTAAACATTGGAAACAAACCAAATTTGTATCAGCCACTGAGTAGATAAACAAGCTGTTATATTCGTACAATGTAATGCTACTCAGTAATATTAAATTAAATACACAACAATATGAGTAAGTTTCACAAATATGCTGACTAAAAGAAACAAAACACATGGGTGTATGCTTCATGATTTCGCTTATACGAAATTCCAGAGAAGGCAAAGCTAATCACCATATAAAAACTATCAGAATAATAATCGTATGTGTGCATGGGGATTGACTAGGTAGAGGCATGGCAGAACCTTCTTGGAGTGATGGTAATTTTTCAGCAGCTTTGATTACAGGTGTGTGTATTTTTCAAAACATGTTGAATTGTACACTTAAGATGTTTGCATATTTTGATATGCAAATTTATCCACAATGAATACATATTTAGGCAGATATGTACTGGTGTTTGCTATTTGTTTTAAAATGCATCAGAAAAATAAGATGATCCAATGGAAAAACAGAGGGTTGACTCTATGGAAAGGAATGTGATAAAGTAGTATAATAAAATGTTAGTGGTAAAACCACTGGTATTACAGTTACTTACAAATCTCTAAAAAGGCGCATGAAAATTTCTATAATGAAATGTAGTTTTGAGAAGATGAGAGGAAAAGGACGCTAGCGTGACAACTCAGATGACTTGGTGTTCCTTACATTCCTGCTAACTGACTCCCTGGCAGAGATGATGAACTGACCTCCACTCCCAGTTCTTGTGTACACTGGTAGCTTCTTGGCCATATCCACAAGCATCTGCTTCTGGACCTCAGGTCTCTCTTCATTTTTATAGCGCTCCTTGTCTGTATAGGACAAGTGGAACTGGAAACAGAATGAACAATGTTTATATTTTCAGGTTACCAGAAAGCATTAAAACAACCATAACTACCTAAATGAAAATATTATCTGCTCTTGAACTTCAAATACCAGTTTGTCTTAGATATTTTTTGGCTACGTATTTTATGAGATAGGTGGTATTTTTTTAAAAAATAAAAAAATAATGTTTAGACAGATTAAGTACCTTGTCCATGGCTGTACTCAATCAACTTATAAGTAGCAAAGCTGCTCCCCAGTATACTCCATGTACCTACCAAACTTGTATTTCTTCCATTCCATCATACCATGTATGATGGTACATAGGGTTGTCAAACACATTGCTGCCAGGATCCCTTCAGTGAGCAGCGAGGTTTATTGAGTACCAATTACTATTTTATAGGTTCAAAATGCTGATGACACTCAGAGAAGCTGGATGGCTTGTGACACTGTCTGAATATTATAATTTTTCAAATGCGTAGAATTTTGGTTATCCTCACTAACTGATACAGAACTTTTTGTCAATTTAATGCTACATTTTGCTAATATTGCCTAAGATAACCTAATTATTTTTTCAAAGCAATATAGATTTGAAAACTTTCCTTTAATCTACACAAAAGGGTAGACATATGGAAAAGGAGAAGATTTATGGTGGGAAATCCTTGTATAAACTTTCTCATGAACTTAAAATAGAAAATAACTTTCGGAAATTGGGTCTTCTTGATCTGAACTTTTTTTCTGTAAAATAAAAGAAATGATTCTGATTTCAGAAGACTGGAACTTAATTGTTGGGGAATAACAAGTAACTCAAAGTATTATTTAGAATTCTAATTATTAATCATTTAAATCTATTTGATATTACCAGTCATTTGAATTTTAACTCTTCATATATAATACCTTACTACGCTTTACTCAGTATGTTTACAGCTACTCTTGATAATGAACACCTTTTCATGACTTCATTGGGCCATTTAGGGTATTCTCTCAAAATACTTATTCAAGTTTTTTGTCCACCATAATAATTAGGCTTTTAGTCACTTTCCTTTCAGGGTGAAGTCTCTGGTGGGTTGGCTATGCTTCAGTGAAACCACACATCAAAGAGTATATGAGTAATACAAACTGTACTTGATTGGTTTAAAGAAAAAGGAGGACATGATTGGGTAGGTAGGGCAAGGATAATCATTTTAGGAGGAATATGGGAGGGGTGAATATGATCAAAATTATATGAAATTCTTAAGCAATTAACAAAATTAAGAAAATGTGCTATTGTCTTTTTATGCTGAATTGTGACATATATGTATAATATTATATATGTATTATATATCTTTTATATATTACAGATTTTACTCTTTTGTTGAATACTTTTGTAACAATATGTACCTTTTCTTTTGGTCCTTTTATGGTACATTTTGAGGGACAGAAGATCTTGGTGAGTGTGGACTTATAGACCAGTTTGGATAACTTAGGTACTATCTAAAGCTAAATGCTATGACCTAGCAATCCCACTCCTAGTTATATTAGTCAAGACAAATAAATATATGTAGGTGAAACATATATGTAAATATGCCAAAAGACATGCACAAGAATGCTCAGATTAGGTGTACGCAGCTATGAAGTCTCTCTCTCTCTCTCTCTCTCTCTCTCTCTCTCTCTCTCTCTCTCTCTTTTTCACTCACTCACACTCACACACACACACACACATAAAATAAGTAAATGTTAAAAATAAAATGTAAATTAAAAATAGAATTCTATTCATGATGCGTTTTATTGCGCCATACCATTCTCAGCCAGAGTGAGAGTTAAATGTCCTCCTGAGAATATATGGAAAGGCATAGGAGGTATTTGAGGTTGTCATAATAAATATGATACATTTATAAGCATTTAATTCTTTTATTATTATTATTATTATTATTATTATTATTATTATTATTATTATTATTTTCTTTATTTACATTTCAAATGCTATCCCAAAAGTTCCCTATACCCGCCCCNCCCCTGCTCCCCTACCCACCCACTCCCACTACTTGGCCCAGGCCTTCCCTTGTGCTGGGGCATATAAAGTTTGCAAGACCAAGGGGCCTCTCTTCCCAGTGATGGCCGATTAGGCCATCTTCTGCTACATAAAGCATTTAATTCTTATCTCTGAGTTCTGATGTATACAAGGTAGATACATCCTATAAGGATATAATAAGTAAATATTGTAAACTGATACAGAATAATCTGGTTGTTTTTAAAATAAGTACAATTATACTACCATAAAAATCCAAAATTTTTAGATTTTCATTTAAATTTTGATCATTGAAAGTAGCACCTCATGGCAGTGCTTTAATCTTTGAGGCATCCTTGTGAATTTAACTTTCTCACGGGCCTGCATACCATTTGAAGGGCACAGGCACAATCGTTTCTATTTAGATGTGACAGATACTTTGTGGTCACTCAACAAATGGTTTTGAACAAGCTGGCTGGAACAGACAGCATATTTCTGGCACTAACTAAGCCTTATTATGGATGATAAAGCAGTGAGCTAGCAAATGCATTGTTGGATGAGACAACTGGTGACAGATTGGAATGCTATGTTAGAAAAATTAATATTGTGGCCATCAAGTAGTCCCAAAGAACTCTCCTTCCATTTTTACAAATTGAAAAATGATAAAGATGTAGTTATTAAAAGAGAACAGGATCAGGTATTGGGGGGGGGCAGGAGTGAAGCCATGAAGGCCAGCAGAATGAATGGAAATATGCAGCCCAGGAGGTGGGAGGTGGGGGGGTTCTCTCCAGAATGTACCAGAGACCTTAGAGGTGAGAGGCTGTCAGGACTCAAAGGGAGGGACCTTAGATGAAATGCCCAACAGTGGGGAGAGGGAACTTGTAGAGTCCACCTCCAGTAGAAAGACAGGACATCAAGTGGAGGCATGAGGTTGCCATCTTACAGTCAAAAACTCTGACTCAGAATTGTCCCTGTCTGAAAGAACTGCAAGGACAAAACTGGAGAAGAGCTGAGGGAAAGGAGGTCCAGTGACAGGTTCAAACTAGGATCCAGCTCAAGGGGAGGCTCCAAGATCTGACACTATTACTGATGCTATAGTGTGCTTACAGACAGGAGCCTAGCATGGCTGTTCTCCTAGAGGCCATGTGGTTGAATTAGAGAAAGGCTGGAAGAAGCTGGAGGAGGAGGGTGACCAGCAGTCTAAACTAACCTGGACCCCGAGATCTGAGATCTCTCAGACACCGAGGCACCAACCAGGGAGCATACACTACCTGGTCAGAGGCCCCAGTCACATCTACAGCAGAGGACTGCCTGGTCTGGCTTAAGTGAGAGAAGATGTTCCTAACTCTCGAGAGACTTGAGATCCCAGGGAACAGAGAGGTCTGGCAAGGGGTAGGGTGAGGGATATGGGAACATCCTCTTATAGACAGATGTGAGGAGGAATGGGATGAGGAACTGTCAGAGGGCGGGCTAGGAGGGGGATAATGGGTGGACTGTAAAAAAAAGATTAAATATAGATATAAAAAATAAAAGATATAGTCATAAGCATTAGACATTTGCAGTACTTGATTAAAACCTAACATTATCTCATCAAGTTTAGGCCTACAAAATTTCTAACCACATAGCCTTTCTACTGACCTAAAAGCTTTTATACTAAATACTACTATTTTTTATTAAGCTAAAATTAAGATAACATGGTATTTTATTTTATAAGGTACATATTACAGTTCACAAATTCAGTGGCATTTAGCTCGCTCATAGTGTGGTGCAAACAGATACCAAATGTTCAGAAACATTTCATCACCTGAGAGAAAGCCCTTTACTTTATTTTTTTTAAGATTTATTTATTTATTATAGGTAAGTACACTGTAGCTGTCTTCAGACACTCCAGAAGAGGGAGTCAGATCTTGTTACGGATGGTTATGAGCCACCATGTGGTTGCTGGGATTTGAACTCCGGACCTTTGGGAGAGCAGTCGGGTGCTCTTACCCACTGAGCCATCTCACCAGCCCCAGCCCTTTACTTTATTAAGTTGTCATTCTTTATTCCCTTCTGTCTAGTCAGACTGCAACCAATATCTGCTGAATCAGTTTCTGTCTGAATTTGCCTTCAAAACAGTATGGCCTTTGGTGTTCAATGGCCACATTTCAAGGTTCATCTATGTTGTATCATATGTCAGTACTGCATTATCTTCCAGGGCCAATGGTATTCTGATGTGTGTGCACATACAATACTTCCTCAAACTATTTTTCCACTGGCAGTGATAAATATTTGGGTTGTTTCCATCTTTTGGCTATGGTAATTAGTGCTGCAATAAAAAATTGTACAAATGTATTTATTTGAATGCTTCCTTTCAATTATTTTGACTATGAATGAAACTTTTGGGTCACATGGAATCTCCATATTTAACCTTATGAGAAAAAGCATAGCTATTTTTGCATAGCATATTTACCAGTCTATATTCCTAGTCAAATTTGAAAGAATTGTGAATACTTTGCATTCTAGCCAATATTTGATATTTTCTTTTCATTCATTCATTCAATCATTCATTCATTCGTTCGTTCATTCATTCAATGAATCCTGGTGGTTTTGGTGTCTAGTTTTGTATCTCTTTAAGTTGGGAGTGGGGCTCATGAAATTTTCATGTCCTTAACAAACACTTATATATATTCTTTGGAGAAAAAAAATGTCTATTTGGGATCTTTCTGCATTTCACAACTGGGTTATCTTTATTTAGTTGCTGAATTATAAGAATTCTTTATGTATTCTGTGTACTGGACACAAAAATTGTATGAATTAAAAGACTGTCTTTCATGCTTTGGTTGGTCATCTTACTGTTTGGTTTATTTCCCTTGTAACAGTCATTTTTTTAACCTTTGGCTTTAGGTCACTCTTCATTATACAGTTCTCTAACACATCAAAATAGATTATTTGAGATATTTCTTCCTTTAAATGTTTTTTACAACTATAAATTTTCATGTGAGTACTGCTTGATTGCATTCTATAATTTTTATTATGTCATTTCTCTGTTTCACTCCTCTCAAAGTTTTTTTTTTTAAATTTCCTGCCATTTCCTATTTGATCTGTTAGTTTAGAGTGTGCTTAATGATCAAGGTGCAGAGAAGAAGAGACTGCAGAATTCTAAGCCCTAAATGGGACACCAATTTTACATGTTCCTTTCCAAGGCTCAGGGATCACCGAAGGAAAGGGGGGGGGGCAGAAAAACTCTAAGAACCAGTGGTGGTGGATACATTCATTAAAGCAGCAGTTTTTAAATGCAGAATGGGGTCCTTGCACACGCGATCTCATAGCACAAGACTGGGCAAGCTCAAGGCAGACAAAATCCTAGCTTGGAAAGGGCAGGGGAAAAGAAGTCCTACCTATAGCTGAGGAGATATTGGCAATCGATAGCTTCTGGGAGAGAGAATCAGCTTTCTTTTCTTTTTAAAAGGGGTAATCTCTGGTAGGTCAACCACCTTCCATGGATGGCCAACACTCAAGGGTAGTTCATGAGTAGCATTAACGGACTTAATTTTTTTTTTTTAATGTATGATGAAGTATGAGGCCACCAGGTTGGATGGGTGGGGGATAGAGCTCGATCTGGGAGCTATTGGGGTGTGTGTGTGTGTGGGGGGGAATATAGTGAAAATATATTATATGAAACATTCTAAGAATTAATAAAAGAGTGTGCTTAATTTCCTCACACTTGTGAATCTATAGCTTTCTTCGTCTTATTAACTTTTAGCTTTATTTCACTGCACTTAGATGGTTTCAATATTTTAAATGTATCAACTTCTTTGGTGGCCTAATGGATTGTCTGTATTAGAAAATTCTCTATATGTAATGTAAAAATGTATATACTACTATTTGATGGTAGATTGTGTACACACACACACACACACACACACACAATTTTTTCAGATCCTTCATTTCTTTTTGATTTTCTGTCTACTTACTGTACACACTATTGAACATGTAGAACTAATGCCTTTTAAAAATTCTTCTCTCATAAATTACATCCAGAATGCATTTTCTCTCTCTACTCTCTTCCCAGTGCCCCTACCCACCCACTACTCTTTCTTCAGATAAGGGCAGCCCTTTCAGGGATATCAACTGAACATGGCATATCAAGTTTCAACAAGACTAGGCACATATCCTCATATCAAGGCTGGACAAGGCAACCCAGTAGGAGGAAAGGCACCCAAAAGCAGACAAAAGAGTCAGAGATACCCCTACTCCCACTGTAAGGAGTCCCACAAGAACACCAAGACACACAATCATAAAATATATGTAGCAGACCTAGGTCAGACGCACATAGGCGCTATGATTGTTGCTTTAGTCCCCGTGACCCCCTATGAGCCCTGCTGACTTGATTCTGTGGACTGTAGGCTGTGTTCTCATGGTGTCCTTGACCTTTCTGGCTTCTACAATCCTTCCTCATCTGCTTCCACAGGACCCCTGAGCTCTGCCTAATGTTTGGCTATGGGTCTCTGTATCTGTTTCCATCAAGAACTGATGTCTTTTAACTATTATTATTATGCCTTTTAATTATTCCAGAACAGAATTTCCCCAGGTTTTGCTTCTATTATTCATGTTCATTAAAAAAAACAAACAAACTTTAACATATTGATCAACTGAACCTTTATTTTTGTGGTGCTGGAGATACAATCCAAGAACCTTCTAGACAAATGCTCTATCACAGACCCAAATATAGCATATTGACTCCCTTTCAATACATATTTTACTTCATTTTCTCTTGTGATTGACTTAACTCTCTTCAAAGAAAATATTTTTTGTTGTGATAGATCAAATACAGAGCGCCACACATGCCAGAGAAGCTCTGAATTTCTGAATCACAACTCCAGTCCCTCTCTCTTTCTTCCTTTCCTTCCTTTCTTCCATATGAAAGTCTCTTGTTTGAAATTAACATAGATATCCTTGATCTTTTATCACTATTTGCTTATTATATATTTTTATAACCATTTACTGTGAACTTAATTCATGTCTTTGTTACTAATGTTAACTGTATTATAGACAGATTAAATATAGCTGTGATTTTAATCTAGTTTGTCAATCTCAGATTTTTGGAATACATTTTTCAAACAGGGTCTCATTATGTAGCTCTAGTTGTAGAACTCTATGTGGAGCAGGCTGGCCTCAAGTTCAGAGAGATCTATTGGCTTCTGCCTCGAGAATTCTGGTATTAAAGGTGTGTGCCACCATACCTTGTTCTGTAATATTTTAAGTATTATTTATTTTAGTGTTACTTATTTTATTTCTTTTTTTGAGATAAAGTTTCCTCTGTACCCTAGATTGGCCTCAAATTTGTGGCAATCTTCCTGACTCAGCCTCTAGAATCCTGGGATTACAAGATGAGTGACCATGTTCAGCAATGTTAGCCTTTTAAGTGGATAAATTAATCCATTTGCATTTTAAGCATTCAGAAGAAAAGATACTTACCACTTGGCTCATTATCTTCTGTCTGTATACTACCTTTTTATATGCTCTAATTTTTTAATTTTGTATTATTTTGATCCATGAAGGAGACAACTTAGAGTAGTACTGTTCTCTGTGTTAATAGCTTTTAGTAAGATCTTTCCCATTGTTTCTTTTTACTTCCAAATCTAACTTCTTTTAAAGTAGTTATAGGCAGTAAATTCCTGAGATGATCATTTTTCTGATCTCTTATTAATTAATTACACATGGATTCAAGAGATCACACCTTAAAAGGGTTAAATTCATAATTGAGGTTTTTCTCAGAGTTGCCTTCTCGTTTCTTGCTGGGTGCCATTATGAAATAATACAACTTCATAGAACTGAACTAGATGAGGTCTCAGAATCAAAGCAGCTTTTAAAAAAAAAATCAGATTCCCATTACAGACAGTGGTTTTCTAGTCTTAAAGACACCCAAGGCTGGTGATTTCACAAACTCCTTCAATAGCCTAGTCTACCCTTAATTCCTCAGAGTGATCCCTTTTAGTTTATCCCTGGCTGGGCAAGGTAGTGTGCCAACATAGTTCAGGAGAGGTGAAGGAGGGTGACTGGAGGCTAGGAGTTCAAGGCCAACTTGGGCAATACAGAGAGACCTTGTCTGGAAAAAAAAAAGACAAAACAGCCTAAATTTCTTTTGAATAGGAAGGCTATTTGTTCTTCCTTTTGTTCTGTTCTGGTTTTATTGGTATCTTTAGTTTCTTTTGTTCTTAAGTTTGTGAAACAACACACAATTCTTACCTTCTGGTTTGGCTGATGTGGAAGTGTGAAGATAGACTTCCAGTAGGTCCATGCAAAGAACACAAAAATGGCATGATAGAGTATGAGGTAGATAACTGAAAATAAAAAAAAAAAGGTTGACACTTTTAATCCGTTTTTTTTCTTCAGCATTCAAAAGAACAAAAGTAAGCAACAAATGTCTCTTTTTCTCCTATTACTATGTACTGGCTGGTATTACTATGGAATGCTGAGTGCTAGTATTTTCCCATGCACAGATAAGAATACATGCAGAACACCAAAGTTTGAGCCAGGGAAATTCTGGAAGTTATATGTTTTCAAAGTTTTCATGATTCTGTGAGTAAAGAGAGGACTTGACCTTTATATCAATATATGAGAGCTGTTTTGGCCAGTTGTCATTATCTCTTCCACCACAGGTACTAAAATGCTATGATACAATTTGTACTTCATTAGAGTTTATAGCATGCTTTTTCAAAAAAAAAATTAAGGTAGTATGTGTTCCTCTGTGTGTGTGCACACATGCTATAGTGCACATGTGGCTTCAGAGGATAATTTGTGGGAGTCAGTTCTCTTCTTCTACCATAGGGGTTCCAGAGAAAGAATGCAGGACACTGGCTGCAAGCATTTTTATCCACTGAGTCACTTGGTCAGCTACAACATATTTTATATTTGTCACCTCATTCTATTTTCTCAGTAACTTTGTTGAAATAGATAACAGTATAGGGCAGGTAATTATCTGTCAGGGACAGAGAGCTCGTTAACCAAGGTCCCACAGTCTGTAATGTGTACCCTGACATTAAATAAAGAACTTCTGACTCTAAATCCAGAGTCGTTTTTAATAGCTCCATTGACTACAGAACTCAGAAGTATGAGTTGTACCTTTGAAATAGATGTCCACATGACGTTCCTGCCTGTTTTCTCATACTTTCCTTTTAAACAGCTCAGTTTGGGTATTCTCCACAGAGCTGGTTACAAGATGGAAAAATCACTTCAGCGTTTCATTTCAAGTGCCTGAATGGCATGGTCTTATGTCAGTCCATCAAAAAGACTCAAGAGAATGATGTAATTCAAGATGAAATGAACTCTTTCAGTCCCAGCCCTTTAGTACAAGACCATTTATATGTGAGATTATGAAATCTCAATTTCCCACACAGAATAAAAGACAACAGTTTACTCCACATGGGCACCTCACTTCTCACTTCTTCATGTCAAGGGTGTGAATCATTCCAGATTTTCTCACATGTTTATTTAAATGCATGCAAACAACAAGCATCTCTGCAACATCTAAAGATTTAATTGTCTTTCTTGTGAAAAGTTAAAGAATCATACAGTTCAAAACTTGAGTTAGGAGTATACAGTGAAATCCTTGTCTTATTCAGTTATATTCTAAGCCATGACTTCAGAGTTTATGTTTGTAAAATAAAAACCCAGGGTGTTTTGGCACACACAGAGAAGTAGACTGTACACAATATTTTGCAACAGCCTTCTTGATTGCTTATTTATCTGGGATTGCTTCATTTTCTATAACTTGGAAAGAGTGATTTTTCTTATTTTCTTAAATAATTGGAGTGCTCAGCCCTAAATGGGGCATCTGAATTATACCCCTTCCTGAAAAGGCTAAGGGGCTGTAATATATGGGAGTATAGAAAGATTATAAGAGCCAGAAGTTGGAAAGGATTGCTCTAAAACATTGTCTCCTGCCATGAGAGGGCTGTTGTAAATAAGAAGTCATAGAGTTATGGCTGCATAAGATGTGCACAAGATTAAGCCATCCAATCCCCCAGCATGTACTGGGGAGGAGACCAAGAGGCCCCACCCCTGAGCTGGGGAGCTACTGGCAGTTGGTAGCAGTTGAGGGAGTCAAAGTTAGTTTTTTTTTTCAGAGATGTGATTCCTAATAGACTGTTCTCAATCTAGTGAGTGGCCCTACATCCATGTGCACACACACACACACACACACACACACACACACACACACGGCACTACAGATTATACTGTTTGTCAAAGAAAAAAGATTACAAGAAGATGGAAGTAAAAACTGGTGGGTGGTATAAGGGTCAGCACTAGGAGGCAGATTTTTATCAGAACACATTGTATGCATTTATAAAATTCTCAAAATATACTTGCATGGTATTCTATTGCAAAGTGTATTATATCCTCTATTGAACCAGACTGTCTTTATTATACATTGAATTTTTGCTTTCTCTTGCTAACACAAATAGTGATTCCATGAATATTTTACATGTATGTTATCAGGACATGTATAATCATCTGTTGAATCAATAGGGTGGTGTTGTCACACCCCTTTAATCCTGGTACTTGGGAAGCAGCAGCAGGTAGACTCTAAGTTTGATGCTACCCTGGTCTACAGAGTGAATTCCAGGACAGCTGAGGATACACAGAGAAACCATGTCTAAGAGAACAACAACAACAACAACAACACCCCAAAAACCCAAAACAAAAGAAAATCTATAGAACAGATTCCCTGAATTGGAATTGCCAGGCCAAAAAGTATGCCTTTTTCTATTGTTTCTTTTATTTTTGATATTATAACCTAATTACAAGTCTGCCTTTCCTTCCTCCAAACCATCCCATATACCTGTGCCACCAGACAAAAGACTGGAAAGGTCAAGCAGATTAAGAAACCCCTGCAATTCTCATAACAGAATGATAGGCATTTGAATTTGCTCCCAACCCAGTTCCTGTCCTGGAGCACTTCAGGGCTGTGGGTGTAGGGGAAGAGGGGAATGGGAGAGAGCCCTTGTCTGGCCAGAGTTCCTGTGCTGGACGCTTTCCATGCAGCCCCAGGTGGGCCCCATACCAGGTTCTCAGTCTCTGGCATCCCATGCCGGATATGGCAGAGGAGCTGAGAACAGAATAGGGGCCCTGGGGCGGCAGGCACTAGGCCCCAGAGATACGGGAAAAGGGGGAAGGGGGAGAGGAGGGGGGCGCTGGGTGGTTTCCACACAGGCAAGAGTCTTTAGTCCAGTCCGTGGCTGGAGCACAGGAAGACCTTCTGACTGGAGGTTAGAAGCTGCTCGTTAGAAGTAAGCCTATCCCATCATCCAAGCACAGCGGGCCTTGATGAGCAGAGACTGTCTATGGTTTTAGAGCTTTATTATAGAAAGGCAGGGGGAAAGAGAGAAATAGAAAGAGGAGACCGGCCATGGCCAAGGGGAAAGAAGGGGGAAGGGAAAGAGAGAAAGAGAGTGAGAGAGAGAGAGAGAGAGAGAGAGAGAGAGAGAGAGAGAGAGAGAGAGAGAGAGAGAGTTTGCTTAAAATTTCTTTTAAGCTTCAAAAAAATATCATATTTAATGTACTCCCCACAGGTCAAACCAACTCGCTAATAGCCATTATTTAATCCTTAATTAACAAAATAATATCATCTACTTAAGCCAGTTTCCTTTTACAGACAAGCTGTTACTGCCTACCCCAGATACATAATTAATATTTTCTTTCTCAGCCATCTAAAGCAGATAAATTTCCACCTCTTCCCTCAGCTTTCCTTAACAGTACACAGGTAACTTTCCACTTAGAGGATCCCTTCCAGGACTAAATTCCTCAAACACCCTTCCTTGCCTCTTTTCTAGGACCATAACAGCAGACCACGGATGTGTTCCCAATCAAATTGTTACAGGCTTAACATCTACATTATCCCCCTCCCCCGTACAGACATCACCCTGCTGGGGTTCTGCTCCCCTGTTATGATTATTCTACAGGTTTATCTCTATAAAGGGGGGAAAGACAGCGCTGCCACCACATCTGTGTGGCATGGCTTGAAAATGAAGGGTTCCCCACATGGAGGTTCTTGATGAGAGGGACAGCCGTTGCTTGTCCAAACAGTTTATTCATTATGAAAATGGTGCACGCAACTTACTCAGGGTGGACCAGAAATTAAATACCTTTTGCAGGAAGGAAATGTCTGGGAAGGGGAGCTTATTGGCTGAATCCTCAGGGCAGTCCCATCTAGATACCTCATTAGCATGGAGAACTCTGGGCTCTGTGCTACTCAACTAGTTGTCAAGGTCCTCAGGTGGGGTGTGGTGGCCATGTGCTCCAGGACAGGAACTGGGTTGGGAGCAAATTCAAATGCCTACCATTCTATTATGAGAATTGCAGGGGTTTCTTAATCTGCTTGACTTTCCCAGTCTTTTGTCTGGTGGCACAGTTCCACTTGTCCCACATTACCCTTCCTTGCTCTCTTCATAGGGGAATATATCTCTATCTATCTATCTATCTATCTATCTATCTATCTATCTATCTATCTATCTATCAATCAATCATATATATCCATGAAAAATTATATTCCCTGCTTAGTAGGTAGAATGTTCCTTCCATGCATGTTTTCAGGTTTTCAAGGCTGAACATTTGGTATTGAACAACCACCTGGTATGCTCTTCCATGGAAAAGACTGTTTCTCCTGCTCACAGGATTCCTTAGTTGCCTCTGGCTCTTTGTGTAGTTTCTGTGCTTTTTCCCTTTAGCATGTAAATTGTTGTTGTCCTTGTTCAGCTCATGTTTGCATGTTTGCAGAGTTGTGTTTGTGAGACATTACGGGTATACCTTCTGATATTACTAGGACACATACTTTCATATAAAACTCCCTGATCCTTGGCCCTTACAATCGTTCTGCCATGCTCTCTGAGCTTTAGGTATAAGAACTGGTTTGCAGATGTAAACATTCAAACTGGACTTCACAGCTATTGTTAAATTGCCATTAGTAAAACTTACATATGTTGCTCCTCTACCAGACGCCACTCCAGCACCCAGATTCTCAGGCAAGCCCTCTGCCACATACACTCCTCCAGTGCCCACTCAGCACACCCTCCAAAAGTCCTTCCTCTCCTTGTCACCATATCCAGTCCTGTGTCTCCTGTGTCAGTCCCCTATTACTCCAGAGGCCACATCGACACTCAGAACCCCAGGTAAGGCACCCACCAATACGCCCCCAGTGCTCACCCAGCCTACCCTCAACAGTTCCCCCTCCAATATTCCCTCCTCCCTTCATCACCCTACCCCATCCCACACCTCTGGCTGAAGCCCAGTGCCCCAAGAAAGGCAACATCAGCACCAAGATTCTCAGGTAAGCCCACTAGTAGTAGACCATAAACATTTTAACCATGTCTGCCCAGCTCACCCACAACAGCCCCTCCTCTCTATCCTGGCTTACATCTCTGGCAGAAGCCCCATCCTCCACCACAGGCAAGGCTAGTATTTAGACCACCAGGTAAGACCCCTGCCCAGGTAAGGGGATTACAAACACACCCCCAGTGACCACCCAGGCTAAACTTAACAGCCCTTCCCTTTCTCATCACCATATCCTGGCCCTCATCTATGGTGGAAGACCCCTTCTCTACCAGAGGCCACACCAGCACCCAGAACCCCACATAGGTTGCTTGCTGGTGGACCACACCCAATCTCTCAGTATCTGACCAGCCCTCCCTTCCTTATTAACATATCATACTCCCTAACTCCTGCAGACAACCCCCAGCTACACCAGAGGCCACTATGGCCATCAGAAGTCTAGCTCCCAAATCAACCTGACACACTATACTCAACCACAGGCCATTCCAGCTAAAAGACCACAGAAGAAACAGAAACCAAAGAATAAAGCACCCATCCAACAAAGACACTCAGAAGTCAAAAAACCCAGATGCCTAGATGTCACTATCTGAATAAAATCAAAACCAGCTAGGACAATATGTCACCACCAGAGTCCAGCTATCCTAGGAAATTAAGACTTGAATATTTCAACACAACTGAAGCACAAAGAAATGACCCTAAAACCAACTTTATGAAGATGATAGAGATCCTTAAAGAGGAAATGAAGAAATATCTTAAAGAAACCTAGGAAAACAAACAATTGAGGAAATAAATAAATCCTTTAAAGAAAACCAAGAAAAATCAAACAGGTGAACAAAATAAATAACACTGTTCAAGACATAAAAATGGAAACAAAAGTAATAAACAAAAGACAAGCTGAGGGAATTCTGAAAATGGAAAATCTAGAAAGCAAACAGGAACTACAGAGGCAAGCTTCAACAACAGAATATAAGAGATAGGATAAGAATCACAGGTATTGAAGATATGATAGGTAAAATGGATACACTGGCCAAAAAATGATAAATCTAAAATATTCCTGACACCAAACCCAGAAAATCTGGGACTATGAAAAATTGAAATCCAATAATAATAAGAAAAGAACAAGAAGAATCCCAGCTACAAGGGCTAGAAAATATTTTAACAAAGTCAAAGAAGAAAATTTTCCTAACCTAAAGGACATGTCTGTAAAGGTACAAGAAGCTTAGAGAATACCAAATAGGTTGAACACAAAAAGAAAATCCTATGCCAAATAATAATCAAAACACTAAAAACACAGAACAAAGAAAGAATATTAAAAACTGCAAGAAAAAAGGCCAAGTAACATATAAAGGCAGACCTAGTAGGATTATACCTCATTTCTCAATGGAGTCTCATAGACTTCAGTCCAGACTACTATACACAACAAAACATTCTATCACTATAGATGGAGAAAACAGGATATTCCATGACAAAGTCAAATTTAAACAATATATCCACAAATCCAGCACTGCGGAAGGCACTAGAAGGAAAACTACAACCCAAGGAAGTTAATTACACCTATGAAAATATAGTCAATAAATAATCTCACACCAGTGAAACTGAAAGAATGGGAACACATGCGCGTGCGTGCGCGCACACACACACCCCCATATCAAAATAATAAGAATTAACAAGAATTGGTCATTGTTCTCTCTCAATGTCAATGAACTCAATAAAAAGACACAGACTAACAAAATAGATGTGAAATTCCGATGTATACATCCTTCTGCTGCATAAAAGAAACATACCTCAAAATCAAAGATAGTCATTACCTCAGAGTAAATGGTTGTAAAAAGGTTTTCCAAGTAAGTGGACCTAAGAAACAAGCTGGTACTGCCAGTAAATAGACTTCAAACAAAAATTAATCAAAAGTGATCATGAAGGACACTTCATACGCATCAAAGTAAAAATCAACCAAGATGAAATTTCAATTTTTGACATCTATGTTCCAAACACAAAAGCACCCATATTTTTACAGGAAATACTAAAGCTTAAATCACGCATTGCTCTTCACATATCAATACTGGGAAACTTAAAGTACCCACTCACATTATTGGCCAGATCATTGAGACAAAAAAATAAAAAATAAACAGAGAAATAGAGCTAATAGATGTTATGAGCAAAATGGGCATAATATATCTTTTGTGTTTTACCCAAACACTAAACAATAAGTTTTCGTCTCAGCACCTCATGGAACATTCTCAAAAATTGGCCATATAGTCAATCACAGAGCAAGCCTCAACAATTACAAGAAAATTGAAATACTTCCTTGAATCTTATCAGACCACTATGGATTAAAGCAGGACTTCAATCACAACAGAAACACCAGAAAGCCTACACACTCATGGGAATTGAACAATTCTCTACTCAATGACCAATGGGTCAAAGAAGAAATAAGAAATTAAAGATTTTCTATAGTTCAATGAAAATGAAGGCACAAAATACCTAAACTTATGGGACACAATGAAAGTGGTGCTAAGAGGAAAATTCATAGCACTAAGTGCCTACATAAAGAAATTGGAGAAATCTCATGTTAGTAACTTAACAGCACAACTAAAATCTCTAGAACAAAAAGAAGCAAGTTCACCCAAGAGGAGTAGATAACAGGAAATAATCAAATTTAGGGCTGAAATCAATAAAATAGAAACTAAGAGAACAATATGAAGAATCAATGAAACAGAGTTGATTCTTGGAGAAAATGAACAAGAGAGACAAATCCTTATCCAAACTAACTAAAATACAGAGACAGAATATGCAAATTAACAAAGTCAGAAATAAAAAGGCAGAAATAACAATAAAAAGTGAGGAAATCCAAAGACCTAAACCCCATAAAATTAGAAAATCTAATATAAATGAATAATGTTCTCAATACCTATCTTTACTTACCTACCCTTAACTTACCAAAGGTAAATCAAGTACAGATAAACAGTTTAAATAGATCTATAATCCCCACAGACAAAGAAGCACTCATTAAAAAATCTCCCAACCAAAAAAAAAAAAAAAAAGAGCCCAATTATTCCACATAATAGAAACAGAAGGAACACAGTCAAATTTATTTTATTAGGCCACAATTATCCTGATACTCAAAACACATAAAGTTTCACCAAAGAAAATTACAGACCAATTCCTCTTATGAACATTGGTGAAAAATACTCAAAAAACAAATCCAAGAATACACCAAAAATATCCTTCACCATGATCAAGTAGGTTTCATCCCAAAGATGCAGGGATGGTTCAACACATGAAAATCCATCAATGTAATCCACTATATAAACAAACAGAAAGAAAAGAAACACATGATCATATCATTAGATGCTGACAAAGCCTTTAATAAAATCCAATGCCCCTTCATGTTAAAAATCTTGGAGATATCAGAGACACTAAAACATAATAAAGGCAATTTACAGCAAGCAAGTAGCCAATGTCAAATTAAATGGAGATAAAATCAAAGCAATTGCACTTAAGTCAGGAGCAAGGCAAGGCTGTTGTTGTTCACTTTCTCTATCTATTCAATATAGTACTTGAACTTATCTAGAGCACTGTGGGAATGTCCAGCCAATGACTGGTTTAACTTGAAGCCCACACCACCAGAGAGAGCCCATGCCTGACACTGAGGACTGAGACTAGAAGCTTGGCAGCCCAGAGATCCATGATAGAATCAAATAAATGGGGGAAAAGTCAATGAAATGATTGCTAATGATATTCTGCCATACTCATAGTTCAGTGCCCAGACCAATTGTTATCAGAAATACATTATCCAGCAACTGATGGAAGTAAAAGCAGAGATCCACAGCCAAACACTAGGATGAGCCAGGGGAATCTTGCAGAAGAGGGGAAGGAAGGATTCTAGGAACCAGAGGGTCAAGGACACCAGGAGAACATGACCTACAGAATCAACTAAGAAGGGTTCACAGCGACTGAAGGGGCAACCACGGATCCTGTATCGGTCTGAGCTAGGTCCTCTGCATATATGTTATGGTTGTATAGCTTGGTGTTTTTATAAGACTCCTAACAGTGGGAGTGGGGAGTATCTCTGACACTTTTGCTTAGAGTTAGGACCCTTTTCCTCCTGCTGGATTGTTTTGCAACAGTTCTCAAATGTCAGTGTGCAGGGTGGTTGAGATCGCTAAGTGGATAAAGGCAGTTGTTAAGCCTATGAGAACCAACTCCTACAAGCTATCTCCTAATATCCACATTCTCAATGCAGAACATGTGTGCAAGAGTGTATACACACACACACACACACATACACACACTCACTCTACATTGAAAAGTGTAATAAAAATTCAGCATATATACTTCACTAAAGACTTAATCATTATCTGAATTATAGAGTTCAAGAATTTAGCAACCCACTTTCAGGTCATTCTGAAGAACCAGGAGAAAACAGTGCCTTTAGGCCATCTGGTTGTTCATCCTACCACTTCAAGGTGAAAACTTGCTCCAACCTCCCTGGCAGACAATAACTTCATCTCTACCAGTGCTTTGAAGTGACTCTTCTTGAAATACAGAGAGAACTCATGAGTCTCATGTTGTGCATCCCTCTTTGTAGACAAGGTTTTTGACCTTTGCTCTCAAATATGCACCAGTGTAGTTCATTCTACATTAAAAACATGCAGCATACTTCTTTCCTATGCCTCTCTCAGTTGGGCTATTTCTTGAGATTATTTCTCACACTGTAGTGCAAGCTGATTTGAAACTCACTATGTAACTAAGGCTGGTCTTGAACTCATGGCAATTCTCCTACTGCTCATCCTCCCAAGTGTTGGAATTACAGATACAAGTCACTACACCTGGTTGGCATAGTTTTTTATAATTAATTTTGTGTCTAGAATACTCAGCCTGTAAACCACAGGGACACTGAATATTTTTTAGATACGTTGCTCCAGTGAGGTTTCAAATCACAAGAGAAATCAAATAGCTTGTGAACTGTAACCTTGAGCTGTCACTATTCACCGGCATAGAAATGAAATGGAAAAACATGCTTTTTCCCTTTAGAAAACAGGCACAGTGGAGCCCTTCACTTATCTGGCAGTGATGATTGGGGGGGGGGCATCAGAAGCTGCTAGAGTGTTATAACCTGAAATCCCAAAGTATTTCGAGTATCTTTTCTTCTTTTCTTTCACCAGATGCAGAGGTTTGCAAGACGGCCAGAACATGGCCAAATGCCAAAGAAAAAAAAATTCCTCTAAGCATGCAGTTGTTCTGCATGTCATCACTGTGTTGTAATGTGAATAGCCCATTATGGGGATAGCTTGTAAAATAATGCCTCATAAACACCTTGATAAAATTATGGATGCTAAAATTACATGCTGGAAGTAGCATTAAGTTGTTATTAGCAACATCTTTGGACAGTAGATTCCCTTTTGTTTTGCTCTTAGGAGGTAGTGGGAAATGTGTATGTGTGTTGGGGTGCAGGGGGGGGGAAACTTGTGCATGCATTCTTGGGTGCCCCCAAGTGTATGTCATAGTCTGTTGTGAATGCAGCAAGATGAGCAGCAGAGTGAGAAAGGAAAGCGGCTTTTCTCTACATTTCCAGACAAATGCCAAAGCTGTTACTGCGGCAATTATCTAACAAACCTTTTTTTCTTCTTCTTTAAAAGCTATTGTTAGAGACTCTTTATTTTAAAAAGAGATTATTTTCTGTAACATCTTTCATACCAGTTGATGACTAAAAGCATTTGTGTTGGTAGTGAGGGAAAATTAGGAGAGAGAAGTACCTTGCAATTATGCACTGTAATTCAAATAGGAACAGCAGTTGTAGACCTAGCAATTGAGAGTCCTTATTAAAACCTCCATTTTGGCTTGGGAGAGAAATCCTCAGATTATGATAAGGGTGAAATTTGTCAGCCAGGCAGTTAGTTACATCTCCGTTTGAGCGGAGAACTTAACAATGAGGTGCTGATTCTGACGTTAATATACTGCCTTACTTTACTTACTGCTTTGTGAACTCCACAGGACTGGAGATTGTGCAGCAGATGCTTGAAGGAGTGGCGAGGGTAAGGAAAGAGTCTCATAGGTTTACAGAACATTTGATGACATTTTAAGAATTTCTCACATGTTCATTCCATGGTTTATCTAATCCTAGCATTTGAATTTTTATCTGCTGGTTCCAGGGTTTACCTAATTAACCCATAGGAGTTTCTCTTATATCGGTATAATATCCTGGTGACATGTGGCATTACATTTTGAAAAGCAGCGTTTCTTTTTCATTAATGTCAACTTCAACTGTTAGGCTTTCGTCCAAGGTATACTGATTTCTCCTAATTATCCACTAGGCATCCACTGCTCATCAATTTATATAAACGTTTTATAAAGCTGGTTATGTTACCAACTCTTTTTAAATTTTTTTAAAAAGATTTATTCATTTTATATGTATGAGTGTTTGCTTGCACACACGTTCACTACTTGTGTGCTGTGCCTGAGGAGGCCATAAGGAAACATAGCTTACCTGGGAACTGCAGTTACCATATGGGTGTTGGGCATTGAACCTGGGTTCTCTGCATGGGCACTGAACCTGGGTTCTCTGCATGAACAGCAAGTGCTCTTAACCATTAAGCAATGTCTCCAGCTTCCACATATGTTACCAGTTCTTAAGGATTATCTTATAAATTTAGCAGCCATTATGCTAAATGGAGCTTCATTTTCATTGGTATGAATTAGATCACTCTCTCTCTCTCTCTCTCTCTCTCTTTGGTTTTGTCGAGACAGGGTTTCTCTGTGTAGCCCTGGGTGTCCTGGAACTCACTCTGTAGACCAGGCTGGCCTCGAACTCAGAAGTCCACCTGCCTCTGCCGCCTAAGTGCTGGGATTAAAGGCATGCGCCACCACTGCCCGGCCACTCTTTCTCTCTTTACACTCTCTCTCTCTCTCTCTCTCTCTCTCTCTCTCTCTCTATATATATATATATATATATATATATATATATATATATATATATATGGTAAATATTCACCCACTGAACTATACCAGTAGCTTAATTGTTAGTATTTTCAAGTTCCAAAGATCTGTCTCATCCCCATGTATTAGGAGTTGGTATAAAATACCGAAAGAACAAAATACATATGTTTATGTGTATCGGAAAATATTAATAATGAACCTGCAGGTTCCCATGCTATTCTAAGCCCTGGCAGTCTGGGCAGCCTGTTCTTATCTCATGGAGACTCTCTGGCCCAGAGCTCCTGAAATGTCTCCACCCAGTCCGCTAGGTTCCCACTGGCTGGTAGTCACCAAGCCAACCCCTTGCTTCAAAACCCCACGACCTTTGTGATGCACATCAGGCAAACCCACGCTTTGCCTCTGTACCTTTCTCTCTTGAACCCAGACGACCTGCTTTGTGAAGGAAAACACAACACAAACTTCAGAAACAACAGCAACTCAATCGCGGGGCGAAACAACTAAAATCCTAATCTTGTAAGCCTGACGGATCCGTCACTGAAACTGGGAGACACCAGTAGCTACATCCTGTACTTATGCTATCCCTGTCCAAAAATAACCTGTTAGGCACTCTCTCTTGCTTCCTCTCTTCCTCTGTCCAACGTGGAAGTCCTGCATACTCGCCCAGTGATTGGCTCCTTTATTCATTAGGGGATTGGTTCACAAGAAGTCACCTGAGTATGATCCACTCAGTCCTTGTCCCCTTGTTTGCAACCCCTCCCAGGAGAGAGGAATTAGCATCAAAATACAAACAGCACCAGGCCCATCCACAACATTTATGAATGTGAATTATAACATTAATCTTTGTCAAAATGATTGGATTTTGCCTAGGAGACATACTTCTGGTTGTGTCTGTGAGGCTGTTTCCAGAAAGCTTTAACTGAAGAAAGAAAAATCTACCCAAAATATGGAGGGCACCATCTCATGGACTTGGCTCCCGGACTGAATAAAAAGTGAAAAATAAATCTGTTGAGGTCCAGTATTTGTGTCTTTGGTTCTTTATTGTCAATGCAATGTAACTAGCTGCCTTATACTCCCACTAATACATTTTCCCCAAAACAATGGACTGTAACCTCTCAAACTATGGGCTAAAATAAATCCTTCCTTTTTAAAAAAATTTGCCTTTGTCAGATAATTGTGTCAGAGCAGAACTAATATGAAGTCTTTTTCATTTTTTTTCTTGTGTTAAAAAGATGTGGCACAGAGATGTCAGGTAAAACAATTAATTTGGAACCAGATGATTGGCTTGAACTCTGGATTTGCTGTTTAATAACAATGTATCCTTGGGTTGGGGATGATGCTCTGTGGTAGAGTAGTTGCCTGGCTTGTTTGAGGCCCTGGGTTTCTCTCCTAGAAGACAAAAATCAAACAAAAAGGTGCTGGGAAGATGGCACAGTGGGTAAATATGCTTGACAATACAATGAGTTAGGATGCAGTTGTCCAAGCAAAACTGCCTACAATCCCAACATGTGCACAGTCAATGGGAGGTTGAAACAGGATATTCAGCAGCTCATGGTCCAGCTAGTCTGTTTCTCTTTTAAAGATGTCTTTTATTTTGTGTGCATGTGTGTGCCTGAGTGTATGTATATGCACCACATGCATGCAGGTTCCCCAGGGACTAGAGGAGATCATCTGGAACATGAGTTACTGGGAGGCACTGGATCTGAGTGCTGGGAATAAAACCTGAGTTCTCCACAATAGCAGCAAGTGCTCTTCTATCACAGAGGCATCTCCACATCCCATCAGCTAGCATGATTTAAACACTGTGTCTCAAACAAAGTGGAATGGCGAGGACCAACAGTTAAAACTTGCCCTTTGATGTTCATATGTGTGCTACGGTATGTATCTGCCCACAGCCATATACATATATACCCATAAGACTCTCTTACACATCTACTATGAAACAAAACATTTTTTCCAAATTATGTGTCCTTGAGATGCTAGATA
Source organism: Mus pahari (assembly GCF_900095145.1). Lineage (NCBI taxonomy): Eukaryota > Metazoa > Chordata > Mammalia > Rodentia > Muridae > Mus > Mus pahari. The sequence goes on from NC_034613.1 coordinate 90,481,880, forward strand.
GCCATAGTTATGTACATATAAATATACTTGTATGCAATATATACAAAATATATTTAAATGTATTGATAAACATTTATAATATACACATAAATGCTTGTCTCACAAAGTTTTTATGAGTTTTATTTTTCAACGCATTGAAACATCTGACATATTGGAATAACTTAACATGTAGGTTTTTTTTCTCTTTTTTTCTTAACTCTTGGTGGTTTATATTCTTAGAAATGATAATAAAAACTACACAAACTTTACTGGAAGAAATACAATGACTTGTAAAAAAAAATGAGGAAAATGGCTTGTTTCTAGTCTGCTACTTGGTGTTGAGCCAGTCTTTCATTGATTCATTCATGATGGGGACATAGGAGCAAACAGGGCTAATCTTTTGAGTAACAGTCTTTGGCTTCCCTCCTAGCTCCAAGTAGATAATTGGAATATTATTATTGTGCATGTACAATTTGAACTAAGGGAATCCATTGATTCAGCACTGTCAGGACTATTCACAGCAGACTTTAAGGGGAAGCAGAGATTACCTGTTGTCTACATAGCAGCTAGGGATTTATAGATCGATTCTCTCTGGCTGTGGAAGTGACAGGAACACAGAAAGCACAGGTTGGTTCCCTTAGAATGTATTACCTTTTGGTGATTGAACCTATAAATCTATCTCAGTTACATGGTGCTAACTTTATTTTAATATCATTAAATTTCAAAGTTTAAAGGCATCTGGGATGCTATTTAGCACAGTGGTCTAGAAAACACACATGTCTTCTTTACAACACCTCTAATAACCAGTTGTCTAGCTTTTGTTTGAAGATCTGAAGTAATACAGAATCGATCAGTGCCTAGGGGGTCAACACATCTTATTGCCGGAAAACTCTGTCAGACTTGTTTTTCTTATATAGAAATATCCTTCCTGGCAACACCCTCTCATTGATCTTAATTGTGCAGTATGGAAAGAAAAACAGATTGTTTGAAAACCACAGCCTGTATCCAGACATTTAAAGACGTTTCACAACTCAATAAAATGGGCAAAAGACTTAACCAGATACTTCCCCTAAAGAAGAGTTAGATGGCAGTGAGACATGTGAAAAGATGCTTGGCATTAGCAGTCATTACAGAGCTACAAATCAAAGTCACAAGGAGACGTTGCTTTATACACAGTAAAATGATTTAAAAAAAAAAACCAAAGCTACAAATGAAGATAAGTGACATCGACGATTTAGACCAACTAGCATTGTCATATACAATAGTAGGGAATAAAAAGGGCAGAACTACAGAAGCAGACACTCCGATAGTTCCTTATCCAATTAAACATACCACAGGAGCACAAAATCTTACTCCTTAGTATTTACCAAGAGAAAAAAAAAGACATATTGTCACAAAGGCATATTTTTTTCAAATTTTTAATGGTTCTGGAAATTGTAGCACATGTCAACCAAGTACTCTACCACTGTCCTTGTCTATGTACATGTATATATTTATCAGCTTCATTCAGTGTAGCTCAAAACTGGAAAGAATTCAAATGCACCTAAACTAGTGTGTGAAAGATTGACTTGTGGTACAATTGAAACGTGCACTAACCATCAGCAATAAAAAGGTAGAAAATATTTATATGTGCAGTGGCATGGAGGAATCCTAAAACTGTATAGTACTTGGAAGGCAAATGTAGAAGATTGCACATTGTATGCTTCAATGTATGCATTAGGGAAAGATAAAATTGTATGGACAAAAATAAAATAAAATCAGTGGTGGCCAGGAGTAGGGAGTGAGGATTGTTTGCAAATGGGTCAGATGGAATAATGTGAAATAATGTTAATATTTTATACTTTCATTGTGGTGGTATTTACATCATTGTCTATATTTTTCAAAGATCATCAATCTGAACACTTAAAATGGATGTCTTTAAGTTTTCAAAAATCATATCTCAATAAATCTGACAAACTGAGGTTTTCCTTGAATTTTTAATTTCTCAGATTAATATTTAAATCAAATCATAATAGACCCATATTAAAAATCACTCTACTAGTCATTTCAAAACAATTCCATGTATTACCAGGGAGAATAAACTGGTAAGTAAACAATTAAGTTATATAATAATAGGTATAGTGTTATCCAGTGTTTAAAAAGTCAAGCTTATAAACATCTATACTTCTATTTCTAACTGTAAGGAAAAACATCAATAAGAGTTCAAGTCAAAGATAATAACTAAAGATAATAGATTCTTATGGTTAGTGATAGATTATGAGAACTCAAATTTTTACATTATATATGTCTATACTTTTAAACAATGAATCTTTTACAAATATGTTAATCTATCAAGAAGACAGCCTTCATTAGAGTCCTTAAGACTTTATTAGAAAGTGATTTTTTAAAATGAGCATTAAACCTGCCGCAGAGGTGTTGCAGGTGTGGCTGCTGTGTCACATGTGCAGCAGTAGGTGGCACAATGATGAGTAGCCTACCATTTCCTGAAAAAACTGAGCCTGGGACTACCACAAGTCTGGCACGAGGGGGTGTGGACAGAGAGAAAGCCTGAGATGAGCATCAGTCTGGTGCCAGGCAGGCTTGGACAGGCTCCCAAGATGAGGAGCAAGCCAGAGACTAGAAGAAGCCCACCTGGGACTACAAACCTCAGGCAAAAGTGAGCCTGAGACAGACAATCTTCACAAGGGGCCACTTGGGCAGGCCAGGTGAGGAACAGGCCTGAGATGACTACCAGACCAGCACCATGGGGCCCTGACAGCTACCCTGAGATGGCCACCATTCTGGTACCACACAGGCCTTGGAGGGCAGACCATGCCCAAGAGAACCCCTGCTGGGCACCATAATGCCCAGATGGGACATACACTGCTGAGACCATTCCTGAGATGACCCCATAAAATCAGAGACCCCAGTGCCATTAAAAGAAGCAAGTAAGTGGTGGAGAAATGGAAGAGAAAGAAAAACAGAAGGATATAGACACAATGAAGAATGGTAGAACTGGAGACTCAAGGGTAGTGAGGAACAGCCCGATGTGAGTAGCCAGTGATGTCATCTGGGACCATGATGGAGTCCCGGACTGTGCTGACACAGGGGGCCCTGTCTAGGTCTGTGGTCCTGCAAGAGCAGGGGTCTGCTGCCCCCAAAGGCCAGGTGGATGTCCCTGGTCTGGACTGCTACCTGGCGACATGTTGATGTTCCAGGGCTGTGCAGAACTGGTCCCAGCCCTCATCTGGGCATCATCAGAGACCTAGCCCTGGAAGCATAAAGGCAGGAGGGCTGATTCTGCCCCTAACCAGTTGGAATACTTGGGTTAGCAGCCCAGCACATTGTGGAAGTTGTGGGTGACCCAGCCCTGAGGGTAGAAGCCTGGGAGAGCTGGCCCTACCACTTGTCTCCTGTGCAGTAGAGGAAGAGCTATCCTCTTCCCCCTTGCCCCTCACCATCTGCAGCAGGCAGGAGAGCTGGCCCTGAGGGCATTAGAGCAGTAGAGTTATCCTTGCCTCTCACCTGCTGCAACACTTGGGAGAGCAGGCCCTGCACCTCACCTGGGCAGCACAGTAGAGCTGACCCTGGATGTGAGGGGTGTGGGTGAGTTGGCCCTTCGGCCATAAGCATAAGAGAGCCGGCCCTGCCTCTGGTCTGCTGTGTGGTGGTGAGAGATCCCCTCATCTCCCTTTTGCCTTCACCACTGGCAGTGGGCTAGAAAGCTGTCCTTGACAAGGTCATGAGATTAGGAGAGCTGTCCTTGCCCCTCAACCACTGCAGCACTTGGGGAAGCAGGCTCTGCACCTCATCTGGGCAGAACTGTGGGTGAGACAGTCCCAACGGCATAAGTGTGGGTGAGCCAGTTTTGCCTTTTGTCTGCTGTGTGGTGATGTCAGTGTGGGAGAGATTCCCTGCCCTCCTTTTTGCCCTTGCCATTGGGGCAGGTAGGAGAGTTGGCTTAGATGGGGGTCATGAGAGCATTAGAGCAGGCCCTGCATTTTGCCTTGGTAGCACAGTAGAGCTAACGCTGGATGTGGGGGGTGTAGGTGTAGCTAGCCCAAGGGTGTGAGATCAGAAGAGCCCCAGTGGGCTAACCATCTCAGATACCTTTCAGACCCAGATCCAGGGATTATGAATTGGCCGACCCCAACATATACCGCATCGATGAACTGCTGGGCTGCATGAAGGGACCAGTCCTACAGATCTCAAACTACAGGATCTCCATCATGACACAGGGCAACTACAGGATATTCAAGAAGAGGCCCAGTGAGGTTCCAGTATTGCTAGTGTAGCAGAAGCCAGAGGCCTCATTGCAATTAAACATTTGCAAGCAAAGAAGTGTAGACAAAAGGGTATACTGTGGAACACACTGTGACATACTACAGTTTCCATAATGAGATTTTTTTCTCTGTTGTAGGAGAGGTTGCAAGAGTGGAGGGGCTTAGGAGGAGAGTGGGAGATGAGTGGAATTGGGGTGCATGATGTGAAAATCACAAAGTGCCAATTAAAAATTTTAAAAAACAATCATTAAGTCTATCATCATTGTTGTCGTTGTCACTACTGCCATCTCCACCACTGCCATCATCGATGTTACGAGACAAAATTATCCTATTTAGACCAGGTGAGCCTAGAACGTGCAATGTATCAAAGGCTGGCCTCAAAGTTATGATCCTCCTGCATCTGTCTTAGTTCTTTATAATGTGTTAACATGGTCAGCAGTATACATTTGTCTTAGTTGTTTTAGTTACATTTCTTTTGAACCACACATTGTTGTGGATAGCCCTGGGGCTAATTATATTTGATGTTAATTCCATTCTCTGGTGAGTGGCTGTCAGCACTCAGGTGATTTCCTGTAAACCTGCTTCCCACCTTAATTTGTAAAATAAAGGAGAGCTGATTATTGGGCAGATAAAGGGAAGGTGGAGTGGAAGGTGGGGGAGAGAAGAAGGAGAAAATGGAAGAGGGAGAGGACACAGAGGAGGAGAAAGAAGGAGAAAAGCAGAGCAGAAGCACATGGCCTGGAGAAACTGCAAGTTCTAAGGGGTCTCATAGATGTGGAAGATGGTAGTGTAGCGGTAGATCTGCCTAATCTAGGCACACAGCATGTAATCATATTAACTGTGTTGTGTTTTCATTGCCGGGGCATATTTGTGTTGGAGAGATTTACCGCAACAAGGCATGGTGGTGTATGCTTGTAATCCCAGTACTTTGGAGGCATAAGCAGGAAGAACACCACATGTTTGAAGTCAGCCTAGTCTATAACAAACCTCAAGGCATGTAGAGCTATACAGTGAGACTTTCAAAGATACCACCCTAAAGAAGGGTGAGAGTAGAGTTTTTCCTGAGCAAGCATGAAGTCCTAAATCTCTATTATTTTAAAAACCAAACAAAAATGAAAGAATTCTGCTTTGGGGCCCTGGATATAGCTTAGGGACAGAGTGCTTCCCTAGCAAAGACAGAACCATGGGTTCAATCTTGGGGGAAAATTTTTATTTTAGCTGGTATGTTACCACAAAATTTTATATATTAATGGGGTTCTATGCAATGTTTTAACACACACACGCACACATCAGACTAAACATATCTATCCATATATTCATGTTCCCTATGGCAAAAATATTCAAAGTATTTCTTTTGGACTTTTGAAATAGTCAATTCACCTAGAGACAGTTTTACCTCCCATGTATCTATAACTTAATATCCAATGACCAGTCAGTCCCTCTCTTCCTACCTGACCCCTACTTTCATCAGCCATCTCTGGTAAACACTATCCTACTCTGATTTTTAATGAGATCAACTATTTTACATCCCGCATATCAGTGAGGTTGTGTAGCCTTTCTGTATCTGGCATATTTTATTTAACACAATGACTATCCATGCTCTGTCAAGTATCAAGGAATCATGTTTTAATGGCTGTCTAACATTCCACTGTATTTATGTATATTTTCTTTACCAATTAATCACATGACAGAGATTTAGGTTACTATATGAGATTTCAGGTGTTTCTGCTTCAACAAACTGATTTTTATCTCCTTTTCACATATGCCAGAGAGATACAGTGAGGTCATGTGGTAATTCAATTTTATTTTAGCTTAGAATGAAACTCCACGATGATGGCCATAATGATGTACTAATTTACATTCCACCAACAGTGTACAGCAATTCCCTGTCCTCCTCATTGTCACTAACAATTATTATCTTTGTCTCTAAAACTATTATTTACCACTTATGTGCTTGAGTGTTTTACCTGGATGTCTGTATGTGTACTGCATGCATGCTTGGTACCTGTGGAGGCCAGAAGAGAGTGCTGGATTCCCTGGAACTGGAGTTTCAGATACCTGTGAGTTGCCATGTGGCTGCTGGGAACTGAACCCAGAATCCCTGGAAGAGCAGCCAGTGCTCTTAAACCACTGAGACACTTCTATAGCCTCTCTTTTCATCTTCTTAAGAAAGTAACAGCAATTCTCATTTTGGCTTTCTTTTCACTTTACCAAATAGTTACATTGAGCTTTTAAAAATGTAACCACTGAGCATTTGAATGTCTTCTTAGGAAAAATGTCTATTTAGACCTAAGTCCCATTTTAAAATTGAGTTTATTAGGGGTTTTGCTTTTTATTTTTTATTTCTTATACATTAGAGCTATCAAGCATTGGGCAGATGTATAGCATGCCTCTTTCAAAAATCATGTATTATTAAGAACTCTGACTGGGGACACAGCTCAATGGCAGACTTCTTCCCTCTCACGTCCTGGGTTTAATCTTCAGTGTCATAAATAAAGAGTGTGATGAGGGGTGTGATGGTTCATAACTGAAGATTCCAACACTTGGAAGAATGAAGGAGGAGAAATGTACATTCCGTGGCTGCTTGGACTATTTACCAAGGCTTTACCTTGATGAATTAACAATTAAACAAACAAGAAAATATAAATAGCACTGAGATAACTCATCAAAACCATAGTGAGGATTTCCATTACAATCTGGCAAAGATAAAAAAAAAATCATACTCTAGCATAATGTCTTTCCTCTGAGCTATCTCTTACAATCCTGGTATATTTTAATAGATTAGCTGTAAATTAAGGCTAGCCTAGTTGTGAAGCTGACACAGAGCAGATTATTTCCATGTTTTTGATTTTGAAGACATGATGAAGCTCTTGTATTAGTTCTCTTAGTCCACAATAATGTAGTATAGACTAAGTGCCTTAATCAATAGAAATTAATTTTCTCACAGTTCTGGAGACAAGCCAAGGTAAGGGTACCATCAGGCCGCTTTCCTTGGCATGCACACCACCATCTTCATCCACTGTCTTCAATATTGTCTTCCTTCTATAGTCACCTATCCTCAAATTCCCTTCTATTTTCAAGACACCTGAATTCACTTCAGTGACCTTATTTTAACTTAATTACTCCAAATAAAGTTACATTTTGGAGTACATGTGGCTAGATACCACCTATAAATTTTTGGGTACTCAAGTCCATAGTCACTTTAATAGTTATAAAGTACATCAATTTCTGAGAAGGTAAGTAATTGCAGTCATTTTACTTTAAGGAAGAATTCAGAGAATTTCATATGTAAACCATCAAAAATCTAATGAATCTGCGCAGGACAAGCTGAACTTTTGTTTACAATGATTAATGACCTTTTGGGAAGATGAGAAACTGTGAACAATGTATTACTCTTAATTATATTTGGTCTGAATGATGGATCATGCCTGATGCCCTTATCGTTCTTAAGTTTATTTTTAGCCTCACCTCATTCTTGGTTCTTATTAAATTTCTAATTGTTAGCTTATCCCTGATCCTCATTTCAGGGTTATTGAAGAGATTTTTTTTTTTTTGCAATCAAGATCTTCAACACAGATCATGCTGAGGAAGATCATCTTTATAATATACTTATGAAAACAAGGGGAATATATTATTATCATATTTTAGTATAAAATAAGATAGGGTGTTATATCTTTAAAAACATGTTAGAGTCCTGACTTGAGTCACCAAGGTTGATATAGTTTGTAACATTCTGATATGTGCTGCAGATGACTTGGACTTTAGCCTCTGTTCTTTCTCACAAAAATTAACATAACTAAAAAAATATTTTATCTATTTGGATCTCATTGTTCTACAATATGAATACATGAGTTCTGACCATATATTCATGAGAGAAATCATGAGAAATTATAGTCCTGAAATATCTCATACTACTTTGAAGAAACTAGATTCTTTCCCATGTCAGTACCAGCAACAGTCATCATCAAATGGTAAGTACCTGACACTACTTTATATTTATCATGTATCAAGCACTATGTTAAAATACTTGTTTAAAATAACCATAGAAGGTAAGTGCTATTTCCATTTTATGGAAGAGGAAAGTGAGACCTAGGTTATTTTCCCCATGGCATGCATGTAGTAAGTGGCAAAGTCAACTAATGCCAGGTAGGCCTGACACCAAAATTTTACTTATCGATTACTGTTACAACTCTCCTAACTTGTAAGGCACAGTTAAGAGAATTTTGAAACTTGAAATTTACCAGGCACTCTATTCATTTCATGGGGTTGTGATAACAAATTACTATAACCTGGGTGATTTACAAGAATAGAAATGTATTACCTCACAGTTCTGGAGTATGTTCTTGCTCAAAACTCCAGTACTGAATCTTTCCCTGCCTTCCCTAGCTCTTATTGGTTACAGACAATCCTTAGTGCTCCTTTGTGGTACTACAACCACCCTTCCTCTATCCCAGAGATGTTTTCCATATCTATATATCCAATTTTCCTTTAGAACACCAGTTACTGAGGCTTTATCTAATCTTGTATAACTTCACCATGACATAATAACATGCCCCCAATCCTATTGCAAATAGGGACACTTCCACATGATTAATGTAGCCATGAATTTTGGTGGAAGACTATTCAAACCAATACAGGTACCATAAAGTAGACAAAAAAATAAAAACCTTTTCTAGTATGTTCAGCTTAAAGTTTTCTTAAACTTTAGAGACAAGGAAAAGTCAGGTGATTTGGCTATTTCAGTTCCGTCGGACAGTCATGTTGCTTACTTTATTCTACTTTAACAGTTCAAAGTAGTTGGAGATAAATTCACAAAGCTATTAGGAACCTCAGATAGTCATTAGCTTACTGTCTATTGCAAGTTTGCTTTGTTAAATGTTAACATCTCTGTTTTTACTCTTTCATGTCAGGATTCCTAACAAAGCAGACTAGCTACAAACATTTAGTAGTTTACAGTAGAGCCTTGAGATGTCAAAGCATTGTTATTTTTGTAGAAATCAAAGTTCAAAGTAGGCAACTTACCTACTTTGAAGGTCACAGAGCTAGCAAATGACACAGCTAGAACTCCAACTTATACCTTGTGTCTCTTAAATTTCATTACACTCATTACAGAATATAGAGGCAAAATCTAATACCATTGCTTATTGTGTGGATAAATTTAAGGATTGTCAGGGGAAAGGAACTTCAAATTCCTACTATCAGAAGGGATATTAAGTTAAACATTTTTGTATTATCAGGATATGACGCACAGTAAGTTGTTTATGATGATGATAATGATGATGATGATGAATAACATTGTTTTGTTATTATACTTTTATGGTAGACTATCATGTAAGTCTCCCCCCAGCTATATTGAAAGTTTGTAATAGAAAATACTTAGTATTTATATAAGATGATTTCTCACTTTAAGAACCATATATAAAATTAGATGGCAAGCCGGGTGGTTGTAGCACATGCCTTTAATCCCAGCACTGGGGAGGCAGAGGCAGGCAGGATCTCTGTGAGTTTGAGGCCAGTCTTTTCTACAGAGAGACTTCCAAGACAGCCAGGGCTACATAATGAGACCCTGTCTCAAAAAAAAAAATCACACATGCTTAGAGGTGATGGTGGTGCACACCTTTAATCCCAGCACTCAAGAGCAGAGGCAAGTGGATTTCTAAGTTTAAGGGCAGCCTGGTCTACAGAGAAAGTTCCAGGACAGTCAGGGTTATATAGAGAAATCTTGTCTCGAAGAAAAAAAAAAAAAAAAAGGAAAAGAAAAGAAAAGAAAAGAAAAAAAAACATTCCCCCAAAAGAAAAACCCCAAACAAAAAAGAAAAAGGGAAAAAGGAAAGAAAAAGGCAACTCAAGACTCTTTAAGACTTCCTCTGTTGCTGTCACAATAACAATGCATGTTTATTGAGCTTTTAGGATGTGCTCTGTTCACCTTTGTTCTTCTTTATGTACAATTAAATTGTCTTCATGACACCTTCACAAATCAGACAGTAACATTGTTTCTATTATGTATGCAAATAATAGGATGAATGTAAACTGTTTTATCAAGAAAAGAGTCAAGCTGTAAATTTAACCTGGCTCTGGAGCCCGTACTTTCTTTCTTTTTATTGCCACAGCTCCAACTAATCTCTTGTCTATATGTGTAAAGTTCAGCATCTTGTTGTTGATTGTTTGCATCCTAGAAATCTTCCAGAGAAGTCTATCACAATTGATCTGATTCTTTTTTTTTATTTGATATTTTCTTCATTTACATTTCAAATGCTATCCCGAAAGTTCCCCATACCCTCCCCCCACCCCTGCTCCCCTACCCACCCACTCCCACTTCTTGGCCCTGGCCTTCCCCTGTGCTGGGTCATATAAAGTTTGCAAGACGAAGGGAGCCCGCACTTTCAAGTCCTATTGTTTCCCATTCCTACTGCTCTGTTATCCATGGCAAATGAGCAATAACAAAGCAGACAGGTAACACAGCAGGTCTCGAATGGTGTGAAGGTCAACGAATTCTAACATTTAACTCCCAAGAAATGAGAATTAAAAGTGACACTGTAAAATGCTTCCATATATACTCTTGATCTTCCCGATAAAATAACATAAAGCTAATTGTTCATGGAGACTCATGATTAGCTTCCACGTTTTAAATGCAAAGGGCCTCACTGCTTTGAAAAATGGATCAAGCTAAGCTGGTGATGATCTGTTGAAAGGAACACAAGACTATATAGGAACTGTGATGGTCAAGGCCTGTGGGACCCTTTCTGACTCTATGTGTTGAAGAGGGAATGGATTGGAAAGAAAGGCCAGGTAGGTAGGACAATAATCACAGAAGAGAGCTTAGGGCTGGTCACTATGGAAGAAGTTGTCATGTATCTTGATAATTTATAATTGCTATATTATGGCCAAAAGGGCCACTGAAAATATGTTTTGCTCTATTTCAGAATAATATTCCTTAATATATCACCCAAATGTTCTAATGAACCAAGCACGTTTTTTTTTTTTTTTTGTAAAGTTGCTCAGTTTAAAGACTTTATATAATTTAGTTTTTGAAAGAGAAAAGGATACATAATACATTCCTAACCAACACAGTTCCCAATAGACACTTACCTTTCTCCGCTGGACTCAAAACAGTCACTGTGGAGAGAAAAGAAAATGGGTGTTAGAAGACAGGACAAAGGAGACAGATAAATATCAGTAACATTTTATAATGTGTTGCCTAGTTAATTTTTCACAGTATTATGTTTTAAACAAGTTACATGATGGTTAGGGATAGGGGTTAGGGTTAGAATGATTAAATTCCATCCTATACTAGCTTATTTCTCTTAAATCTTTAGTAACTAAGAAATCACAGACCGTTGATATGTTGATATGGGTCAGGGGTTAAAGGTGCTTGCTGCCAAGCCTGACAATCTAAGTTTGACCTCCAGGACCTATATGATGGAAGGAGAGAAAGGATTCCCACGCATGCCATGTCATGCACGAGCACAAATCTTCCACAGATTAAATGTAATACAATTTTAAAAAAGAATTAACACTCATTTAACAAATATAGAAGTAACATTTTAGAAGACACAACAAATCAGATCATATAAGAGATAAATAACATGGTGTTATAAACTTAAAAACTGATAAATTAGGAGGGTATTACAGATGTCCCTCAAGTGTATAATAAAGCTATATCCCAGTTGACCCACTGTTGAAAACATCATTAAATTGAAAGTGCTGGGCTTGGGGTATAGGTCAATTGGTAGGATGTGTGCTTAGCTTCCTCTCATTTCCTAGTACCACATAAACCTGGGAATGATGTTCCATGCCTGTATCTCAGAACTTGGGAGGTGGTAGGAGCAGAAGTCATAGTTCAAGATGATGCTCAGCTATATAGTGAGTTCAAGGGAAAGTGGAAAGAGAAAAAAAGGAAAGAAAATTATTTTAATAATCTAAATTATGGAATCTCATAGTTTAATGTACCTGACCTATTGTGCTGGCTAGTACTATGTCAGCTTGACAAAAGCTAGAGTCATCTGGGAAAGAGGAACTCTCAGTTAAGAAAATGACTCCATAAGAATGGGCTGGCGAGCAATGGTTCTCAGCATGTGGCTCCCATTCCCTTTGGCAAACCTCTATCTCCAAAAATATTTACATTATGATTCATAACAGTAGCAAAGCTAAAGGTATGAAATAGTAAAAAAAAAATAATTTTATGGTTGGGGGTCACCACAGCATGAGGAACTGTATTAAAGGGTTCCATCATTAGGAAGGTTGAGAACCACTGATGTAGGACATTTTCTTAATTAGTGATCATGGGAGGGCACAGCTCAGTGTGGGTGGTGCCATCCCTGAGATGATGGTCCTACCACTGGGCTGGTGTTTCTGGTTGCTATGGAAGAAAGCAGGCTGAGCAAATCAAAAGGAACAAGTCATGTGTGCTTATTACGAGTTGGAAGATCTTCTGGGTAGCAGCCTTATTTATAATAGCCAGAAGCTGGAAAGAACCCAGATGTCCCTCAA
>NC_034613.1:90495880-90500880 GCF_900095145.1 Mus pahari
TAATCCCAGCACTCGGGAGGCAGAGGCAGGTGGATTTCTGAGTTCGAGGCCAGCCTGGTCTACAGAGTGAGCTCCAGGACAGCCAGGGCTACACAGAGAAACCCTGTCTTGAAAAACAAACAAACAAACACACAAACATAAATACATTCTATGATACATATGTATGTAATTTTTTGTAATGGAGCTACCCCACGTAGGAGTAATAATGCTTTCCCAGGAACCACAGTGAGTCTAACAAAAACCCCCAGTGCCAGGCAAAGGACACCTCCCTTGGGACATCTCGCAAGAGATCCCGTAAAACAATACAGACACTTTCTTTACTTCACACAACTTGAAGGTATGACCCCATTGCTGAAGACACCATATACTTTAGTTACAGTACTTAGAAGAATCAAGTTGGTACTGACTTGGAAGCGCCCTCTCTAATGGCTAGCTCTCATAGTATAAGAAGGTGCTACGCAAGCTGTCGATGGAGAATTATTAACAGTCTTACCCAGCTGCTAAACCCGAGAACCACAACAATGACTGAACTTACAAGATATCCCAAGGGCGCAAAAATAGCACTTATGTTTGAGGACTAAATGGACTTTTGTCTAAATAGACTTAAGGCCCATTCAGTAGGAGATAGCTCATTTCTGTTACTGTAAAACAGACAAGAACCTGTGGCTACAGAAGAGACTGCTCTTTTCTAAATTAATGCAGCTTTGAACTGTATTCCAAATAGCCTCTTACTAGTATATAAGTGTATCCCTCACCCCTGATCAAAAAGCGCTTTCTTTTCTCATCAGATGGGGTTACTACAGAGACCCACAACTGGTCAAGAGGCAGAGAACATCTGACTGCTGACTGCTCACCCCCCAACTGGGATATCTACAACACAATCTTCATATACAAGTTGGCTCAAGGACCTTTGCATTAGAGGAGAAAGATTTTAAGAGCCAGAAGATCAGAACAACTGCTGTGAGAGAGCATCTTCCTTGCACGACTGGAGTGCTGCACCCATATTCTCTCTATATGGTTGCCTATGAGCTTCACCAGTTGACATGTTGACATGGAAGTGTCCATAGACGAAAACTTCACAATGCCCTACACCTAGAAGAAGAGTTGAGAAGCTGCTAAAGGAGGGGGGATTAGTTTGCTCCAGAGATGAACCCGCTGATAGATTTCCCAATTATAACTGGTCAGTCCAACCACATATACATTTACATTCAGGAAATACTTATTGTGCTCATTAAGGTTTGTGTGTGTGTGTGTGTGTGTATATATATATATATATATATATATATATATATATATATATATACAATAGAAATAATTATAGAAGAGGTCATGAATTGTTGAGAGTGTGGGAAGGGTAGAGAAGGGGAGATGGAGGAGCAGAGGGAGAGGCAAAAATGATGTAAATATAGTGTACTCATATATGAAATTCTCAAAAACGGTTAAAATTAAAGCCAATGAATGAAAGTGGTACATACTCTGAAGAATATATAAGAAATGCTGATGGGTCAATGTAGGATGTCATGATTTTTGTACATGCCATGACTGTACTGATGACCCAAAACAGTGAACTAGGTTAACTACATCTCTTTGGAATGAAGGGAGTAGGGTGAGAGATGGCTCAGTGGTCAAGGGTGTTTGCTGCTTTTGCAGAAGACCTAGATTAGGATCTAAGCACTCATGTCACACAGCCTACAGCTGCCTGGAGCATCAGTTCCAGGGCATTCAACACCTAGACTTCATGACCACATGCACACGTATGTGTATGAGTACACACACACACACACACAGCTCCAACATACAACAAGAACACATGCTCCACTATGTTCATAGCAGCCTTATTTATAATAGCCAGAAGCTGGAAAGAACCCAGATGTCCCTCAACAGAGGAATGGATACAGAAAATGTGGTACATTTACACAATGGAGTACTACTCAGGTATTAAAAATGATGAATTCATTAAGTTCACATCCTGAGTGAGGTAACCCAGATACGAAAGAACACACATCGTACACCAGAGCCTGACAAATACAGAAGTGGATGCTCATAGCCAACCATCAGTCAGCACGGAATCCCTAATGAAGGAGTTAGAGAAAGGACTGAAGGAGCTGAAGGGGTTTGCAACCCCATAGGAGGAACAATATTAACTAACCAGTATCCCCAGAGCTCCCAGGGACTAAACCACCAACCAAAGAGTACACATGGAGGGACCCATGGCTCTAGCTGCATATGTAGCAGAGGGTGGCCTTGTCGGGCATCAATGGGAGGAGAGGCCCTTGATCTTGTGAAGGCTCGATGCCCCAGTGTAGTTGTGAATGCCAAGGCAGGAAGATTGGAATGGGTGGGTGGGTGGAGCACCCTCATAGAAGCAGGGGGAGGGGAATGGGATAGGGGATTTTCGGAGGGGAAATCAGGAAAGGGTATAACATTTGAAATGTAAATAAATAAAATACCCAGTAAAAATGCAAAAAAAAAAATTAATAAAAAGTAAAATTTAAACCATGAAGTGAGTAAAGCTGAGTTGCTTGGAGACGAATAGTAATGAAGAGTAGCTGATTAACTGGTATTTGATACAGCAGGCTGAGTGCTCTTGCTATCACTCACTTTTTTCTTTTTGGCTTGGGTTGTTTTTGGTATTCAGGAATTACTCCTTTTCCCCCCTTCCTTACTTCCCTCCCTTCCTTCCTTCCTTCCTTCCTTCCTTCCTTCCTTCCTTCCTTCCTTCCTTCCTTCCTCCCTTCCTCCTTTCCTCCCTTCCTTTCTTCCTTCTTTGATTGAATATTTGGGAATTTCATATCATGTACCTCTATCACTCTCATGTCCCAGACTTCTCATGTCAGGCCTTCCTTGCCCTGTGAACACCCCCCCCCATACACACACACACACACACACACAGAGAGAGAGAGAGAGAGAGAGAGAGAGAGAGAGAGAGAGAGAGAGAGAGAGAAAGCAAGTCATTTTGCATTGTCCATATACACTCACTGAAGCATGGTCACATTCCTAGTGGCCAGCCCCCAGCCCGCCCAGGGAGGATGTCTTTTTTCTGTCTGCATCTGCACCAGAATCCATCAACCGAGAAGAGTCTTGTAGTGGCCAGTGAAGGGCAGGGTCAGTTTTTCCACTCAATGACATTAATGTGAGTTCAAGAGGCTGCCTAGACCACGGTCTTAGAGTGGGCTTTGGTGGCAACAGGCCTTGCAGACAGAAACACTGACCTACTCATGGCTCTCAGCAGCTGAACAGGCCTCAACATGGCCTCAGGTGGACATGTCATTCATATGAGGAGGGCCCTAAGAGGCAGCAAAGTCCAAGGACATCACCAAATCATCAGTCAGTGACAAAGACTGCATATGTCCACATTTATCTCAGGCTTCATCGGGTCCTGGGGCACCAGTTTGGACCACAGACACTAACATGTTCTCTGGTGGCTTCAAGGACCATTGTGGTCCTTTGAGGAGGTCCAATCTTTCTTCATGTCAAGCTTCCATTACTGCCAGGAGCCAGGGGGGATCCCTTAGCTGGGTGGCAGGTTCAGGGGCTGAGTCTGTGTCTGCATAAGTCTGGGCTATTGTATATCATCAGGCAGACCCTACTAGGTGATGACAATATGTCTACCTCGGGCTTCTCTTTCACCTGTTACTGACTCTCTCCATAGCACATACACTGCTCTGTTTTTCTAACTTTCAAACCTCTCCATCATATGTTTGTTTATTGTAGTGGCAACCCCCTGGCCCAGGCCCTGAGGCTGGGGAAGAGCTTCTACTTACTTATTTTTAAAGTGAAAGTCATCAAGTTGCACATAGTAGTGAGGCCATTTAATGATTAGTACATGTATATGTTATGTAATGTTAAGTCCAGGTAGACATATTTGTGAATTCTTTGTGCACAATTACTTTTAAGTTAATTATAGGCCTTAATTCTCACTTGTTTGGCCATTTGGTACAAGGATCAGGGTGAGAGAAGATCACTTGTCAGTACTGGAATGGGACAATTTTTACACAGAATTAGTGAGAACAGTGAGATTGCCAGATGGAGAACCACCAGCTTTAAGTAAGTACAAAACTCATAGTAAGTAACAAGATTAGATTACACAATCCACATGTATAAGACAGTCAATGGCCGACACAAAATGAACTCAATAGCATTTTATCTTATTGTTCCTTTGCTTGTATGTTTTCCAATTTTGTGGTTTTTGAATGGGTTTTGGCATGTATGTGTGTATGTATATTTGTTTGTGTTTCTTTTTTCTTTCAATTTTTCATTCTTGTTTGTTTGTAGTTTTTTGTTTGCCTGTTTTCAAAAGAGAAAGAAAGGGTGTGGAGAGGGAGGGGTGGAGATGTGAAAAGTTTCTGGAAGAAAGTGAGGGAGGGGAACCTGTGACCTGAACATATTGTTTGACAAAAAACTCAATAAAAAGAAACTTGCTTCAAAAATGTAATGTGAAAAAGAATATAAAATATAAAATATCTTATTTTATATGGATATGCTGAAATGAAAATATTTTCATATATTGAATTCAATAAATCACTAAAATTATTCAACTTAGTACTTTATAGCTTTTTCCCCCTACCTAAAATTTAAATTTCACTGTTAAGATGTTTCTGTTTGATAGCCAAGACCTGGAGTTTCTTCCATGTTCTTGCTCATTTGTTGATTATCTCATTAAGCCCCACATAATCCAGCTTTCTACATTTGTCTTTGTGTCTAGTTACAAAGAATCTGAAAATATGCAAGAGAAATGAGTATCAAAAGCTATTCAATGGCAACTCCAGTCTTTTAATTCCTCAGCAGTAAAGTCAAATCTGAAGAAACAGCAGCTACCTATCTAACCACGTTATTCTATAAGCATAGATGGCAAGTTTGCCATTTACTCAAGAGACTCCTGATAAGAGATTCATTGTGCAAAAGTTTTAGATGACTCTTAAGACATTTTCATTCCAAATATGACTGGGACATTTTAGTTTCTTACTTTCATAATGCAAAAAGGCAATGTTAAAATTAAA
>NC_034613.1:90503061-90541806 GCF_900095145.1 Mus pahari
TCTCTCTCTCTCTCTCTCTCTCTCTCTCTCTCTCTCTCTCTCTCTCACACACACACACACACACACACACACACACACACAGAGAGAGAGAGAGATAGAGAGAGAAACATATATGTGTATATAAATATTGAATTTACCTAATGAACATATATACAAAAAAATCTTAATAGAATAAAATGGATTGTGCAATACATGCAAACCAATTAAAGTAATACAGCACATAAATACAGTCAGGAACACAAATAACTTGATTGTATCAATAGATAATGGAAAGACCTTTCACCAATTCAGTGTCCTGCATGAGAGCCTCTGAAGAAACTATGAATAGAAAGAATATGCCTCAGTATAATAGAGGCTATATACAACAAACCTATAGCCAATGTAATACTAAATGAGGGAAATTTGAAAGTGTTTCTTTTTAAATGAGAAAAGAATAACCATTTTCTCTACTCTGACTTAATATTGTGCTTGAATTCCTACAAAATAAAGCAACTGAAAGAATAAAAAAACAGAAAGAATACAAATGATACAAACAGGAAAGAATAAAACAGAAAGAATACAAATGACACAAATAGGAAAGAATAAAACAGAAAGAATACAAATGATACAAATAGAAAAGAAGGCAAATGGTTTGATGATCCAGGGTAGGGGAATGCTAGGGGGCTAAGGCAGGAGTGGGTAGGTGGGTGGGGAGCACCCTCATAAAGGCAGGGAGAGGGGGAGGGGAGAGGGGCTTTGTGGAGGGGAAACTAAGGAGGGAGATGACATTTGAAATGTAAATAAATAAAATAACCAATAAAAAATGAAAAAACCACTAGAAAACTCATACATATGATACTTAGAACAAAGTAACAGTACTTAAAGTCAACAACATACATAGACTGTAGCTGTTATCTCTCTCTCTCTCTCTCTCTCTCTCTCTCTCTCTGTGTGTGTGTGTGTGTGTGTGTGTGTGTGTGTGTGTGAAAAAATATTTCCAAGGAAATAGTCCCAAGAAACAAGGTGGAGTAGCCATTCTAATATGGAATAAAACAGACTTTCAACCAAAAAATACCAAAAAATATGGGGAAGGACACTTCATATTTATCAATGGAAAAATCCACCAAGATGAACTCTCAATTCTGAATATCTATGCTCCAAATGCAAGGGCATCCACATTCATTAAAAAAACTTTAGTAAAGCTCAAAGCTCACATTGCTCCGCACACAGTAATAGTGGGAGACTTCAACGACCCACTTTCACCAATGGACAGATCATGGAAACAGAAACTAAACAGAGAGAAACACAGGGAAACTAACAGAGGTTATGAACCAAATGGATTTAACAGCTATCTACAGAACATTTCACCCCCAAACAAAAAGAGTACAACTTCTCAGGACCTCAGAGGTTATGAACCAAATGGATTTAGCAGCTATCTACAGAACATTTCACCCCCAAACAAAAAGAGTATAACTTCTCAGGACCTCATTTTACCATCTCTAAAACTGGCCATATAATTGGATACAAAACAAACCTCAACAGATATAAGATTGAAGTAATCCCATGCATTCTGTCAGACCACCACAGAATAAGGCTGGTCTTCATTAACAACACAAACAACGGATTGCCCACATACACATGGAATCTGAACTCTCTACTCAATGATAACGTGGTCAGGGAAGAAATAAAGAAAGAAATTAAAGATGCTTTAGAATTTAACGAAAGGCACAATATACCCAAACTTATGGGACAAAATGAAAGCATTCCTAAGAGGAAAACTCATAGCTCTGAGTGCCTCCAAAAAGAAACTGGAGAGTGCATACACTAGCAGCTTGAAATCACATCTGAAAGCTCTAGACCAAAAGGAAGCAAATACATCCAGGAGGAGTAGACAGCAGGAAATAATCAAACTCAGGGCTGAAATCAGCCAATCAGAAACAAAGAGAACTATACAAAGAATCAATAAAACCAGGATCTGGTTCTTCAAGAAAATCAACAAGATTGATAAACTCTTAGCCAAATTAATTACAGGGCACAGAGACATAGTATCAAAATTAACAAAATCAGAAATGAAAAGGGAGATATAACAACAGAAACTGAGAAAATTTTTAAAATCATGAGATCCTACTACAAAAGCCTATACTCAACAAAACTGGAAAATCTAGATGAAATGGATGATTTACTTAACAGATATCAGGTACCAAAGATAAATCTGGATCAGATAAACCATTTAAACAGTCTCATAACCCCTCAGGAAATATAAGCAGTCCAAGTCTCCCGACCAAGAAAAGCCCAGGGCCAGATGGGTTTAGTGCAGAATTTCATCAGAACGTCAAATTAGACCTAATAAGATACTTTTCAAACTATTCCACAAAATAGAAACAGAGGGAACATTACCCAGTTCGTTCTAAAAAGCCACAATTATGCTTATATCTAAACCACACAAAGACCCAACACAGAAAAAGAACTTCAGACCAATTTCACTTATGAATATCAATACAAAACCACTCAATAAAATTCTCACAAACTGAATTCAGGAAGACATCAAAACAACCATTCATCATGATCCAGTAGGCTTCATTCCAGGGATGCAAGGTTGGTTCGATACATGAAAATCTATCAAAGTAATCCACTATATAATCAAACTTGAAGGAAAACAATCACATGATTATCCCCTTAGATGGAGTAAAAGCATTTGACAAAATACAACACACATTCATGACAAAAGTCTTGGTGAGATCATGAATTCAAAGCCCACACCTAAACATAATAAAAGCAATATAAAACAAACTAGTAGCCAACATCAAACTAAATAGAGAGATACTTGAAGCAATCCCACTAAAATCAGGGATTAGACAAGGCTGCTCACTATCTCCCTATTTATTCAATATAGTACTTGAAGTTCTCTATTCAGAGCAATTAGACAACAAAAGGAAGGAGGTCAAAGGGATACAAATTGGAAAGGAAGAAGTCAAGATAGCACTATTTGTGGATGATATGATAGTATATATAAGCAACCCCATAAATTCCACCAGAGAATTCCTACAGCTGATAAACAATTTGCAAAGTATCTGGATATAGAATTAACTCAAAGAAATAAGTAGCCTTCTTTCACTCAAAGGATAGGCTGAGAAAGAAATTAGGAACACTATACCCTTAACAGTACGTCACAAATAATATATATCTTGGTGTGACTCTAACCAAAGAAGTGAAAGATCTGTATGACCAGAACTTCAAGTCTCTGAAGAAAGAAATCTAAGAAGACATCAGAAGATGGAAAGCTCCCCCATGCTCATGGATTGGCAGGATCATTATAATAAAAATGGCCATCTTACTGAAAGCAATCTATAGAGTCAATGCAACCCCCATCAAAATTCCAACTCAATTCTTCACAGATAGAAAGAGCAATTCTTGAATTCATCTGGAATAACAACCCAGGATAGTGAAAACTATTGTCAACAATAAAAGAATTTCTGGGAGAATTACCATCCCTGACCTCAAACTGTACTACCAAATAATAATGAGAAAAAAACCCACATGATACTGGTACAGAGACAGATAGGTAGATCAGTGGAATAGAATTGAAGACCCAAAATTAAACACAGGTATGATCACCTGATCTTTGACAAAGAAGCCAAAAACCATCCGGTGGGGGAAAAAGGCAGCATTTTCAACAAATGGTGGTTCAACTGGTGGTTAGCATGTAGAACAATGCAAATTGATCCATTCTTATTTCCTTGTACAAAGCTCAAGTCCAAAGTGGATTAAGGACCTCCACATAAAACCAGATACACTGAGACTAATAGAAGAGAAAGTGGGAAAGAGCCTCGAACGCATTATCACAGGGGAAATTTTCCTGAACAGAACACCAATGGCTCAGGCTCTAAGATCAACAATTGACAAATGGACCTCATAAATTGAAAAGCTTCTGTAAGGCAAAGGACACTGTCAATAGGACAAAATGGCAACGTACAGATTGGGAAAAGATCTTTACCAACCCTGTGTCTGAGAGAGGGCTCATATCCAAAATATACTAAGAACTCAAGAAGTTAGACTCCAGAGGAAAAAATAACCCTATTAAAAATGGAGTAGAGAGCTAAACAAAGAATTCTCAACTGAGGAATCTTGAATGGCCCAGAATCACTTAGAGAAATGTTTAAAGTACTTTGTCATCAGATAAATGCAAATCAAAATGAACCTAAGATTCTACCTCACACCAGTTAGAATGGCTAAGATAAAAAACTCAAGAGATAGCAGATGCTAGCAAGGATGTGGAGTAAGAGGACACATGCTCTACCATGTTTATAGCAGCCTGATTGATAATAGCCAGAAGCTAGAAACAACTCAGATGTCCCTCAACAGAAGAATGGATACAGAAAATTTGGTACATTTACACAATGGAGTACTACTAAGCTATTAAAAACGATGACTTCATGAAACTCTTAGGCAAATGTATGGAACCAGAAAATATCATCCTGAGTGAGGTAACTCAGACAAAAAAGAACACACATGATATGTACTCACTGATAAGTGGATATTAGACCAAAAGCTCAAAATACCCACAATACAAATCATAGACCATATAAAGCTTAAGGAGGAAGACCAAGATGTAGATGCTTCAATCCTACTTAGAAGGGAGAACCAAATTATCACAGCAAGTAGAGGAAGGGACCTGGAAGGGAGAAAGGAGGGGGATGGAAAAGGGGGCAAGTTCATTATGGGAAGAGACAGGACAGAAGTACTTAGGGTCAAGAAAATGAACAGAGAGGTGTGTAGCAATGGGGGGGCTGTTAGCACCAGGATACTGCAAGCCCCGCCCAACCACGTGACCCTTGACCTGCANTGCCAGGACAATGACCTTCTATCCCACAATCCACTTGGCTCAGTTCCCGCCCTCACTGNTGTGACGTCATTTTCTGTATAAGAGAGGAAGCCAACCCCTCCTCTCTCTCTCTCCTCTTCTCTACCCTACTACCCGCTTCGCCACCCTCCCATTCCCGCATTATAAACGTGGAACACCTTGGACTGGTCTGCTGCTTGGTTTATCTGCTCAAAATATAAAATTGGTGCCGGAAACCCGGCAAAATATAAAAGGGGGGGGAACTGGTGGTAGCCACTAGAAAATCCCAGATGCCAGGAAAGCAAGAGCCTCCCAGGACCCAATTGGGCTGATGTTAGCCAAAATACCCAACAGAAGGGAGTTAGAACCGTTAGAGACCACCACCAGTAGATAGGCATGGCCCCGAGCTGAGAGATGGGTCCACCCACCAATCCCAAAAATTTAATCCAGAATTATTCCTGTCTAAAGGAAATGCAGGGACAAAAAATGTAGCAGAGACTGAAGGAAAGGTCATCCAGAGACTGCCCCACCTAGGCATTCATCCCATTTGGGACACCAAGCCCTGATACTATTGCTGATGCCAATAAGCGCTTGTTGACAGGGGCCTTGTATAGCTGTTCCCTGAGAGGTGATGCTAGCACCTGACATATACAGATGCAGATATTCACAGCCAACCAATCGGACTGAGCCTTTGGACCCCAGTGGAAGAGTTAGGGGAAGGACTGAAAGAGCAGAAGGGGATTGCAACCCCATAGGAAGAACAATATCAACTAACCGGACCACCCAGAGCTCTCAGGGACTAAAGAACCAACCAAAGAGTACACATGGAGGGACCCATGGCTCCAGTCGCATATGTAGCAGAGGATGGCCTTATCTGGCATCAGTGGGAGGGGAAGCCCTTGGTCCTGTGGAGGCTTGATGCCCGAGTGTAGGGGGATGCCAGGGCGGTGAGGTGGGAGTGGGTGGGTGGAGAAGCTCCCTCATAGATGCAAATGTGAGGGGGATGGGATGGGGGGTTGTGGAGGGGAAACCAGGAAGGGGGACAACATTTGAAATGTAAATAAATAAAATAACCAATTAAAGGAAGGAAAAGAAGACCCCCTCCAGCCAGGCATAGTGGTGCATGCCTTAAATGCCACACTAGGGAGGCAGCAGCCATGCAGATCTTTGAGTTCGAGGCCAGCCGGGGCTACATAATGAAACCCTGTCTCAAAAAAACCCAAACAACTAAAACAACAACAAACAAAACAAAAACAAAAGACCTCTATAAGGAAAACTTGAAGATGGATGGAACGCCTATACTCATGGATTGATAGAATTGATTTTGTGAAAATGACTGTCACTAAAAGCATTCTACAGATTCAATGCAATCCCCCATGAAAATTCTAAAAATATTTTGCACACAACTAGAAAAAATCCTAGAATTCATATACATGCAAAAACACTGAGTAGCCAGTAAAATCCTTAGCAGAAAGAGTAATATTAGAGGCATCAAAATACCTGCCCTTAAATTACACTAGAAATAAGTCTATACAGCTAGAATCAATTTTTTTACTTTTTGAAATGTATTTACTTTATATCCAGATTGTAGCTTCCCCTCCCCCTCCCCCATCTCTTCCCAGTCTCCCTCTTCACTCAACCCCAACCCCCCTCTCCCTTTCTCCTCAGAGAAGGATCGTCCTTCCCATGGCTATCAACCCACCTTGGCACATCTAGTTGCAGTAGGACTAGGTGCATCTTCTCCTATTGAGGCTAGACAAGGCAGCCCAGTTAAGGGAAAGGTATCCAAAGACAGGCAACAGAATCAGAAACAGCTTCTGATCCAGTTGTTAGAAGTGAAGACTGTTTAAAGACCAAGCTGCACATCTGTTACATTATGTGTAGGGGTCCTAGGTCCATCAAATGCATACTCTTTGGTTGGTGGTTCAGTCTGTGTGAGCCCCTATGGGCCCAAGTTGGTCATTTCTATAGGTTTTCTTGTGTTGGCCTTGACCTTCTGTCTCCTCCAATCTTTCCTTCCCCCTTTCCATAAGATTCCCTGGGCTCCACCTAAAGTTTGTCTGTTGGTCTCTGCATCTCTTTCCATCAGCTTCTGGGTGAAGCCTCTCAGAGGAAAGTTATGTTAGGCTCCTGTCTGCAAGTATAGGAGAGTATCATTAAGAGTGTCAGATGGTGGGCTCTCTCTCATGGCATAGGTCTCAAGTTGGGTCAGTCATTGGTTGGCCATTCCGACATCTTGTGGGTAGAAGGTATTGTGAATGGGTTGGTGTCCCCATCCCTCCATTAGATGTCTTGCCTGGTTACTGGAGTTAGCTGTTTCAGGTTCCATGTCCGCTTTTGCTAGGAGTCTTAGCTAGGGTCACCCTCATAGGTTTCTGGGAGTTTCCCTTGTCCTAGTGTTCTCCACCAATCCCAGTTCTCCCAGTTCTCTTTCCTTTTGTCCTCCCCACACTTGATTCTTCCTGTTCCCCTCCCAACCTCCTCTCCTACCCATTTGCTACAATCCATCCACCACCAATGTCTATTTCATCTCTCCTTCTCAGTGAGATTCAAGCATCATCTCTTAGGCCCTCCTTGTTACCTAGATTCTTTGAGTGTGTGGATTGTAGCATGGTTATCCTGCACTTTATGGCTAATACCCACTTATAAGTGAGTATATACTATGTCTGTCTTTCTGAGTCTGGGTTACCTCATTCAGGATGATATTTTCTAATACCATCCATTTGCCTGCAAATTTCATGATGTCCTTGTTTTAAAAGCTATGTACCCAAGGTGAACTAACCAGTACCCCCAGAGCTCGTGTCTCTAGCTGCATATGTAGCAGAAGATGGCCTAGTCGGCCATCATTGGGAGGAGAGGCCCTTGGTCTTGTGAAGATTATATGCCTCAGTATAGGGGAATGCCAGGGCCAGGAAGCAGGAGTGGGTGGGTGGGGAGCAGGGTGGGGGGGTATAATGAGATAGCATTTGAAATGTAAATGAAGAAAATATCTAATAAAAATTGTTTTTGAAAAATAAAAGCTATGTAATATATGTAAATAAACCACATTTTCTTTGCCCACATCTAGGTTTGAGGCACATTTTCCTTGAGGCACATCCAGGTTGCTTCTAGTTTCTGGTTATTACAAGTAATGCTGCTCTGAACATAGCTGAGCAAATGTCCTTGTGGTATGGTAGAGCATTTTGGGAGTATATGTCCAGGTGTGGTAACTGGGCCTTGAGGTGGAACTATTCTAAATTTTCTGAGAAACCACCAAATTGATTTCCAAAGTGGTTGTACAAGTTTTCACTCCCACAAGCAATGGAGGAATATTTCNCTTGCTCCATATCCTTACCAGCATGAGCTGGCATCTTTGATCCACTTGGACTTGAGTTTGTGCAGGATAATAAATATGGATCTATTTGCATTCTTCTACATGCANACATACAGTTAAACCAACACCATTTGTTGAAGACGCTTTCTTTTGTCCATTGTTTAGTTTTGTCCCCTTTGTCAGAAAATCTAGTGTCTGTAAGTGTGTGGGTTTATTCTATTCAATTTTATTAATCAACCTGTCTGTTTTTATGCCAGTACCATGTAATATTTATTACTATTGCTCTGTAGTACAGCTTGAAATCAGGGATGTTGATACCTCCAGTTCTTTTATTGTACAGGATTGCTTTGGCTATGCTGGGGTTTTTGTTTGGTTGGTTTTTTGTTTTTCATTTGTTCTGTTTTTGTTTTTGTGTTCCATATGAAGTTGAGTATTGGTCTTTCAAGGTCTATAAATAACTATGTTGGAAGTTTGATGCAAATTGCATTGAATCTGTAGACTGCTTTTGGTAAGATTTTCACTATGTTAATCCCACTGATCCATGAGCACGGGAGATATTTCCATCTTCTAATATCTTCTTCAATTTATTTCTTCAAAAGCTTGAAGAAATAAATATTTCTTTTTTATTATATTTTTGTTATATAGGACTGTCACATCAAGATATTTTATATTATTTGTGATGATTGTGAAGGGTGTTGTTTCCCCTATTTCTTTCTCAGTCCATTTATAGTTTGTATAGTGCGGGGTTACTGATTTATTTTCTTTTAGTTAATTGCTGTCATCAATTTTTGACAAAGATGTCAAGTACACATTGCAAATGGATAGGTTATTCAACGAGTGTTGCTGGGAAAGCTGGATAGCTCCATGTAAAAGAATAAAAATAGATCCCCATAGTTTTACCCTGTTAAAAAATCAATTTAAAGTAGATCAAAGCATTAATGTAAGACATGAAAATCTGTAAGTGTTAGAGGAAAACACTTAGAATATACTCATAGGCATAGACAAGGACTTCCTGAAAAGGATTCCAATAGCACAGAAAATAATACCAAGAATTGACAGATGGGATTTCATGACATTAAAAATGTGTATAACAAAGGAAACAATCTCCAGAGTGAAAAAACAGTCTACAGAATGAGAGGAAAATATTTTCTAACTATGCACCAGACCAGAGATTAATATTTAGAATCTATAATGGACCTAGAAAATTAAACATCAAAAACTGCAAATCGTGCTATCACTAAATGGGCTTGACAATTTAATACATAGTTCTCAAACCAAATACAATTGTAGTAAACGTTTAAATTCAGGTCCAGAGTTTCTACCCTTCCTTAAACCAATTAGTCCTCAAATGAAAGACACACTCATAGCCTTTACATTTACAATAAGCCTTAAGTAGCACAAGAGTTGGGCAGCTGCCTACCCTCCATGCTGTTAGAATCTATTTTCCTATCGATAACCCTGAGTTATTACTATGCTTCATCTGGGCTGCTCTTCGCTCCAATCAGACATCCCTCAGGGCCATACACTCTTTACTCTTAAACCATGGCCACTTCTCCTTCCTCCTCTACTGCACCTTCTTGCTTCTCGTGGGCCTCCTCTCCCCTCAAGCCCTCAAAACCTAAGCCCCATCTATCTCTCTTCTGCCCAGCTATTGGCTGTCAGCATCTTTATTCACCAACCAGAATTAACTTGGGGGCAGGGTCACAGAGACTGTGTAGAGACTCCAAGTCTTGGAGGCCCACACTTATCATTACAATAGACAGTAAAATACAAAACCTCAACATACCATGATCTATCAATATTTTCAAAAGTGTTCAAACATTTGAGAACTCCCAAGAAATGCAAATAAAAATCACTTTGTGAGTCCATCTGACTCCAGTCAGAATGGTTATTGTTGCCTCCCCAGCCTTGAAGCAGGCTGATTCAGACCTTGTTGCCACTAAGCACGGAACCACCTGGGGTGGAACTGTCCAACTTACAACGCAGGTTCTATTGTCTACACCTGCCACTGCTTTCCTCCAAAACATTATCGCTATCTGCTGAGACCCTTGAGACCTTCTGGAACAAGCATCCTGCAGATCACCTTCAGCTGGCGAAGGGCATCGAGAACTAACTGGTGGGGAATGGGCCTCCTTCCTCTATTAAGCTCAGAATCTCAGTAACCTTGTGGGCTTTGTTTGATCAGCTATGTTGTCTTAGCCTCCTCTAATCTCTTTCAGCCCCAGCCTGCCTTTCAGGAGTACCCAGTTCGAGTGTGGCTGCGGGCGGTCACACTCAGGTTATCATCAAGGAAGTAAATAACAACAAATGCTTGCAAGGATTCTGGGGGAACATCACTGGTTGGGATATAAGCCATTATGGAAATCAGAACAGAAATTCCTCAAAATGAAGAGATAGAAATCTGAGACGGGAATGTCTATCCTAGTTTCCTCAGGTCCAGGCTTGAATAAAATCTGTCTGCTCTACTAATCTATTTCTTGTGGTCTTCAGGAAAGCAACAGGAAGCAGAAGCTAAAGGTTTTCGCAACAGCTTTGGTGGGCTTCAATCAGGACAAGAACCCCAGAAGTTTAGTTGACACTGTCCTTCTGGGTGTCTGCAAGAGACTGCTTTAGACAAAGTGACTGAAGAAGCTATCCATCAAGAGTCAGCATGATGGATAGCTTCTTGTCAAGAGACAAGCTCCTGAGGGAATCCTGGCATTTGTCATGACAAGTCGCTATCCAAGGATCTTCCCGTTTCTCTGGGCACAACACAACCTTCCTGCACTATGTTTCAGAGAGAGTGATTTTGTTGCTTTGTCTGTCTGAAGAACTCATCTACCCTGGCTTGGGCCTCTGCTTGGAAGGATGATTACATTTTCCTAATATACTCAGGCTTGAAACTTTGGGCACTGGTCTCTAGGTTTGGGGTTAATAATTTTTCTCCACTTTGGAGACACTGCTACCATTTGTACTCTCCTGGGTCACTAAGCACCAATTTGTATGAGGTAAGCCATCTCCATTGTCTACAGCATGCACAGCCATTTTCTTGGGTTTGTGATTACTACTGTCATGGGAGAAAGATTCAGAGAGCTAAAATTCCCAGGAAACTTGTGCTTTCATTTCAATTTGAGTCAATGTTTGGAAGATCTCTATAGTAACCTGGGTAAGCACGGGAATGCTGTCTGCCTTGTCCTCCTATGAGCCAAGGTGAAATAGGAATTAATATAGCCATTCTTGTGTGTCATTTCTGCTCTTAGATTTTTAGTCTGTGCTTTTGAAACTATCTTACTGCACACTAAAATTACTATGTTTAGCACATTTCATTTAACAAAGGAAGAGAATTATATCAGAATCAGAAAGATAAACATTACATTTACCTCATCATAGGAAATACTTACATTTAACAGTCTATCTATCAATTTATGCCTATATATGACATGAAAATCAAAGGGAGCATTTAAGGAAAAGCAGGAGCCAACAGGAAAAACAAAGGCGGTAGTAGGACAGAAGAGATACCTAATGTTTTCTCTCACATGTAGAATCTAGTTATATATGCATATAGATTACATATGTATTTATGCATATACAAGACATAAAAAGAGACATATTACTTGGACAAGAGGAAGTAGGCCAACAGGAGAAGCAAGGGAAAGGTGAAACAAGGAAAGCTAGTGGAAAACAAAATATGAACAATGTATAAGATATGTATGAATGAAATATCACACTTAAATTCAATACTTTGTATACTAACCAAAGATTAATGATCAAAAAGCCTAAAAAATACAACTAATGTACAATTCAACATTACCACTCTTAGGTATATACCTGAAAGAATCTAAGTTGGCCTACCATAAACTTGTGCATTCATGTTAACTGTAGCATATTTCAATAGTCAAAATATGGACTTAGTCTACATGCCTATGAACAGATGAAATGATAAAGAAAATATGATATATATGCTCCCTCCCCCCCTCTCTCATACATACACACACACATACACACACACACAATGGAGTTTTTTTTAACCATAAAAATTAATGAGATTCTGTAATTTGCAGAAAATGATTTCACAACTGGAGATCATCATGTTAGGCAAAATAAACCAGACTCAGAAAGAAAATTAGCACATGTTTTCTCACCTATGACAACTCTAGAATTAAAAAAAATAAGATAGTTACATATGAATAGGAAAATCTACATGAAAGTAGAAGATAGGTGCATGGGGAGGGAAGAAGGGATCTAAAGGGATCAAAAGGCAAGGGAAAAGGTGGTGATGGGAGGGAAATCAAATACCACACGTGTCATGTGTGTCATATATATCATATATAGATAGAAAAATGACATAAGAGCAGAAGAGGGACTTTTGCAGGCAAGGAAGAGGACAAGCAAGAGGGAGAACAACAGAGGATAATGTAGGTGATTATTATATATTTATTATAGGTATGTATGAAGACTTTTATAGTGAAACTCATTTTGCATGCTAAGTAAGACATTTTAAAGAGATAAAACAAAGGCACATATTTGAAGAAAATGGGAAACAACTTGAATATTATTATTATTATTATTATTATTTTGGTTTTTCAAGACAGGGTTTCTCTGTATAGCCCTGGCTGTCCTGGAACTCACTCTGTAGACCAGGTTGGCCTTGAACTCAGAAATCCACCTGCCTCTGCCTCCCGAGTGCTGGGATTAAAGGCGTGCGCCACCACCGCCCGGCCCTTGGATATTATTTTTGTTTTTAATACTTCCTTTATTTTTTGAGATCATAATTACATCATTTCCTTCTTTCCTTTCCTTTCTACAAACCCTCCCCCACACACTATACTTTGCTCTCTTTTAAATTCATTGTCTCCATTTTTCATTAATTGTAGTTATATATATGTGTGTGCATGTGTATTCCTAAATACATAAATACAACCTGCTCAGTTTATATAGATATTTCCCAAATAAGACACAAAAATGGTCAAGTACATAAAATATGTTCAACATGCTTACTCATTTAGGAAACACAAATCAAGCTACAAAACGATACCATGTAACACTACATCAAGGTAGTTTGTTTTTTTTTTTTTTCTAATGGAAAAAGATATCGATATTGTTAGGAGAAATGTATAGGTTTAGCCATGTTTAAAAATATTTCACAGGTTCCTCAAAAAGTTACCATACAATGGATACAGAAACTGTGGTACATTTACACAATGGAGTACTACTCAGCTATTAAAAATAATGAATTTATGAAATTCTTGGGCAAATGGATGTATCTGGAGGATATCATCCTTAGTGAGGTAACCCAATCACAAAAGAAGTCACTAGATATGCACTCACTGATAAGCGGATATTAGACCAGAAACTTAGAATACCCAAGATGCATTTTGCAAAACACAGGAAAACCAAGAAGAATGACCATCCTGTGGATACTTCATTCCTCCTTAGAATAAGGAACAAAATACNCATGAAAGGATATAGGTACAGAGACAAAATTTAGAGCTAAGATGAAAGGATGGAGACTACCCCATCCAGGAATCCATCCCATCATCAGCCACCAAACCCAGATACTAATGCACATGCCAGCAAGATTCTGCTGAAGGGACCCTGATATAGCGGCCTCTTGTGAAGCTATGCCAGTGCAGGGCAAACACAGAAGTGGATGCTCACAGCCTGCTATTGGATGGAACACAGGGTCCCCAGTGGAGGAGCTAGAGAAAGTACCCAAGGAGCTGAAAGGGTCTGCAACCCTGTAGGTGCAACAACAATATGAACTAACCAGTAACCCCTGAGCTCGAGTCTCTAACTGCATATGTAGCAGAAGATGGCCTAATCAGCCATCATTGGGAAGAGAGGCCCCTTGGTCTTGTAAACTTTATATGACCCAGCACAGGGGAAGGCCAGGGCCAAGTAGTGGGAGTGGGTGGTTAGGGGAGAAAGGGCGGGGGTGGGGTATAGGGAAATTTCAGGATAGCATTTGAAATGTAAATAAAGAAAATAATAATAAATAAATTTTAAAAAAGTTACCATACAGTTCAATCATTCTCATCCTTCTCTCTGGTATATAAAGAATTATTTCCATATAAATGTTCACAGTAGCACTGTTTGGAACAGAAGAAAAGGTGAAGCATCCCAACTGTCCTTAAACAGATGTATAGACAAACTCTGGCAAAGACATAAAATAGACTATCAGTAATCTATTAAAGGAATAGTATACTGTTAGATGCTGCAATGTAGTTAGGTCTCACAAACATAATACTAATTACAGGAATCCAGAATCACACAAGCACAGACACACAGACAAACAAACACACACATTACAGAATAGGCAAATACAGAGCTAGAATATAGATGAGTGGCTGACAGGGACTAGAGGTGAAGGGAACAGGGAGTTTACTTCTTTCTTTAATATAATGTTTTTATTAACTTTTTGAGAATTTCATGATGCATACAAGGTTTTTTGACCAATTGACTCCTCATACTTTTCCTTAACTCAACCCAGATACATCCTCACCATTCCCAACTTATTATCATTTTATTAAATAACCCACTGACTAATTTGTCTTATCTATACCCTCATTGGTGTGGTGAGAAAACCCACTGGGTTGATGGACTACTGGGATGGTGCCATACCATTAAAGAACATTGGCCCTCTCTCTCCTAGAAGGAGAATTATTTTTTAACATCTATGTGGTTTTCTTTTGGTGGAAGCAATGATTTGGTAATTATACTGAAGTAATGTACTAAATGACTAAATACTTTACAATGGCTGTCTTTTGTCATATAACATTTACCTTAATGAAGTGGGTACTATTACTTTCTTTCTCATTAAAAATGTAAGCTTGTTTTTTGAGGGAGGTAAAATACTTGATCTTCTTATTAATATAGTAAGGTAACATCTACCACACTTTTATACTGTGTTGTAAACTACAGTTCATGCTTTTCAGTCATCAGAATATTTAAATGTCATAATAGCAATGTTTCATGTACAGTAGGTACTGAGCAAGTATTTGTGGTATGAATAGATAATCACACTAGTAAGAATGAAACATGCACATGGAAACAACTGAAGTTGGAAGAGATTAGATGACCTGCCCTAGGTCTCCTGGCTTGTAAAAACAGAATTAGTCTAAAAGAAATTACAGTCCAACTAATATATCTATAACATAATTCCTACACCTAAGGCCCAGATATCATTATAGAAGATGGGGTGGAAAGTTAGGAAGAGCCAGAGACAGGAAGTTTGTTGTGAGATTGTGTTGTCTAGAAATGCTAGAGAGGCTACAACTATGCAGGCAACAAAACTGCCTAAATAAGACCTGAACAAGGATGACAACAATAGATGGGCTAATATGGAAGGTGGAAATCTCATGGGGCCTCAACCCCAGACAAAGAACCACATTGCAACTAAGCAATGCTGAGAGCAGAAGTCATCTTCCCTAGGAAGGGCTCACCAATTGGTTATCCAATAGCAAGTGGTCAGTCCTATAAACATACACACACAACTACATGATACAATCTGATCAGGCTGTACTTCTTTATTTACAAATGAGAGTGTGGCTGGGTGAATATTACAATAATTAAAGAAAAAAGCCCAGCTGTCCCTCAACAGAAGATACAATTTGCTAAACACATGAAACTCAAGAAGAAAGAAGACCAAAGTGTGGATACTTTATTCCTTCTTAGAATGGGAAACAAAATACCCATGGAAGGAGTTACAGAGGCAAAGTTTGGAGCAGAGCCTGAAGGAATGACCATTCAGAGACTGCCCCACTTGGGGATCCACCCCATAAACAACCACCAAACCCAGACACTAGGCATCTGCCAACAAGAGCCTGCTGACAGGAGCCTGATATAGCTGTCTCCTGTGAGGCTCTGCCAATACAAAAGTGGATGCTCACAGTCATCCATTGGATGGAGCACAAGGTCCCCAATGAAGGAGCCAGAGAAATACCCAGGGAGCTGAAGGGAACTGAAGCCCCATAGAATGAACATCAATAAGAATGAACATCAATATGAACTAACCAGTACCCTCAGAGCTCCTTGGAACTATACCACCAATCAAAGTAAACACATGGTGGAACTTGTGGCTCTAGCTATATTTGGAGCAGAGGATGGCCTAGTCGGTCATCAATGGGAGAGGCCCTTGGTCCTGTGAAGGCTCTATGCCCCAGTATAGGGGAATGCCAGGGCTAGAAATGGGAGTGGGTGTGTTGGTAAGCAGGGGTAGGGGGTAGGGGATAACAGATTTTCAGAGGGGAAACTAGGAAAGGGGATAACATTTGAAATGTAAATAAAGAAAATATCTAATAAAAAAAGAGAAAAGCCACAAATTCGAGACAGAGTAAGGGATTACATGGGAGATGTTGGAGGGAGGAAAGAGAGGAAATGGTGTGATTATTTTGTAATTAAAACTATTATAAAAATATAAGTACAAAAGTATCACCTTTAGTATCAGCCTGATATAGCGTGATATTCTGTAGAGATGAGGTTCTCTTTAGAAAGAAGGTAGCTCTTTAATATTACCTTTTAAGTCATAGCAAAACCCTAATTAATTGCTTTCGTTATATTGATAAAGGCATGGCTTTGCTATCAGGCAGGCTTGACTTCTAGTTCTCAGTGCTATACTAAATGTAACATTAGAAAATTGGCTTCAACATTTCTGAAATCCAGGTGGCACATTTGTTAAAAGATTTTACAAAGAGGTCCAGCAAGAGGGCTAAATGTATAAGGGCAGTGGCCACCATGTCTTAGGGTCTTTGAGTTCAATCCCCAGAACTCTTATGATAGAAGGAAATAACCAATTCCTATGCTTCCATTGACTTCCACAAAATGTAGAGGCACATCCCTCCAAATACCCCCACACACACACTCACACTCACACACACACACACACACACACACACACACACACACACACATGTAAAACTTTAGAAAACATTTAAGATTGTAAAGTGAAGATGGCATCATAGAATGTTTGAGCCAGAAACAGAAGTCAAGGCCACTTATTTTACTGATTTTTATTTTTTTGAGATAGGTTCTGCCTATAGTAAAGAGGTTTGTTTTGAACTCCTAGGCTCAAGTGACCCTTCTCTCTCAGTGTTGAGACTAGAGGTTTATGTAACTTTACTGGGATTAGCTTAGTTTTAAAAATGCTACTATTGATACAAAAACTGTTTAAAATAAAACACTGTCTGAGCCAAATAAAATATATTTTCAGGTTATACCAGTCCTGTGGGTCACTAGTTTTGACCTCTGTACTAGTTGAGAGGAAGCAGCATGTTATAATAACTTGAACAGAAGATCCACATTGCTTGTGTTGCCATCTAAGTTTAACAATTTACCAGCTCTGTAATCTCAGATAAACTACATAATCAGTTCATTCCTCTTTACTAGGCATAAGAAACCCTAAGCTTTCTAGCAGCTTTCTGTATGGCATGACTAAGAAACTATAGAAAGCTAATTATATGCATTGATTTTTTTTTCTGAATGGGGGACTGGGATATGAGACAGGGTTTTATGTAGCCTAGCCTGGCTTCAACCTTTCTATGTAGCGGAGAATGGCCTTGGACTCTGGACCCTCCTGGGACGACAAATGTGTACCACCATACCTGATACTTGGTCTTACCTCAGTTTGTTGACTCTTTTTACATATCTGGATAGTGGGGGTACTAATGGTACCTAACTTATAGAGCTCTGAGGATTGGTGAGTGATATATATAGACTGTTAATATAATATATAGACTGTTAATATAATTGCAGCAGTGAGGACCCTTTCTGGCACAAAATAAGTACTATATAAGAATTAACTATCATCATTACTGATTTTTAACATGATTTCTTGTTGAACTCATGTATGTTAGTACTAAAGGACTTTAAAAGTAGGCTTGATAGTGTTTATAATGTGGCATTGTTCCTGGAAGTAATGTACATACCATCACAATGGAGCTGAACTTTTGATCCCTTAGTTAATCATTCAAAAAAAAAACCAAAGTGGTAAGGTCTTAGAACAGGAAAGTTCCCAGTCAAGGAAATGCACCTTATAGCAGACAGAGAAGAACAGGAGAACAGCCCAAATGCCTATCCCTGAAGGCAACAAACCAAACTTATTGCTAAAAGCCTCTTCTGTATTTTCCACAACGTCCTTAAGAAGGAGGTCAGGAAAAAAAAAAAAGCCACATCTTCATCTATAGAGTCAACTAGAAGGAATTCTTATATCGGAAAAACACACTTACTTTACTTGACCCAAATTTGTGTAGGGGTGTAGAATATGATTTTTTTCAAATCAAATATGTAAGAGAAAGGGATTATAAGTGTAGTTGGATCCTGGGACTGAAAAGTAATATTTGAGGTGAGAGTTATGATATGAGGAAGTAAATGAAGCATAGGAAGGCAGCTTTGAGGGGATATTTGATGAAATGGGGGTGAACTCTAGTGGGGTGGCAATGAGTACTCCACATTGAATGAATAGGGAGACTGCAGGCCACAAGAATAAGGGGCTGGTGATGGGACTTCAGTACTAAAGCCATAATAGGTCTTAATAGGATCTCACGTGAAAAGATTCTTCAATGGACCATGAGAAATTTCTTGGAGAGGAGACAGCCTATGTTATGAAACTAATCTGAGTTTATGAGAATGTTAGAAGGCCATATGTAATAGAGAGAGGACTGGAAACGTATGAAAATCTAAGTGTATGTGGGTAAATACAAGAAAAAGATCTTGGTTTTTGTGCTTCGAAATACTGGATAATTCTGAGTTTGAAAGCACAAGGTATATGATAAGAACCAGGCTGTAAATAAGGAGAGACTAGAGTGATCCCTGGTGTGGTAGGACAGGGAATAAGGAAAGTCCAGCATCATTAAAAGGGTGGTCTAAGAAGAGAAAATAATAAAAGTATATTCCCGTGGGAAAGGGCCAAAGCTACAAACTTCAGCAAGAAAGAACTGGATTTCCCAGGCTTGAGAAAGCAGGGGGCAATTGCATTCTGAGAGGAAACAATGACAAGCACCAGAGACTGATAGTGACAGAATGTGGTAGGAGCAGTGGGAAAACACTGGAGGGGGTGAAGAATGTTTCTTAGTAAAGACAGTTAAAGATTACACAAGTAGTGGCTCTTCGGTGGGATATGGTAAAGATTGTGGGGACTCTTTTAACTGTAAAGAAAACATTTGAGTATGCATTTATTGTGGATGGGACATGATCATACTATGACAAAGTGGGGTCACTAGTGAGATGTGTCAGAAAATAACGTGGGCCTTCTAATGAGAAACCGAATGCTTACAAAGTGGAAAGGGAAGAGGCTGTACCCAGTGTGGTACACTGTGGAGCTCTCATATAAGAAGAGAGTCTTGTATAGAACCCCCACACCACAAAAGGAGCTCTGAAAATGAGGAAAGCCCACAGGGAAAGAAAGGGGAAAGCTTATTACCATTGTGTGAAACGTGAGGTAGAACAGACTGCCGACTCATAAAAAGGCAAACATACGAAGCACCTCTCTCTCTCTCTCTCTCTCTCTCTCTCTCTCTCTCTCTCTCTCTCTCTCTCTGTGTGTGTGTGTGTGTGTGTTGTGTGTGTGTATGTTGCATGTGTGCACACACATGAGTGCACTCTTGGATCTCAGAGAAAGAATGGACGGAGGGCTAAGCCCTGTGTAAAAAGTGAGGACAGAATATTCTGATGTGAGGTTTAGAAGTGGGTGGAGAGGAGATGTGAAACCTCCCAGCTTGTGTTTGAAGATTGCAGAGAGAAAGTATGGATCTCAATGTGGAGAAAAGGTGAGCTAATAGGAGAGTACAGGAATTATTTTTGGATCCCTTGTAGGGAATCCCCAGTATGGAAGGAATCAGAGTAGGAGGGGGAAATGGTGGGGGCCTTAGTTGGATGCTTTGGTGGAGCGGGCACTTTAAGGACATGGAGTATGGTGCTTCCTCAATTGGTTGGGTGGGCTCAGAAGGTAGTTGCCAGGCAGTACAGCTTAAGTGGTTACCCTGTCCTGGGAAAGGGGGTCCTGGTAGAAAGAGTCAGGGAATTATCGAGGGTAGGGCAAGGAAGTAAGAAAACCCAGAGGAGAGGAGATGGCGACATGGTGGGACCCTCGTGGGACGGCGCATGAGAGAGATTGTGAGAAGCCCAAGATTGGAAACTGGGAGTTTTTCAGGGCGCGAAAGGAAAAGCCGCAGGGTGAGGGCTGAGCGCACTGGGGACATCGGTATGAAGGATAGGGCAGACGATTGTGCTGGAGCATAATTTCCCCAGTTTATGTGACCAGCCCCACTTACCCAGGCAGAGTTCAAAGACGTAGGCATAGTAGGACCAGAGAACGACGAGGACAATAACGAGCACTGGCACCCAGGACAGTACCCGGCGGCAGCACCGCAACCCCCCAGACAGAGCCATCTTCCAGCCCCGCCGCATCTTCGGCTCGAAGATCGACCAAGCAGGCCTGCTGGCGCCGGCCGGGAACTGCTTGGGCGGCGGCTGGGAGGCGGGAAGGCGCGCTGTGCGGCGCTCCACTGCTTAGCCTGGCGGGAACCGTCCTAGAGCCGCTGCCACCTGTGGGGCTGCACTGCCCAGCGCGCCCCGTCTGGCACAGTTGGCGTGAGTCACAGCTTCAGGAACCCGCAGAGGTGGGATAGAAGGTGGTTGCCTAGCAGTCCAGGCCGAAGGACACAGAGGGACTGCGGCCCCTCCCTCTTTCCACCTCTCGCCCCCAACCCCCAACCCCCAACCCCCAACCCCCAACCACTTCCTCTGAGCTTGCTGGGCTGGGCCTCCGCCAAATGTAAAACCCAAGAAATGTGGGTCCGCCCATCTGCCTTTACTGCACTGCATCCATCTTCTCTTCAATTCTGATTTCTCCCCTCTTCCTTCCCCTATATCTCCTTTTCTCTGCTGTCTCAACCCCCAGACACACAAGTACAAAAAGGCACTGTGTGAAAGATGCACACAGCACACCTCATGAATTAAAGGTCATCTCCATCCTCCCACCGCTACTTGAACAGTATGCTTAACACGTAGTGCTGCAGTCTCTGCTGGGGTCTGTCCCTTGACAGGGCACTCCTTCCACCCTCTCTGTACCCCCTGCAGAATTATCTTAGTGTATTTTCAGAATAAACACAATGATGCACAAATCAAGTAGAGGCCATAATGATTCTGGGCTCAGGGAACTCTCTAAAGGTGGTGATGTTTAAGCTTTATTAATAAAAGCATTTCCAGGCAGAAGAGGATTGGTAACCTTTCAGACCAGAAACGTGTTTGAAAAAGCATGACATGACAATTCTAAAGTGTTCCAAGAACAGCTTCTGTACCTTGAAGAGGCTTTATCTGAAGAAGGTGGGAGTGAGAACTGAAAATACAGGCTGGAGCAAGGATGTGAATGCTCTTGGGTGCCTTGTCAGGGACACAGTTATGTAGAGCAGATGGTAAACAATCAGCAAAGGTTTGGGGGGCAATGGAATGGAGTCACAGTGATACTTCTGTAAAACAGTAAGCAGGATTTCACTAAGGAAGGTGGCCTGAGAGCATGGGGGACCAATCAGGAGGCAAGTCATTGCTTTCTATTAGGGCAACATTAGTATAAATAAAGAATGGCACACCAGGGGACTGTCACTAAGAAGTGCATGTCCTCCTTAAGACAATAGGCCGTTGTTTTGCCACAAGTACCTACCATAATTCTGTTATTATGGGCGTTTGTATATTTCATACTCATTGATCTAATGGTTCCCAAAGGTCTAGTGCATGAAGAGATTATACTTTTGCTGAGACCCAGTTTTGATTTACAGTCAGTGACTGCTGTGTGAGAGCAAGAGGTTTTATAAGGTTGTCTTGTGGTTTTAATGTATGGTTATACATACAATAACAGTCCTAAAGTGGCAACAGCACTATTGTTTCTTTTCAGATTAAGATAAAGGTTGATATTACCAAAGTAGTAGTGTAATGAAATGCAGAGTGTATTTTTAGTTACAATATTTAATAGTCTGATAAGTTATTTAGCCCTGAGGTTCTGACATGGAAGAATGGCTTTCCATTAATCATGGATTTGAGGATCTTAGAACATATATTTTGAGATTTTTATATCTATTTTGTTTAAATCAAGTGGCTTTGTGGAGGAAATGATTAAATGTAGATGAGAGTCTGAGCTGGGCAGAATACCTACTAACTTACTAAGAAGGTAACAGGTTTAATAGGGATTGGAGGGAAGGAATGACAGATAAAGGGAATTATATAATGGTAAAGATATGTGAAACTTTATGGTATATTTGAGAAGACTACAAGAAACCTGTCTTGTTGGAAGGTATCCCAGTAAGCTGACCTTGCTTTCTCCTGCTCTGCGCCCCCATCTACTAACCCCCTCCTTCTTTCCAACTAGTCTCTCTCCCACCTTTACAGTTTTATCATGTGTAAGCAAGCAAGATTTACATGTGCTCAGAGTTGCTGTGTGCTCATGATTGCAATAGCCA
The DNA here is from genome assembly GCF_900095145.1 of Mus pahari. Lineage (NCBI taxonomy): Eukaryota > Metazoa > Chordata > Mammalia > Rodentia > Muridae > Mus > Mus pahari. The sequence continues at coordinate 90,525,620 of NC_034613.1, forward strand.
TAAGACCAGTCTCTGACTTGCACAGTCTTCCCACCCCTCTGCTACAATAGTTCCTGGGCGTTGGAGGAGATGGTATAAAATGTCCTGTTGCTTACTGTCAACATTTGGACAAATTATGAGTCTCTGCTTTAAATATTAGCTTTTCTGACAAAGGCTGAGAGAAACACTAGTCTATAGGCATAAACATAAATATTTAGAAGTTAGTTTGATTGCACAGCCATTTAGCAAAATATTCAGTAGTAGATTCGTCCCTACAGCTTATGACCTCACTATAAACTATTGACTAGGCAGGGGAAATTTGGGGATGAAGGTTTTGTGAGTGGCTTGGTGCCCCTACCCTCCACTGGGATTCATGGAGGTTGCCACTTTAAACATCTTTCACTGCTAGGAGTCTCAACTAGGGTCACCCCCATATTCTCACAGGAGCCTCCCTCATTCCTGGTCTCCGGCTTGTCCCAGAGATGTGCCTCCTCACCAATTTCCCCTCTCTCTTCCAGCCTTCTCACCCCTACTCCAACCTCCTCACTCTCCCCACACCTGATCCTGATTTTCTTACATCTGTTGAAACTTGCTTTGTGACTGAATATATGGTAAATTTTGGAGAAAGTTCCCTGAGATTCTGAAAAGGTATATTCTTTTGTGTTTGGGTGAAATGTTCTGTAGATATCTGTTAGGTCCATTTGATTTATAACATCTGTTTCATTATTTCTCTGTTTAGTTTCTGTCTTGATAATCTGTCCATTGATGACAGTGGGGTTTTGAAGTCTCCCACTATTAATGTGCTGGGTTGATATGTGATTTAATCTTTAATAATGTTTCTTTTATGAATGTGAGTACTCTTGCATTTTGAGTATAGATGTTCAGAATTGAGATGTCACCTTGATGGATTTTTCCTTTGATGAGTATGAAGTGTCCTTTCCTATCTCTTGTGATTAATTTTGGTTGTAAGTCTATTTATTGGATAGAATGGCTACACCAGTTTGCTTCTTGCATCCTTTCCTTGGAAAACCTTTTCCCAATCCTTTACTCTGAGGTAATGTCTACCTTTGTTGCTGAGCTGTGTTTCTCGAATGGATCTTGTTTTCACAACCACTCTGTTAGCCTGTGTCTTTTTATTGAGGAATTGAGTCCATTGATGGTGAGAGATTGGTTGTTAATTTTTGTTATTTTGATGTTGGTGGTGGTAGAGTTTGTGTGTTTGTGTGCTTACTTTTCTTTGATTTTGGTGGTATGGTGTTATTTATTTCCTGTGTTATCTTGGATGTAGTTAGCCTCCTTGGATTGGACTTTTCCTCCTAGTATCATTTGTAGGGCTGGATTTGTGGATGGATATTGTTTAAATTTGATTTTGTCATAAAATGTCTTGTTTTCTCCATTTATGGTGATTAAAAGCTTTGCTGGGTATAATATTTTGGGCTTACATCTTTGTTCCCTTGTGGTCTCTAAGACATCTTTCCAGGCCATTCTGACTTTTACACTCTCTGTTGAAAAGTCAGGTGTAATTCTGATAAGCCTGTCTTTATATGATACTTGGCCTATTTCCCTGGCAGCTTGTAATATTCTTCTTTCTTCTGTCCATTTATTGTTTTTGATTATTATGTGGCAGGAGGCTTTTTATTTCCTTGTCCCATCTATTTGGAGTTCTGTAGGCTTCTTGTATGCTTATAGGCATCTCTATCTTAGGTTGGGCAAGTTTTTTTTTCTATGATTTTGTTGAAAATATTTTCTGGACCTTAGAGCTGAGATGATGATGATTCCCCATCCTCTTCCTCTTCTTTTTCTTCTCTTCCTGTCATTTTTAGGTTTGGTCTTTTCATTGTGTCCCAGATTTCTTGGAGGTTTTGTGTCAAGATTTTTTTTAAAATTTAACATTTTCTTTGACTGATGTATCAGTTTCTTCAATCATATCTTCTATGCCTGACATTCTCTCTTCCATCTCTTATATTTTGTTGGTGATGCTTGTGTCTGTTGTTCCTGTTCTCCTCTCTAGGTTTTCCATCTCCAGGATTTCCTCATTTTGTGATTTCTTTATTGCTTCCATTTCCATTTTTAGACCTTGATTAGTTTTATGCATTTCCCTCACCTGTTTGATTGTATTTTCCTATATTTCTTTAAGGGATTCATTTTCTCTTTAAAGGCCTCTAACATCTTTATAAGGTTGGGTTTAAGGTTATCTTATCGTGCTTCATTTGTGTTAGGACATGCAGTGCTTGCTGTGGTAGGATAGCTGGCCTCTGGTGGGGCCATATTGGCCTGGCTCTTTTCGGTTATGTTCTTACACTGGCCTTTAGGCATCTGGTTGTCCCTGGCACTAGCTGGATGTTCCTGATACTGACAGAACTCCTCAGGAGAGAAGGCAGAGCCTTGGGCCTGACAGTAGAGCCCAGGGAACAGCACACTGCTTACCTCTGGTGGCTGTGTACCAGGTAGATCAGCAGGCCAGGAACAGACAGGGTGAGTTCTAACCTGTGTGTTCCTGGGGCACTTCAGACCTGGAATTCTTGGGACCCAAAAGGTCTCCTCTGGAGGGAAGGTAATGGAGCTTTTGGGGTGGGGGGAGCAGGCAGTGTGCAGCTCACTTCTGCTGGCTGTGTCCCAGATGTATCTTCTTTATTTGGTGTTGGTGCTACAGTAATACTGGCTTCATAAAAGGAAATTGCTAATGTTACTTCCTTTCCTATTTTCTACTATGAGAAGTGTTGTTAGTTCTTTTATATATATATATTTATTGGCCATTTATAATTCACCTTTTAATAACTGAATATTCATTTTAGTAGCTCATTTAATGATTGGGTCATTTGATGTTTAGGTTTTTTTTTTGAGCCAAGGTTTCTCTATGTAATATCTCTAGCTGTCCTAGAACTCAATCTATAGTCCAAGCTGGCCTCAGACTCAGAGACCTATCAGCTTCTACCTGAGTGCTGGGATTGAAGGCCTGTGCCACCACTGCCCAGTTTGAACATTTTTTTAATTAGATATTTTCTTTATTTACATTTCAAATATTATCCCCTTTCCTGGTTTCCTCTCCAAAACCCCCATATCCCCTCCCCCTCCCCCTGCTTACCAACCCACCCACTGCCACTTCCTGGCCCTGGCATGCCACTATACTGGGGCATAGAACCGTCACAGGACCAAGGGCCTCCCATTGATGACCGACTAGGCCATCCTCTGCTACATATACAGCTAGAGCCATGAGTCCCACCATGTGTTTTCTTTGGTTGGTGGTTTAGTCCCAGGGAGCTCTGGGGGTACTGGTTAGTTCATATTGTTGTTCCTCCTATGGGGCTGCAAACCCCTTTAGCTCCTTGGGTACTTTCTCTAGCTCCTTCAATGGGGACACTGTGCTCTGTCCAATGGATGGCTGTGAGCATCCACTTCTGTATTTGTTAGGCACTGGCAGCTTGAACTTTTTATATGTTTTACATAATTACTCCTATCACATGCATATCTAGCAAAGATTTCTTTCCCATTCTGTAGACTGTCTCTTTGTCTTAAGTTAGTATACAAAATAAATTTTAAAAAAAGAAAAAAAAACTAAAAAAAATTTCAGAAATGAGAAAAACATGGTATTTCTCTTTTTGTGACTAAATTCACTTAATTTTAGTGTCTCTCATTGCATCTGTTTTCTTGAAAATGGTAAAACTTTATTCTTCTTTATACCTGATTAAAATTCCATTGTGTATGTATAGCACATTTCATCCTTTCCTGTTTACAGACACTGAGGTTGGCTTCATAACTTAGCTACTATGACTAGTGCTGCAATACACATTGATATTTTATGAAGTCTGTAAGATTTGTCTAGAATCATTTTAATGCATATTAGTGTCCTGTTGTTCTAGCTCCATTTGTTAGAAACACAATCGTTTCTCTTTGGTCTAAGATCAGTTGATAATATTTATGTCAGCCTATATCTGAGTCCTCTGCTCTGTTCAATTGTTCTGTCTCTTTTTTGACCAATTCCACCCTCTCTTGATTACTGTAGCTTCATAGAAAGTCTTGATGCTAAATAGTATCATTCTTCCAAAGTGTATTAGCTATTTTAGCTACTCTGGGACTATAAACATTGTAACTGCTTTTATACCTATCAATAATTTGCTTCAATTTTGATTGTGAACACATTGGATGTATAGACTTAATTGGCGAGAGCTGACATCTTAGTGCAATTCATCTTTTATATGAACATGGTGATACCTCTCCATTTATTTAGCTCTAATTTGCTTTTTTTTAACCATTTGTTTTTAGTTTTCTTCATGTAGAGCATGCATACATTTTGTTAGATTTATACTTAAGTATTTAATTTTGGGAAACACCGACATAAAATTTTAACTTGACTTTTGTATATTAACCTGAGTCCTCTGGCTTTGCAATAATTGCTTATTCTACGTTTTGCTGATCCTTTCAGATTTTCTGTGTAGTTATGCCATCTTTAGCAAGGACAGTTTTACTACATCATTCTCAGTATACTGTATTTTAATTTGTTTTGTATTATTGATCTTAGTGGGGATGATTTTAATTCCTTAAATAATGTTATGTGTAGATTTTCGTGTAGATATTCTTATCAAATTAAGGAAGTTATCTGTTGCTACATTCTGTGATTTTTTTTCCACAATGAAGGGTATTGAATTTTTATCAAATACATTTCTTCATATGTTGATATGATGATGCAGTTTTTCCAGCCTATCAATATCCTGCATTAATTTAGTTGGTAATCAAATGTTTCTCAGCCTTACATATCAGAATTATCTCACAGTATTGAGATGTACAATTGTTTTATACACTATGAAGTTCGGGTGGTAATATTCTGTGAGAGATTTTTATATCTAGGTTTAAGAGAGACATTAATCTGCAGGGTTTTTTTTCTCACAATGTCTTTTTCTGATTTTAGTATTATGTTGCTGGTAGCTTCATGGAATGAATTGGGAGTTATTATTTCTGCCTTTGAAAGTGATCACAGAGAATTAATACATGCCATCCTTAAATATTTTGTAGAATTTAGCAGTGAATTCACTTGTTCAAGTGGTGCTTCTTTTTTAGGTTATCAATTTTTTATTGAGTTTCTTTAATTAATATAGATCTATTCAAATTGTATTTTTCTTTTTTTGTTTTATTTTTGTTTTTTGTTGTTGTTGTTGTTATTTTTTGGTTTTTCGAGACAGGGTTTCTCTGTATAGCTGTCCTGGAACTCACTCTGTAGACCAGGCTGGCCTCAAACTCAGAAATCCGCCTGCCTCTGCCTCCCGAGTGCTGGGATTAAAGGCGTGCGCTACCACACCCGGCTCAAATTGTATTCTTCTTTGTGATAACTTTGGCAGGCTATATCCTTCAAGAAATTTGTCTATGTAATGCTGTCAACTTGACAAGATCTAGAATTACCTAGGAGACAAGCTTCAGGGCACACGTGTGTTATATTATCTTGATTAGGTTCATTGAGATGGGAAAAATCAACCTACTATGGGCAATACCATTCCATGAAGTGGGTGGGCCCCTGGAGTAAAAAGAGGAAGATAGCTGATCATAACCATTCATGCTTCTCTCTTTTTTTATGACTGCAGGTGCAATGCGAACAACCACCTCAAGCTTCTGTCACTGTTGTCTTCCCCACTGTAATGGACTGTACCCTCAAATGGTGAGCCAAAATCAACTATCTATTACGTTGCTTTTGTCTGGGCATTTCATCAAGCAAACGGAAAAGTAACTAGGGCATAACCTATAATATCTATGTTCTCAAACTTGTTACTCTTTAATGTCTACTAGGTACATAGTGGTATTCCTCTCTTACATTTATCATACTATCAATTTGTGTTCTTAATAATTGTGTTAAAATCGCTTGTGGTCTTATTACATTTTCTATTCTGTTCTTGACTTCATTTTCACTTATGTCTGTGCTAAGACTTAGTAGCTCTTTTTCCACTTAGTCTGGGTTTACTTTGACTGACTTTTGGTAGGCTTTAAATGTTAATTTTAGATTTAATTTTCTATTATATGCATTCAGCGGTATGAATTTTTATTCAAATATTGTCTTTTTGAATCTCACAGATTTTTGATGAGATATGGTTTCATTTCCTTTGATTAAAAAACTGTTAACTAACTTGTCACTTTTTGATATGGGTATTATTTAATCCTTGAGGTTTTTATAAGCCACTGCACCTAAATGACTTATTACTTAAAGGAAAGTGTGATGCTATATTACCCAGACTGGCACCAAGCACTTGGGCTTAAGTGATTCTCCTGCCTAAGCCTCCTGAATAGCTAAGATTATGGACATGTGGCACACATCATATCCTGTGTTATTGATACTAACTTAGTTCTGCTGCAGTCTAAGAGCATATTTTATGTGATGTCTAGGGTTTTTTTTTTTTTAATTTTAAGGCTTGGTTTATAATCCAGAATGTGTTTTTTCCTGATGAGTATTCTATATAAGCTTGAAATTATCTATTGTCCATTCTAGTGTCAGATTTTGGAATATTTAAGTAATGGTGGAATGTCACTATTTGGAACGTGTCAGAGTTTGAATTTTGATATAATGATATTCATCCTGAAAATGACATTGTAAAATGGCCACCACAATCAAATTACATAACACATCTATCATCTCAAGTGTTACCCATTTCTTTGTGATAATAGTACTGAGATATATTTTCTTAGCAAGTTTCAAATGTACAGTAGAATATTACTTAAAATAACTATTAGATTTTTCAGAAGTCATTCATTTTGGAAAATTTTTATGTACTTTGATAAAAAAAAACTCAGCCAGGCAGTGGTGGCACGTGCCTTTAATCCCAGCACTTGGGAGGCCAAGGCAAGTGGGTTTCTGAGTTCAAGGCCAGCCTGGTCTACAGAGTGAGTTCCAGGACAGCCAGAGCTACACAGAGAAACCCTGTCTTGAAAAAAACAAAACAAAACAAAACAAAACAAAACAAACAAACAAGAAACCCTCCTCACCTCTCATTTCTTCCAGAGACAAAACCTGTTTGGCTTTGCAAGTAGGAGATCCAGCCTGAGTACATCACAGATGAATCTGAACGATATTATCCCAAGTAATTAAGCCGGATACAGTAGGAAAAACGTTTCTTGCTTGCTTGTGTCTGGAATGTAGAATGATTAGAATGTATATACTCCATTTTCTTTATTCACCTATCATAGACACTTGCACTATTTATCTTGGCTATTATCAATAATGAATGCTGGAAAGAATGCAGATGTCTCTATGATGTGCTGATTTCATTGTCTTGGGTATGTCTCTAGAAGAGAGATTTCTGAATCATCTAATAGTTTAGTTTCAAAGTATTTTTGAACTTCCATATTATTTTCCTTTAAGTGTCCTCTTTTTCTACATCATTGCTAACTTATGCTATCCACTGGATTTTTATACTTGACATCTTAACAAATATGAGGTGATATCGCATTATAGTTTTGATTTATATTTCACGATCATTAGTGATAGAATTTTTTGTGTTTCCATTGGTCATTTGTAAATTTTTTTTTAAAAAAGATTAGTTTTATTTTTAAGTAGGTGTATGCGATTGGGAGTAAGATGGGGCACATGATTGCAGCTATGGGCAGAGGCTAGACAAGGATGTTGAATCCTCTGGATTTGGAGTTAAAGGTGTTTGTAAGCTGCCTAACATGTGGGTGATGGGAGCTGAACTCGGATCATCTGCACAAGCAGTGCTTTAGTCACTGATCCATCTCTCCAGCCTTGACTTCTATGTTTTCTTTGGGATTAAAAAAAGATTCTATTCAAGTTCTTTATCATTTTTAAATATAACAATTGATTTTTAGATAATTTAGCAATGGTAGTTGCTTTTACTACTTGGGAATTAATGCCTTATCAGATGAATGCTTTCCAAATATTTTTCTCTTCCCATAGGTTGCTTTTCTGGTTTATTATAAATTTCTTTTTTACGTTTATTTATTTAATTAATTAAACCTTGTGTATATGTGTCTATGTGTATGCACACATACAGAGGTCAGAAGACAACATGTCTGACTCAGTTTTCTTCCTCTAATTTGTGGATTCCAGGAATGGTCATCAGGCCTGGCAGTAAGAACCTTTATGCACTGAGCCATCTCTATAGCCCCATTTCCTTTCTTACTGAGAACAGTTTTAGTTTGGTGTAATTCCACTTATTTATTTTCCTGTTATTTGATGTTCTATACAAAACCTGAGTGTAAAGCCTTTTCTAGGAATTGCATAGTTTCACTGTGGTACAGCTTGAGCTGCACTTGAGTTGATTCTTGTGAATAGCTGAAATGAGTTTTCTGGTTTATATATGTAGATATTCAATTTTCTCAATATGATTTTTGGAGAACTCTCTCCTTCCCACATTATGTACTTTTTCGCCTCCTTTTGGAAGATTACTTATCGTATATGTATGAGTTTGCTCTGACTTCTTTTTTGTTCCATTGGTCAGCATGACTGTTTAGATTCTTGTAGTTTTTCAATATAATTTGAAACTAGAAACTATGAAGTCATAATTTTTTTCCTGCTTTTTCAGGATCATTTTTTGCTATTTTGGGTCTTATGCTTCTGTCTGAATTGTGGTTTAGCATTTTTATTCTGCACTGGTAATTTCTTTGATTTAATTTTTTATTTTGAAAATTTCATGCACGTATGCAGTGAAGTAAGAGCCTATCTACACCCACTCCCCTCCAATTCCCAATTCCCTCATATTTCCACAATATTTCCCTTTCCAACTTCACGTCTTTAATTTTTTTAAAACAAAGCATTTCATTGGGGGCTTGTCGGTTAGTCTGTAGCCATCGTGGCTGGGAGGATAGCAGTGGGCAGGCAGGCATGGCACTGGAGCAGGGTTTTTAAATTATTATTATTATTCATTTATTGTTTTAATTTTGAAGAATTTTCTTTTTTTTCTTTTTTTTTAAAGATTTATTTATTATTATAGGTACAATGTAGTTGTCTTTAGATACCCCAGAAAAGGGGGCCAGATCTTGCTACAGATGGTTGTAAGCCACCATGTGGTTGCTGGGATTTGAACTCAGGACCTTTGGAAGAGCAGTCAGTGCTCTTAACCACTGAGCCATCTCTCCAGCCGCTTTGAAGAATTTTCTACATGTTTGTTATATTCACGTAATTTCTATCCCTTCCACTTCCCTTCCTTGCCCCTCCACTTCCTCTGGAACTCATGAACTCTATAATTATTATTGTTATGGTAAATGGAGAGGACTGAGTCCCACAAGTTGTCCTCTGAATGCCATGTGTGCTATAGCATGCATGTACACACACACACACACACACACACACACACACACACACACACACACTCACACACCCTTCTGAGTCTATTGAGTGTATTTAGTCTTGTTCAATATGTGTATATGTTTAAGGGTGACTACTTGGGATTGCATAAAGTATCAGGGTTATGCAGTCTTCACTAGAGAAGACTGATTTTTCCCTCTCTCAGCAGCTGTTAAATGACTGTAGCTGTTCATCTAGGGGTGGGGTTCTTGAGATTCCCCACAATTGTGTTGGACTCTCAGCTTGTATTGTCATTGCGCATATACCTTACTTAGGTTACCATACTGTTGACACTCCATGGGTAGAGTTTCCCTGTTATGCCTAAAAGACACTATCTTGTAGCACATATCCCAGTCCTCTGGTTCTTACACTCTTTCTGCTCCTTCTATGATGTTCCCTGAGCCTTCAATGTAAGGGTTGCCTTGTAGTTATATGCCGGTTCTTGTTGGGCACCCTATGGTCTGTTGTTCTCTGCACTTGACCAGTCTTGCAGTTTATATAATAGCCTCTGTCTGTGGTTTAAAAAATGTTTTTGATGAGAGGTAAGCACAACATTTGTGTGTATAGGGATAATTTTTCAGGATGCAGATAGAGGCAATTTTGTAGAGGCTGCATTGAATCTATAGATCTTCTGAGGCAGGATAGCTGATTTAAAAATATTAATTTTTGTAGTTCTCAGACATAGTATATGCAATCATTTATTTGTTTAGTTTCTTTCTCAGTTTCTGTTTTAAGTTTTAAAGTTTTTCTCAGTTGTTCCTCTTAGGTATTTTATTTTCACATTATTAAAGGAATTAGTTTCTGTATTGCCTAGGTCATTGCTAATATATAAACATATGTGTGATTTTAATTTTTATTTCATATCTTGAAATTTTACAGAATTAGATTTTTATGAGCTATTTATTTACATATATGCATATATTTATTTATTCTTTAGCAGGTTCCTCTACAGGCCTAAGTGACCTGCTATTCACTATATAGCCCACAGTGGCCCTGAACTCAAGGCAGTTCTTTAACTTCCCAAGTACTGGGATTATGGGCACCACAACTGACATGAATTCTTAGTTTCAATAAATTTGAATATATTCTTTAGAGGTTTTTGACCTATAAAATCATGGTACCTGAAAATAGGATTTTATTGCCTTTTGAATGCCTGTTATTGTTATTGCCTACATGATTTGGCTACAACTCTTAGTACTACTGTATAGAACAGGACTGATGAGAATAGGAATTATTGTTTTATGTCTAGTCTCAGAGGAAAAGACTTTAGCTTTTATACCCTGAAGTACGATGTTAATTATGGCTGGTCAAATGGAGCCTTTCTTATATGGAGGCATATTTTCACTATAGCTACTTCATTTTTTTAATATATTTATCATGAACAAATGTGCTCTCTCTCTTTATATATCTATATATCTACATATATACATACATTTTGTCCATGTATTGAGAATATTATATTATTATCCTCATTGTTTGTATAGTATGTCACATTTACTAACTATATAAAAAACATCCTTGGGTCCCAGGGATAAATCCTAGTTGATTATGTTGTGCTCAAGGTGGGAGAAAATTCTCATCCAATGCACCTTGGGATGAAAGAAGTTGAGAACAAGATGTGCCACAAATGCAGGAAAAAATAATGGGTAAGAAAGAGAAGGAATCTAAATGAATGGTATTCTAAATTAAAGATGGCTAGAGATAAGACTTTGAATCTGAGGCACAGAACCAGAAGGGAGATTAAAAGCTGGGAGAAAGGACAAATGCAAATGAATTAGAGTCAATATCAGCACCAACTGGGATGAGCAGTTGGTCCTGAGGGAAAGAATGTTAGAATGAGAGTATTCTTAGAAAGGTAGCAAGGTGGGTTACAGATAATTATTAGAATACTGGCTATTGTTTGCACCCCCCTTTTAAATGTCAGGCAATGTAATTCTTAGATTCAAGAAGCAAGGAGAGAAGAGACATTACCCTTTTCTGGATTAGGGGTACACTGCTGATGGATTTACCTGAGGAAAATTCTGCCATATTCTGTGTTTTGTAGTGGCAGGAAAACTTCCATAATGGCTCTCCTAGTTAATATCTATCCAATTTCAGCAAGTATTACAACTAATTATTATATGTAGAAGTCAAATAATTCTTTCACTGTGTATCTTGGTTCCTTATATAGTTTCCCTGGCAGATAGAGAAATATGGGGTGACTTGATGAATATAGTGGGAGAGACACTAAAACTGTTTAAGAAGCAATTGGAACTCAGAAGGCTATCATGGCCTTTAGTGGTCACAGACATTTTTGGCATGGTTATATAATGGTCATGTGTCTGAAAGAGAAGACAATATATTTCACATACACTGCCCCTGGAACTTTTCAGGGATCTGTTTTATAGACCTTACTGACTGGTTTGTATGTGTTTTTTTTTTTTTTTTGATTACTGTGGATCCTGTCAGTACTCTAGGATTCCATACTAGTATGGGGAAATTATAGAAATGAAAGCCATTATTCTGAATCACTATTTGAGTAAATAGGGTAGTACAATAATGTGAACAAAATCAGTGTGGCAAAGTAGACCTAGCCATTTTGTTTAAGGAGTTATAACACTGCAGATGAGCTTCCAGAACTTAAAGCACTTTTGCTTTGCCTGTTTGTTCACATGTATAGGACCCACATATAGGCAGAATATAGAGGGCCCTGAATAGTGCTTTTCAGAAACAAGATTTTAAATGTTGGTCTATTCCAGCTTCTTATGTTGCTAGAAATAGAATACTACTTTGATGAATATTGAGTGGCAGTACTAGTTGTGAGAGTCCACAGAAAATGACAAACATAATTTCTTCAGTGCTGAGAGTAGAACCAGGGATTGCCATGTGGTAGATATATGCTCTACTACTGAGCTACATCCCTTGACCAAACCAGATCATCTTAATGAGAATTGTACTACTCCTAATATAGTGTTAGGATTTAGGAAGGAGAAAAATCCAATGAAATTCTTTATGAAGTCCAATAAAATAAAATTTCATAGATAATTCAGTGGTTTAGATATGATGAGTAACATTTTGAGCCTTTTATGACTGCCATTCTAAAACTACCACTGCTGACATGTGATATATACTCAATATATATTTGCTACATGATGAATTTTGTACTCACCAGACACTTTCAAAGTTTTGACCCGACTATGGTGGTCGTTTAAGGTAGCATGCCAGAGCCACCTTCCTGAAGTTCAATTCTCTGTTCAGGACATAGAATATTCATTAAATAATGGGTTTAGCTGTCAGCAGCAAGATGAATAAGTTTTTTGTGTCAGAGATTCCCCAAGATGACCCATAGGTTTGGTGATTTTCTTGACTCCTAGGACTCAGCAGAACATTTTTATTGCTGGATACAAGTTATTGTAATGGCTTACTGAAGTTGGATCTTAGGGGAAATAAAACACAGCTAGATCCTGGAGAACTCCCTGTACAGGCTTTGTGTGCTTCCTTCCCTTTATGAAGGATTATGCAAAGTACACTTTCCTCCAGCAGTGAAAATACAGCAACACATGCGAAATGTTTTCTACCATGGAAGCCTATTAGAAACTCAGCACCCCACATTTTTATTAGTGACTAATTACATAAGTGCTCTGCCTAGTTCATACCAAAATGCCAAACTCCCAGACGGAAGGCAGGTGTTCAGCTTAAACCACATTGCTTGTGCAGATAGTCTATGCACAGTGTGCCACTCTAATCAGTTAACTGTTGACTGGGTGGATTCCAAGAGCCAAGTTCTCAAGATGTCAGCCAACTTTGTAAGCATGCCCTTCTAAGGATAACATCTCGGGTCTGACGTATTAACTCTTTAATATGCATCATTCTTCCTCTGTCTTAGAACTAATATTGAGAATAGGGTTATTCCCAGGTCAGATAATCACTCATGATCAGATTCTTCTGTTACTTCCAAACATTTAGGACCTGATTTTTTTACTCCAAGTATACAGGGAAAAAAATATTACAGTATTTTGAAAAGAAATCTGTCTCACTTGACATACACTGAGTTTTTCTGAAATCCTAAAGTGGTATGGTTGTTAGACTTATGAGAGTTATTAACCCTTTAAGGTAATATATCCATACCTTGAAAATTAGTTTCTTTTTTATCACATTGAACCATGAACCATAATCTTTTTGGAGAATTAGGGACAGAGTGCATATATGTTAGAGAGATGGCTGATATTTACTCATTGGCTCTTTTTTAAAGTTTTTTTGAGCGATTATAATATAATTGATCAATAACCATAGGATAAAACATTTTACAAAATCAAATCAAAAGAGAGAGAGATTTCAATATCTACCATTCTAGGATTGTATCTATGTAGATGTATGCCAAGATTGAACGTGAGGAAGATATGTCATGGTTTTTCGCACAGAACTATGTAGTTCCCAACTAATTATGGAAAGAATGGAGTTGCAATTTTATTTGAAAGGATAATTTTATTGTGAGGGTACAAAAAGAGACTCAGGGACAGAGGAGGAGTTGGCTGGAGTGAGAGGTTAGAAAGTTTTCAGTTCTGTATCTCTTACCTCCTCAGGACAGTTTATAGCATGGGCCTTAGGAAAGGATGCTGATGAAACTGTCAGCAACAACCAGCAACTCCAGAATTCTCAACTTCCTTGGTTATTTTGAGGAATTCTCAGTATATTTCTGAGTAATTTTTTGAGACTTTCTGTGCAATCACATTGCTCAACAAACAGCTCAAGGACTATTATTTTGCACTCTTAAAATCAAATTCCTCAGGGTTGATGGAGAGGTAGTAGTTGCTGTAATTGGCCTAAAATCAAGAGTGTGATTTACTTTTAACTTAGATGTCAATTAGAGCTTCTCTTCCATTGGGAATTTAGTTAAATATAGCTTGGTTCCTCAATTTCACAACCTGTACGGTCCCTGCATCCTTTTCATGATTTCTTTAAATGTTCAATCATATGTCTCTTTGCTACTGAGAGAACAAAAATACATGTTAGTAGTTGTCAAAGGCTAAGACTAGGAAAAATTATAAGGAGCAACGAGAGGGGCCATTAATATGCATGGAGTTAGTAGGGTGGGAATGATGAAAATGGCCTGAAATTGATTGTAGTGATGGGTAAGCTACTCTGAATTTACAAACAACCTTGAAATGGGCAAATTGTATGGTGTTTGAATCATATCCCTATAAAGTTGTTACTTTTTAAAGAAGTAAAAGTATCTATGAGGTTTTTCTTTTTCTTTTTCTTTTTTTTTTTCAGGGTTAGGGTACCGCCAGAAGAGCTGTGGTAGTTTGCCTTGCAACCATCAGTATATGAGAATACCTATTTCCTAGGGTCCTCTGAATGTGTTGTCATGGTTTGTTTTGCTTTGTTTTGTTTTGTTTTGTTGCCAGTCTGATAGGTGAGAAATTGTGTCTCTGTGCTTTTTATTAACTTTGCATTTCAAAATTTTGAGTGTGCTTGAACATCTCTTCGTGTTCAAGGATAGGCTTTCCGGATTATGCATTCATATCTTTCCCCAACTATTCTATTGGTTTGGTTTGGTTTGCTCAGTTCTTCAGCTGTTAGGTATATCAGCCCCTGTCTGTTAGTGCCCATGCTTCTCTATGAGACATGATTGATTCTCTGTTCTAGCACTTTATCCACTCACACAGCATTTCCCTTTATTAGTGGAGATGGCTAAAATGCCTCTCATAGATTAATCTGAATGAAGTAGGACTTGCCATCACCGTGTCATGTTTTTCCATCCATTTTCCTGGGGAGCTCCAGCAGCACTAGGATGGAGGTCTGTAGAACAGGCAGATGCACTATCCTGGTAGATCTGGAAAGGCTTTGCTTTTAAACATCTGCTATGCATTTTTCTTTACATCTCCCCCATTCCAAACAGGTGCACCTAATTTTACAATCTTTCTGACTACCTCCAATGCTAAAAATTGGCAGATAACCCTCCTTTTATATTAAGATTTCATGTTTTGATAGTCATACCTTAGACGACAGTAAAACTACCATTGTGTTTCCTGGGCTGTGGATCAGCTTAAGAGAGAAAAGCTATAAGGCTTTTGTTTTGATATATTTTTATCTGTTCTTGTCAAGTTCTTTCTGGCACCCTTATTAATTTTCCTTTTGGAATGAACCTACATTATTATTGTTTTTTTGGCTGGCCTTTGACGGCCTGTAGCCGCCTTCTTCTTGACAGTTTGGAAGTTTCTTTAAAAGCTAAACATGCAATTACTCTATGCTGTGCTTTGAACCTGTCTCAAAAACTCATTTTGAAATTTAATTGTCATTCTAACAGCGTTGAAAGGTATGACCTTTAGGAGATGATTGGGCCAAAAGGCTCTGTTCATGGATTAATACCATCATCATAGGAGTAGTTTAGTTATAGGCAGTTAGTTTCTAAAAAGGGGTAAAGATATGCACAGCCTGATTTTTTGCATGTCTTTTACATGATTCCCACTATTCCAACATGTTAGGAAACTTGTTAGGAAGATACAAAGAGCTTCATGAAATGTGAGTGCTATGCTTTTTAATGTCTCAGTCCCTGGAATTATAAGCCAAGTAAATATCTGTTCACTCTAAGTCATCAGTGTTACATTCTTCTTTTATAATAGCAGAAAATGGATTAAGATACAATACGAAACAGAAATTGAATTTTGGGACATTTATATCAGATAAATGAAAATGTATGCTCCAGCATTAAATTGTACATAAAAGGTCGCTGTCATTTTTTCAAACAAACAAAAAAGTAACAAGAATGTAGAAACTCTTCAATAAATTAGTGGCTAAACAAAGTATAGTGCATGCATACTATAGAATACCACTTAGCAATCAATAAGAATGAACTATAGATATAAATAATTGAACAATTCTCAAAGGCATTGTGCTGTATTTTTCCAATTTTTTTATTAGATATTTTCTTCATTTATATTTCAAA
>NC_034613.1:90544031-90552159 GCF_900095145.1 Mus pahari
ATAGGGAACTTTCAGAATAGCATTTGAAATGTAAATAAAGAAAATAATAATAAATAAATTTAAAAAAATACCAGGGGTTGGGGAACAAGTGCTCTATCTGCATATATGCCTGCATGGCAGAAGATCTCATTACAGACGGTTGTGCGCCACCGTGTGGTTTCTGGGAATCGAACTCAGGACCCCCGGAAGATCACTGAGACATCTCTCCAGCCCCTGTGCTGTATTTTTAAAAAGTCACTCTCATAATGTTGGATTATTTTATTTGTATAATTCCCATAAAAATACATATGTAGGCGTTGAAGAGATGGCTTAATGATTAAGAGCTTATACTGTTCAAGAGGCCCTGAGTTTGGTTCCCAGCACCCACATCAGGTGGCTCACAACCACCTGTTACCCTTGCTCTGAGAGAAACAATGTTCTTCTCTGGACCCAGAGGGTATTCACATATACATACCTCCCCACCCACATATATACATAATTTATAAATAATAAATAACTTTTTATAATATTTTAATTTATATGATTAAAAAGCTTGAAAGATAGCAAGCGACTAAAATTTGCCAAAAGACTAAGGACAGGAAGTGTTTAGTGTAGCCTGGACAATTTTAGACATTATTATCAAACTTGCAGGAATTATACACTGATTTGATTGACAGAAGAAAAATACTTTGCTACTGAGGTCTTCTTTATTTGAAAGGATACTTCTAAACTGTGTTGTAGATAAGATGCAAATCACATAAAAATATAGCATACATTTGTTAGCAAATTTCTATCTTGTGTCAGAATGGAAGTTCTGGCCCTGAGACTGAACTAGCCATGTCAAAGTTTTCAGATCTGTAACCACCTGAAAATTCTGCTAATGCTGGCTATGCGCCAGATTTCCATAACAATAGTAATTGCCAAGTATGGACTACTTACCATATGCTAGACTCCATTTTAATATGCTTTGTGTGTACTGTTTGTCTAATGTAAAAAAAAATACCTTTCAGGCGGTACTATTTTTGAGATACAAAAACTAAGACATTGACTTGCTCACATTCACACTGAAAGTAAATGTCTGGGCCAGCACTCAAACCTTAGGTAGCTAACTCCATGGCCCAAGTTCATAAAGATTATGTTGCGTAACCTCTTAAGAAACCATGGCTCCTTGAATGCAGGTAAGTAAAAAGAAACATCTCCTAGTATATTTCTTTGACTTGACCATTTCCATGCAATTGTTTCTCTTTTCTGTTTTACCTGCAGCTATAATTATTGCTACTTTTAATTTTGTTTGCCTATGGATAAATACTATCTTGCTACCAACTCCTTTACAGTCAATTGGAAGCAAATAACTTCCTAGTAGAAATCTTCCTGTGTCATTCCTTACAAGTAGATTGTGTGACCCCTTTGGTAACTTAGTTTATTTTAATATGGAACTCTGTAGTTATCTACTTCAGAGATAGAAACTGAGCAGGACTGATGGATTGCAGATTTTCTTTCCACTAGAGTTAGTTTATGTGTGTGAGGAGAGAGGAAGTATGATTAAGACCCAGGCATATACCAGGAATCTGGGAGGAAATGATGGTTTTCCTGAATAAAGACTATGCCTGTTAATAGTGGACCAGAAAAATTATAGCCAAGAAATCAAATCTACCTCATTGCCAATTTTATAAAATTTCAAAGGACATATCAATAACTGTTAATTTTCTTATTGACTACAGGTATTTTTGTTTTATGACAAGAATTAGATAGCTACAATAGAGACTAAATGGCCTACAAATTTGTGGTATCTTCTGTTTGAGCACTTTACAGAAAAATTTTACCAATGCTTAGTACATGAAATAAAGTGTTTTACATGACTGGAAGATGCTGTGCATGTAAATGCATGGTTTCAATCTGTCCCATTTTACATGGAGACATTTAAAAGCACTAAGAATCTGGATGTTTGTGCCAGAGAGGAAGTTATCAAAATGGTATAATAGAGGGCTTAGTAAAAATAAATAAAAGAGCCTGGCTTTCAGAGACAACAACAGAGATAGGCTATCAAGGAGCAGATGGGGAGTTTCTGTGCTGTACATCTTAAACAGTAAGTATGTCCTTTCTAAACCACTAAGAGGACAAAGGAATGGGACCATAACTCTGAGATGCATTTAATACATAGATATTACTCATGAGTTCACAATAAAGAAAAAGACAGAGGGAAGATGGAAATGATAAGTAAAGATCATTCAGTGAGAGGATAGGATAGAGGAGTAAATTCTAATTTGTGGCTTCTGTGGAAGCCATTAGGGAAAAGTAAGAATTGAGCATGATTTGAATGTAGGAGACCATGATTTTAAGCTGGAGGCTTGAGCTTGAATCTTGAATCTATTAGGAAAAAAAGTTTTAAAGCTAAACTTCTTGGGTATAAATCAAGCTCCACCACCTAAATATTTAGAAATGTTATTTCTCTAAGCTTCAATTTCATCATATGTAAAATAGAGATATAACAAAAATTTGTTATAGTTAAATGTGTTAATTATGTAAAGGCCGTAGAATAGTGTGTGGGAATTAGTAATGAATCTGTACAGAGAAATGCTAGGAAACTAGGTGAACTTATCTATAAATAGTTTCTGTAGGTATATTGAAGATGAAAACTAGAGTTTCAGAGTCTGCTGTAGCTGGAACACATATGGGAGAGAACTCTTCTGTGCTAAAAAAAAAAGATGGAGAGTTAGACTTCAGTGATCCTTGTCTGTTTAGTTAAGACTTAGTTTTTTTTAAGTTTATTTTAAAAAGTTTATGTTAGAAGAGAAGTTGAACAAGTAATTTTCTCCAAAGCCCAGAAGATTGCCTGGTTCAGCATACACTACACATGTATTCACTAAATAAATTTATTAAATGAGTAAATGAGTTTTGGAATAGTGGAATAGAGTTTATATTTATGTACTATAGAGGTGACTCTCTGGAGATGATGAACTAGGGGAGTGAGTGACTACTAGTGTATCAGTCACTTGGGAGAATGTCAGGAGTCTAGATGAGGCATGGTCAAGGATAACATTGGGAATGTAGAATCTGGGAATAAAGGACTATTCTAGAAACCTTCAAGATGCCTACCCATCACAATGGGGATCTTCAAACAAACAAACAAAAACCAACAAAGATCAACTGAGCAAATGTGGTATCTAGTCCATACAATCAGAAATGGACCTAAGCTTTCTTAGGGGAGGTTATTGGCATCAAGGTATTATTTAATGCATTAAAGGTTACTTTATCAGGTGAGACTGGCACAGCGATAGCATATTGAACTTAGAGTCCTCTTTGGACAGATTGGAGCAGTCCAGGGAGTTTTCCCTTCCCAGCCAGAGGGAGTTGCCAGAGCCATACTTAAGATAGAGAGCCTTAGAAAATGGACTAGAGAGCCTTAGAAAATGGACTGTACTCTCAGTAACAGACACTTCAAATAGAAATAAGTGGAAGAAAATTGACAAGATTTGCATGTAGTAGCAACAGAGGCAAGCAGTCACAGGATGCTATTGAAAAATGCAGATGAGTTGGTAGTTTGGTGGCCCCAGAACCTTAGTGAACTACACATTCATGAAATGCAGCCAGAAGAATGCAAGAAGACTACATCATAACTGCACAATGTTTATCAATGCAGGGACTTGGTAGATGCCAGAGTCTACAGGGAAATACAAATATAGTTTCCAATCTACTTATGGAAATGCTCACCCAGGGGCAAGTTCAGCATTAACAACCAGACTTCTGAAGGCCCTTAGAGAGGCATGGTCAACACACTTTACTCAACCTGTGAAGGACTATGCATTGACAAGGCCAGCATCTGTGACCTAACCTGGCAAAAGACTGCCTAGAGGTTTGACAGGCAACTGTGTGTCTGGGAAGATTGTACTCAGTCTGTAAACTATATTCATTCCTTACCCCTTCAGTTTTTCCTCCTTTGTTCAATCCCCAATGTCATCTTGTCCAGACAGCACTGTCCTACTCTGCTGTTATCTCCTCTCTCTTGCTTGTTCTCTCTGTCCCCAACTCCCCTTTCTTCTCTTCTTTATTTTTCTCTAGTCTATTTCTCTTCCTTTTTAATAGGCTTTCCCAAAGAATATAGGTTGGTTTGATTTTTGCAACTTCTATGAGTTCCTGAGAGCTGGAAATATCCTGACTATCTGATTGCACTCCTTTACCTCTCTCTTTTTATTCTTTTATTCAGAAGTATATCTCTGTACCTTGTTCCCATTAACACATCCTTTTAATAACTTTTCCTTTCCTATATTTTATTTACCAACTCAATACCAATCATTCATCTTACTCTACTTTTTTTCCTTTCTACTCATATACACAGTAAGCAGTAATGTGATGACTTAAGAAACTCCATGTTATGCTAGGTATCCACCTTGGTACCCAGTAGTCCCTGATTCTACTCCCTGGAAGATAAATTCCCAGTGTCCCCAACTCAGTGATCTCCATCCATAAATGTACAGCTGGGATCATCTACTTGTTATAATATGAATAGCTGCTTTTTCGCTTCTGTAGTGTGCTTCTGCAGATAGTCAGGGAGTATTTTGAGGACACCATGGCTACCTAATCTTGGCTGATCAGAGCTGAGATCAGAAAGGTCTTGGTTTTCTTGTGCAGATACTCAAGAGATTCTTGTGGTTTTCAGATTTATATATCCCTCCCTTACCACCACCCTTTAGCATGGCTATCTCATATTTATTGTTGGGTCAGAGATTGTTGTCCTGCTAGCAGTTGTAATAAATTTAACTAATTACTATGAGGATTAAGTCTATGGTCTTTCCCCAGGGATCACAAATTCCATAACATCTGGAAGCCCCTCAAGATCCCTGGGAGCCCTTAGAGTACGGGTCAGGGTTCCAGAGTGGGCTCCATGTGTGAGCAATTCAAGGTGGGCTTGATAGTCCCTAGTGGGCCCGAGATCACAGCTGCTACAAATTAATGCTCACTAGTCAGGGATAGGCTCCAGGAGTGAGCAAGTTCAAGATGGACTTGACAGGCCCCAGGGAGCCCAGACTTTGATCTCCCCAAATTTGCAAATTGAAAGCAAAACAAAAGTAAGAATTGCCGGTCAAAATGCTTCTGAAACTTATACCAGTAAGGAGTCTGTTTTGTTTTAGACTCTGGACACTTGAAGAGACAAAGGGAAAATTGGATACAATCATTGATCTAGTAATTGGGGCAGCGGAGACAATCCTATTGCTCTACTGGTTTTGTTGTATGAATGAAGGGTCGTCACCACATGTCAAGTTTGTCTGGTCTTTTCTTGATTGCATTGTTTTATTGTCTCTTTACATTGTTATGTTTGTCTGTTGGACTTGTGTTTCCAATTTTGTTGCAGAAATGGAAGTTGGACTGAGCACAGCCAAACTGCCCCTGAGCTGCATGGTACAACATTTTCAGGATTTCTAAGAGGCAAACTGTTCCTGGCTGCCTCCATGCTAGCTCCCTCCTAGGGCTTGTCTCTGCCCCTTTCATTGGCTTGCTGGAGCCTGATATTTAAGTCTTGCACCTACAACAGATATTTCTCTAAACCTTCTTGTTTGTGATCCTTTTCCCATGCTCTCCTTCTGAAGGATGTTTTATCCTACTTCTTCTATCTCCCAGCTGATTCCTGTCTCTGACCATGGAGCTCTGCCTGGCACCAAACCCTTTGCCACTCGGCTAGAACAATGCAGGTGTCCATCCCACCCTTGGGTGTGGAACCCTCCTGCACATCATAAGCCCCCTTTCTGCTGTCTGCTGCTCACCGAGCTGTGGCAGCTAGTCTGCCACAAGAATTTATCTCCAAGACTTCTTTGTTGTTTGCTTGCTTTGGTCTCTTCCTCCATTCACTGGAATTAGTTGTTCAGGGATTCAGGTGCCTTTTCAACATGGGTAATATTGAAATATTGTTTTGTTTTGTGTTGTTCTAATTCATCAAAAAGCTGGCTCTGGAGTTGGGTTATGTCCCCTTCTCTTGACCCAAGCATTTTTTAAAAGGTTTCTCCAAAAATCTCTGTCTTGGGTCAGACAGGATTCCTGACTCTGATAAGGACCTAGACTAGTCCCAATAGGAATTCCTGCTACTTATCTCACACCTTTCTTTGTTTTATTTAACTCCCTAAGACACTTGCTAAAATATAAACCCACCTCAAGTTTTGTAAGACTATTATATAAACTTTCTGTACCTTAAGCTTTATAAATGTAGTTAAAATTTTGTAATCATAACCTGATGCCAACATTTTTCTGAGTTCCCATAGATACCTGGTTTTTATAGTTTTCTGTTTAATGTTCTCTAGGTTATAGATACTTATGCTATTCTGCAACTTGATGACTTTATAGGAAAAAAATACTTATTAAACTTTTCATATTGTCTGACTCTATCTGCAGACACACAATTCTCAGTAGTAACTATTAATATGCCTGCTTAAAATAATCAGAGTTATGCTTATTAAAATTTAATTCTCCTTCAAAAAAGAGATAGGCATGGTCATTGGACTTTCACTTGAATATCCAGCTATACCTCCCAGCCTGTTGTATGCAATTAGGCCCTGAATTGCATAAGGCCTCAAGGTTTTCTGGGGAAAACTATGGTATAAAGGCCAAGAACTAAGAATAAGGAGGGTGGGCCAGGGAGGGCTCTGGCTGCCAGAGCAGGTGGGAGAGCCATCTTGTGTCCTGGGTCCCTTAGAGACCAGTCTGTGCAGGAGAGCCCGTAGACTGCAGAAGCAACATAGCTTCTGGGACAGGCCCCATTCTGGGCCTTCATCTTCAGCCAGGAGGCTGATTTGAGCTCCAGACATCTGCACTCTTTCTGCTTCAGAGGAGAGGTGGCCTGCAGAGAGTGCTCTGACCACTGAGACTCAGGAGAGAGTTGGACTCCCAGGAGTGTTGACAGAGACTAACAGAATCACAGGAGGAAAAAGCACCAGCCAGAGACAGCTATAACAAATAACTCCAGAGATTACCAGATAGTGAAAGGCAAATGTAAGAATCTTACTAACAGAAACCAAGAGCACTCACCATCATCNGAACCCAGCACTCCCTCCTCAGCGAGTCCTGGATACCCCAACACACCTGAAAAGCAAAATACAGATTTAAAATCATATCTCATGATGCTAGTAGAGGATTTAAAGAAGGAGATTAACTCACTTAAAGAAATACAGAGGGTGCACTGCTGGGGAGAGGGCGGCCTGCAGAAGTGACACAGCTTCTGGGAAAGATCCCATTTCTGGCACCAGTCACAGGGGACCTTTCCCGCCTGAGGAGGGGAGTCCACCCAGGAGCAGTCTCAAGGCCTGACCTGGAAGGAGAGCCACCTTTGCTCTGGTGCACTGACAGGGAGAGGGCGGCCTGGAGAAGCTTCACAACTTCTGGGAAGGATCCCTTTTCTGGTTCCAGTCATCCAGCACCTTTCCCGCCCGAGGTGGGGTGTCTGCCCAGGAGGAGTTTCCCAGCCTGAACAAGTAGGAGGGCCATGTTTGCTCTGGTGCACTGCCAGGGAGAGGGTGGCCTGCAGAAGTGACACAACTGCTGGGAAAGATCCCCTTTCTGGCTCCAGTAACCCTGCACCTTTCCTGCCCGAGGAGGGGTGTCCACTCGGGAGGAGTCTCAAGGCCTGAGCCTGAAGGAGAGCCATCTTTGCTCCAGTTCACTTAGCTCCACTCTGCGCTAGCAAGAGTGTGGACCACAGAAGCTACACAGCTTCAGGACAGACAGAAGCAACCTAACTTCTGGGACAGACCCTGTTTCGGGCTCCAGAAATTTGGGCACCTTCCTCGCCAGAGGAAAGGTAGCCACCTGTGAGGGCTCTGTCTGCCAGAGCAGGTGAGAGAGTCATATTGTGTCCAGGGTCCCTCAGTGGCTAGTCTGTGCAGGTGAGTGAATAAACTGCAGAGCAACACATCTTCTGGGACAGACCCAGTTTTGGGCCTACCTACATCTTCAACAAGGAGGCAGATCTGAACGCCAGGCCTCTGTGTACCTCCCTGATAGAGGAGAGCTTCCCTGCAGAGAGTAATCTGACCACTGAGACTCAGGAGAGAGCTGGACTCCCAGGACTGCTGACAGAGGCTAACAGAATCACAGGAGGAACAAGCTCCAACCAGAGACAACTAAAACAACTAACTCCAGAGATCACCAGATGGCAAAAGGCAAA
>NC_034613.1:90557192-90559729 GCF_900095145.1 Mus pahari
GCCCAGAAACTTAGAATACCCAAGATACAATCTCCAAAACACAAGAAAATCAAGAAGGAAGACCAACACGTGGATACTTCATTCCTCCCCAAAATAGGGAATAAAATATCCATGAAAGAAGTTGCAGAGACAAAGTTTGGAGCTAACATGAAAGAATGGACAACCCAGAGACTGCCCTACCCAGGGTTCATCCCATAACCAGCCACCAAACTTAGACTCTATTGCATATACCAGCAAGATTTTGCTGAAATGACCCTGATATAGTGGTCTCTTGTGAGGTTATGCCAGTGCCTGACAACTACAGAAGTGAATGCTCACATTCATCTATAGGATGGAACACAGGGCCCCCAATGGAGGAGCTAGTGAAATTATCCAAGGAATTGAAGGGGTCTGCAACCCTATAGGTGGAACAACAATATGAACTAACCAGTACCCCCAGAGCTCGTGTCTCTAGCTGCATATGTAGCAGAAGATGGCCTAGTCGGCCATCATTGGG
Organism: Mus pahari; assembly: GCF_900095145.1. Lineage (NCBI taxonomy): Eukaryota > Metazoa > Chordata > Mammalia > Rodentia > Muridae > Mus > Mus pahari. Next base: position 90,557,689 of record NC_034613.1, read on the forward strand.
AAGAGAGGCCCCTTGGTCTTGCAAACTTTATATGCCCAATACAGGGGAACTCCATGTCCAAGAAGTGGGAGTGAGTGGGGCACGGTAGCAGGGTTGGGGGGAGGGTATAGGGGTCATTCTGGATAGTATTTGAAATGTACATGAAGAATATATCTAATAAAATAAAAAAAATAGAAAAAAGAAATATATATATATATATATATTTCTCATCTCCTTAGCAAAGGAACAGATAGTTATATATGATGCCTATAAGTATATCAAAGTTCATGCTGGTCTCCAGGCTTCTTCAGAATTACAAATATCTGTTAAAATCAGAGAGTTACAAAAACTTACAAAAAGTGTTAATGAAGATGTGTGGCTGATATCTGATTGAATGTCTTACTTCATAGTTACCAATAATTTTAATAGATATTTTCTTTATTTACATTCAAATGTTATCCCCTTTCAAGGTCTCCCCTCTGGAATCCCCCTGTCGCTTCCCCCTATCCTCCTACCTGTATGTGGGTGCTCCCCCATTCATCCACCCACTCTTGCCTTTCCCCCCTTGGTATTCTCCTACACTGGGGTATCCAATACCCTCAGGCCTAAGGGCCTCTCCTCCTACTGATGTCCAGCAAGGCCATCCTCTGCCACATATGTGACTGGAGTCCTGGGTTGCTCCATGTGTATTCTGTGGTTGGTGGTCCAGTCCCCAGGAGCTCCAAGGGTTCTGGCCAGTTGACACTGTTGCTCCCCCCATGGAGTTGCAAACCCCTTCAGCACCTTCTGTCCTTTCTCTAACTCCTCCATTGAGGACCCTGTACTTAATCCAATGGTTGGCTGCAAGCATCTACCTCTGTACTTGTCAGGCTCTGACAGAGAATTCAAGAGACAGCTATATCAGGCTCCTGTCAGCAAGCACTTTCTGGTATTGAAATAGCATCCAGGTTTGGCAACTGTATATGGGATGGATCCACAGGTGGGGCAGTATCGTGATGGCCTTTCTATCAGTCTTTGCTTCAAACTTTGTCTTCATATTTCCTCCCATGAGTATTATGTTCCTCCTCCTAAGAAGCACTGAAGCATCCACACCTTGGTCTTCCTTCTTCTTGAGCTTCATATGGTCTATGAATTGAATTTTGGCTATTCTGAACTTTTGAGCTAATATCCACTTATCAATGAGTGCATACCTTGTGTGTTCTTTTGTGATTGGTTTACCTCACACAGAATGATATTTTCAAGTTCTATCCATTTGCCTGCGAACTTTATGAAGTCATTGTTTTTAAGAGCTGAGTAGTATTCCATTATGTAAATGTACCACATTTTCTGTATCCATTCCTCTGTTGAAGGACATCTGGGTTCTTCTGGCTATTATAAATAAGGCTGCTATGAACATAGTGGAGCATGTGTCCTTGAGGAATGTTCCTCTTACTCCACATCATCACCAGCATCTGCTATCACCTGAGTTTTTAAATCTTAGCCATTCTTATTGGTATGAGGTAGAATAAGATTTTGGAATAGCATCCACTCCAGTTGTTCAGAAGCTCCATGAAGACCAAGCTGCACATCTGCTGTATGTGTGTGGAGAGGCCTAGGTCCAACCACTGTATGTTCCTTGATTGGTGATTTGGACTCTGCCAGCATGAGGGGCTGTGAAACTAAGGGGATGTCGGGGAAAGTGATGGGAGGGAGAATAGCCCCGTCTGGCCAGAGTTCCTCCTATGCTCTGGGCAGGCAGACATGGGAAGGCTGCAGGACGCTTTTCACTCGGCTCCAGGTGGGCATCTAAGCCACTGACCTCACTTGACGGGGGACAGACAAGGGGCAGCCTCCAATACCAGGGGCCCGGGGGTGACACCCTCGGCCCCAGTGTTATGAAAGAGAGGGCAGAGAGAGAGAGATTCCCACACAGGCGAGAGTCCTAAGTTCAGTCTGTGACTGGAACACAGGGAGGCCTTCCATTGGGAGATTAGAAACGACTCATTAGGAGAAAGCCTATCCTGTCGTTCAAGAACAGTGGGCCTTGATGAACAGTCTATGGTTTTAGAGCTTTATTGTAGAA
>NC_034613.1:90559948-90576298 GCF_900095145.1 Mus pahari
GGAGAGGAGAGGAGAGGAGAGGAGAGGAGAGGAGAGGAGAGGAGAGGAAGAAGGGTAAGAGAAGGAAGAGAGCGAGGTAGGGCCAAGCAGCCCCTCATATGGTGGGCTGTTATCTTTACTATTGCTAGGTAACTTGGAGGAGTCTAGCCTGAAGGTCAGAAGCTTGGGGCATTGTCTATGTGACTACTAACCACCCTTCTCCTGTGGGGTCTGTGGGGGGCGGTAACTTCAACAGGAGCCAGAGTTCCAGGAGACATGAGGGAACGCCTACCGTGCCATGTAGGTGAATTATCACCACTCCAGAGTTCAGACTTCAGCTCGACTGGAGACCTGACTGTCTGTGTATAGCCCAATGCCCCACAAGGGGCTACCCAATAGGGTTCACCCACTCAGAGGAGAAGGGGAGGAGGCATTGGGGAAGAATTGTGAGAGGGGGTAACTGGAAAGAGTTCAGAAAACAGGATGTAAAAGAATACATATAAAATAAAATTAAAAAAAAAACAGTTGGGAAAATCATATGCCCTGGGATTGGATGTTTGAAACTATGTCACTTTAACTAAACAACAGTCCCTTTAAATATTTATGCTTATATTTACAAACAAAAGCTACTTTCAGCCTTAACTGGAGAGTCTTCTCTTTGCAGTTAATGGTGTTGAATGCAGAGACTCGTAGCTGCCAGTTACCAAGAACAATTTACAGTTGAGTGTTCAGCCCTAAAGAAGATATTTATATTATCCTCTCTGTGGCTCATGGGACTTCAGAGAAGAGGAAGGGGAAAAAAGTAAGAGACAGAAAATAGGTCTGCAAAATTCTATCTTCAGGGTATGACACAGTATTGCAATGATGATCTCATAGCAGCTGTGTCTGTCAGTTTTGGTCCTGCATAATACTGAACCAGTCAGCAGTTAATCACCTCCTTGCTGAACTGCAGAATGTGGACGGATTCTTGAGGGGAGAGTAGTAATTGTGTTCAGCTGTTTACCCACTGGTGATCACACCAGGCTCCAGTAGATAGTTTCAATACTGTGTCACTCAGGTACACCTGGTTAGAAATCATTTCATCACAAAACAATCAAAATGGCATGAATGTAGGAAAGAGTTTCAAAGAAAATGGGGTAGTTTTCAAGGGTGAAAAGGAGATTATAGAGAGTGGGAGATGAGAGTAAATGTAGTGAATTATATACTTGTATGAAACTGTTTTTAAAACAAAGTTAATAAATAAAAGATAAATGAAAAAAGAAGAAAAAAAGGATGATTTAAAAAAATAAAATCCAAGAGTGGCCTAACCTGAGATGCACAAGCCCTTAATGCAGAGAACACAAGAGACATGAAAAGCTGAGGTAATATGACTCCACTAATAATTACTAACCCCACAAAAATGACTGAGTTAGATGAGATCTCAGGTAAGAAGTAAAAAAAAAAACCATTAAAAGTACATGTAAAGAAATCACAAACAACATGGAAAAATTCTAGAGTAAATTCCCAGAATACAAACTTAATGAAAAACAAAAGTCAATTTATGACATAAAAATGGGATTCAGGGAAGCATAGAAGTACTCAATTATAAGGACACATGCTCCACTATGTTCATAGCAGCCTTACTTATAATAGCTAGAAGCTGGAAAGAACCCAGATGTCCCTCAACAGAGGAATGGATACAGAAACTGTGGTACATTTACACAATGGAGTACTACTCAGCTATTAAAAACAATGAATTTATGAAATTCTTAGGCAAATGGAGGTTTCTGGAGGATATCATCCTTAGTGAGGTAACCCAATCACAAAAGAAGTCACTACATATGCACTGCTTGTGGACGTTGTACATCGTGGTGCGCACTAGGCTCCGCACCACGATGTACAACGTCCACAAGCAGTAATAATAATAATAATAATAATAATAAACAATGAAAAAAACTGAGATTCAAGCATCTTTGCTTGGGCCTTCCTTCTTGTTTAGCTTCTTTGGGACTGTGGAGTGTATAGTGGGTATCCTGTACTTTATGGCTAATATCCAATTTTAAGTGAGTACCTACTATGTATATTCTTTGGGGTCTGGGTTACCTCACTCAGGATGATATTTTCTACTTCCATCCATTTGCTTTCAAAATTCATGATGTCCTCATTTTTTAATAGCTGAGTAGTATTCCATTATATAAATTAACCACATTTTCAGTATCTATTCTTTGGTTGAGGGACATATGAGTTGCTTCTAGTTTTGGGTTATTATGAATTAGGCTGCTATGAACATAGCATAGCATGTGTCTTTGTAATGTTGTGGAACATCTTTTGGGTATATGCCCAAGAGTGGTATAGCTGGGTCTTCAGGTAGAACTATTTCCAATTTTCTGAGGAACCACTAAATTGATTTCCAGCATGGTCGTAACAGTTTGCAATCCCACCAGCCATGGACGAGTGTTCCGCTTTCACCACATCATCTTCAGCTGTCCCTTGAGGTTTTTTTGTTTTGTTTTGTTTTGTTTTGGATTTATATCATGTATGTGGGTACACTGTTGCTGTCTTCAGACACACCAGAAGAGGGCACCAGATTCCATTACAGATGGCTGTGAGCCACCATGTGGTTGCTGGGAATTGAACTCAGGATCTCTGGAAGAACAGTCAGTGCTCTTAATCACAAGCCATCTCTCCAGCCCATCCCTTAAGTTTTTGATCTTAGCCAAAATCTTGGCTTGATTGGTGTAATCTCAGGGTCGTTTTGATTTTCATTTCTCTGCTGAATAAGGAGGTTGATCATTTCTTTAAGTGCTTCTCAGCCATTTGAGATTCCGCTGTTGAGAATTCTCTGTTCAGCTCTGTACCCCATTTTTTAATTGGGTTATTTGGGTTGTTGCTAACTTTCTAGTTCCTTATTTATTTTGGATATTAGCCCTCTATTGGATGTAGAGTTGACAAAGGTCTTTCCCCAATATGTAGGCAGCTGTTTTGTCCTATTGACAGTGTTCTTTGATTTACAGAAGCTTTTAGGAGTCTATCGGGGTGACTTTAGCTAAGACTTATAGCAGTGGGGATATGGAACCTGAAGTGGACACCTCCTATAGCCAGTCACATCCTATAGCCAGTTAGTACTCCCAGTCTTTAAACTCACAATCTGTCCTGTCTACAATAAATGCAGGGACAAAAATGAAGCAGAGACTGAAGGAATGGCCAGCCAATAACCAGCCCAACTTGAGACCTATCACATGGGCAAGAACTAATCCATGACACTATTAATAATATCCTGTTAAGGTTGCAGACACTCGGGAGGCAGAGGCAGGTGGATTTCTGAGTTCGAGGCCAGCCTGGTCTACAGAATGAGTTCCGGGATAGCCAAGGCTGCACAGAGAAACCCTGTCTCGAAAAAAAAAACAAAAAAACAAAAAAACAAACAAACAAACAAAAGGTTGAAGACAGGAACATAAACAAACGTCTTCCGAGAGGCTCCACTCAGCAGCTGACTAAAACAGATGCAGAGGCCCACAGCCAAACATTGGGTGGAGCTAGGTGAGTTGAGTGTTCCAAGGAGGATATGAACTCTACTGGAAGGCCAACAGAGTCAACTAACCTGGACCCTTGATGGCTCTCAAAGACTGAACCACCAACCAAAGATCATATATGGGCTGCACCTAGGCCTTCCACACATATGTAGCAGATGTGCAGTTTGGCCTTCATTCGGGCCTACCAACAACTGGAGTGGGGCTTGTCTCTGTTGATTGCTTGTGGATCTCATTCCCCTAACTGGGCTGTCTTGTCTGGCCTCAGTGTGCCCAGTACTGAAAAGACTTGATGTGCCAAGGTGGGGGATACTCAGAAGGGGTCTCACACCTCCAGAGGAAAAGGAGAGGGGGGCTGGGGGAGGGACTTTGTGGGAGAAGGCGGCAGTGAGAGGGATGTAAAGTGACTGAATACATTAATTAATGAAAAACAACAAAATACTGGAATACTGGAAATGAAACATTCTACCAGTCAAATAGAAAGCTATGTGGAAAGCTATACAATAGACTATAACAAGAAGAAAACAGAAAAGCACGGCTTGAAGACAAATTAGATGCATTAGAACATTCACACAATGGCAAAAATAAATTAATAAAGTATGAACAGAATATACTGTAGAAAACTATGGAAAGAGCAAATGTGTGGAACATGGGCAGACAAGGTGAGTGGGAGGGTTGGGGAACAGGGGGAGGGGATAAAGGGTTTTCAGAGGGGAAACCAGGAAAGGGGATAATATTTGAAATGTAAATAAAGAAAATACCTAATAAAACATTAAAATGTAAATTCCTTGCTAAAGACAAAAACAGTTTTCAGTAAAACTATAGAATAAAAAACTATAGAATAAAAATTCCAAAATCTAGAGAAAGAGATAATGCAGATACAATAGGTATTTAGAACACCAAACAGAAAAGACTTTAGTTAAAATACTAAATATGCAAAACAAAGAAAATATACTGAATGCTGCAAGAGAAAAACACCACATCATATGTAAAGGCAGGCTCATCGGAATAGCACCAGATAGCTAAGAGGGCTTGAAATGATGTATTTCCTGTTCTGAGAAACAACTGCCAACCCAGACTAATATCAGTAAATCAGCAAAAGTATCTATCATAGTTGGTAAAAGCAGGCTGAATGACCAAAGTCAGCTCTACAGGAGATACTTGAAAGAACCCTTCAGAATAAAGAGACTGTGGATTAAATCAGACTACAGGAAGGAATGAACCGTGCTCTAACAGTAGTTTAACAAATAATAGTTATGAAAATAACAATAAACACTACACAATTAACAAAATGACACTAAATAACATACACACTTCAGTAATAATTCTGAATACTAATGGTCTGTATTTCCCAACCAAAAGATTCAGATGAACAAGACCTGAGCTGGTGAGATGCTTGCTGCCAAGGCTGGTGAGTTGAGTACAATCCCAAAACATATTTTGAGAGAGAACCAACTTCAATATGTCATCCTCTGACCTCCACACATGCAGTGTAGCACTTCCAAGCCCTCCCAGACACAATCAATCTGTCAATCAATCAATCAATCAATGTTAAAATACGTTTAACAACTCATAGGGAGGTATCTCACAGCTGGCACTGGGATTTTCATTTAATTGGGCCTCTGATGAGGAGCATTATTTATTCATAGAAGATGACTCTGTTGACACTCCCTTTTAATTAGATGGCATTCAAAATAAACAGAAAGTAAGAGGCCTCGATATGGGTTTTTCATGTATACTGAGTTTGGGTTACCTCTCCCTTCCCTCGCTTCTCTTCTCCCACCCCAACCCTACTCAGACCTTTTCACCTCCAATATTCTCCCCTCCATTTCATGTCCAGTGTGTTCCACTGTTCCCCATCTCAAAGGGCCTCCTCCACCCCTAAAGACTTCTTTCTAACTTTCTGGTCTTTATTAGAAATCAAAGCTAAACAGACTATTATAGAAATTCGTATCTGGGGTATGCATGTGCAACATTTGTATTTCTGGGCCTGGGTACCTCACTCAATATATTTTCAGATTCATCCATTTTCCTGCAATTTTTACAACTTAATTTTCTCCCTCTGAGTGAAATTACATTGTGTACCTGTACTATATTTTCATTATTCATTCATCCATTAATAGACATCTAGGCTGACAGGAGTAAGAAGAAATCTCAAAGTAGTTTTGATTTACAATTTCCTGATGTTCAATACTTTATAAAAGTATTTATTAACCATCTGTGTAGAATTCCATACAATGTGTTTTGATTACATTCACCAATTCTCTCTGAACTCTTTTCAGATTCATCCTTATTCCCTATGTACCTAAAAACTCTCTAGAAGAACAGAATACTGAAAGACCAGAGTTGGGGAGAAAAAGGAGAGAATATAGATGTATGGGGGAATAAGGTCAACATGTATGATGTGTCTTATTGAAAATGTCCTTATGCAGCTGGACAGTTCCCAACATCCAAGTCTGGTGGTTCACAACTGTCTGCAACTCCAGCTCCAGGAGATCTGATGTCTTCTTCTGGCCTCTGTAGGTACTTGCAGTTACCATGTGCCTGTAACCACACAGAGACAAACACACACACACATACACACATGTAACTTTAATTTTTTTCAAAACCTATTTTAAATGATGGTTCTTAAAAGCTTTAACCTCCCTTGTAGCTTACCACCCACCAGAGGTAGTGGAAACGAAAGGAAACAAGGGAAGTGGACCTGTTTAAAAAGGTTTTTTGGAGCAACTCCCATCTATGCTGTCTGGAACTCAACAGTTCAGTTTACAGGTCAGCAGCAGCAGCTCAATCCAGTGGCAAACACTTCCTGGATACATTAGCAGTCCACCTTGGTAGAATCAAGATAGCACCCACAAATCAGCAGCTATGGCACTACCTAGCAGAGACAGCCATGCCTTAGCAGAAGGGACCTGGAGGAATGCCAGGAGAAGTTCTTTGCTGTGCCTTTCTCAGGGAAGTGATGATCAAGCGAAGACTGTAGACCCACAAGTATTGCACAGCTAGCTTTACAAGCAAGCCTAGCTCAGCCTCTGCCACTGTCCGTCAAGTCCTATGTATACCCTCCAAACATCACGTGGCTTCCACGGGTTTGCCTCAGCATGTGTCTTGCCTCAGCTGACATCACTTTGCCAATCTGCCTGAATCCATGGAAGTGGAAAGAAGCCACAGCACATTACCAGAGGTTTTTTAGTGCATTTCTCTCTATGGAGTCCCAGCAAATAAATGCAGGTCAACCATGCAATGTGAGGCAGACCAAACCATGCCTGCTGTTAGTAAAGAATTTTTCATCATGTGCATTTTTATGTGCTTGCTTTAGAAGAACATCTTGTCTCCTATGTCCAGGAAAGGAGATAACATTTGAAATGTAAATAAATAAAGAAAATATCTTTAAAAAAAAAAAAAGGTCCTTCACAGCTCGCCTTAGTCTTTGACCTGTGTCCACTTCAGCTAAATGTACTTCACATGTTTGCCCAGCAAAACACCTTCTAACACAACAGACTTTCCAAAGAAACCTTAAGTTCTCATCTCTCTCTCTTTCTGTCTCACAGACTCACACACAATTAAAAATAAAAAATATTTTTAAAATATCTATTTATTTTTATTTGCTATGTGTATGAGTGTTTTTGCTTGCACATGTTTTTGTGCACTGTGTGCATACCAGATGGTTATGAGACACCATGTGGGTGCTTGGAACCAAACCTGGCTTATCAATCTCTGTGCAACTATTCCAACCCCAAATAAAATAAATCTTCATTTTTCAAAATGAAATTGCCCCTATGTAACACAGTTCATGCACAATGAAATACACAATGTCATTGTTTTAAAAGCAGCCACAATCTATGCCTTTGGTACAGGCACTTCTACCATTGTTATAGGCAATTCTACCACTGCTGTGCCTTCTGCTCCCTTGCAGTGTATTAAATAAACTTTTGCTTTTAGCCTTTGGCAGGAGGTGAGGGAAGCCCCTTTCTAGGCATTTCATTATTTGACTGGTTAGTTTTCTAATTTATTTATTCATTAACTTCAAGTCGGTTTTTATACAAACTTTTCAAATATCTATTAAGTTCTATAGAATAGGGAGGGCTGCTGGGAAAAAGATGTTTCCAAGATCCAACACTGATGATCCAGAATCAGGCTGGATTTCCTCTCCATTTTTGTTTACTGTACTGAATAACAATTTGTTTCCTCAACCTGAGCTAGATGCTCTTCTAAGGCAAGTACCTACTTTCCCCTTTCCTTTTCTGTAACATAATATTTAATTCAGAATTCAGAGCATCATTCAATTTGGCTTCTTCATATCACTTTTGATTCCAGGGACCATGAACATGAGAGCTGTATAATAAGTCCAAATGATGTTGCTTTTCAAAATTTTCACTGCTCTTTGTTTTCTATCACCAAGGAAACAATCATATAAAAATGCCAGTCTGCATTTTTTTACTTTACTGTAAACATGTGGAAACTTGGAAATTTGCTCAGCAACTCATAACCCTGTGAGATCTCTTTATTCCTCTACTTGGTACCAGTCTGATGTGTATATTAAGTTCTAGCTAATGGCATGTCATGGGAATAGTCATTATTCTTTTTCTCTCTTTACTGGACCATATACATTAATACACATTAATCTAAGCTTTGTGTCTTTTGACTCTCCAAATGTTCCAAAGAAAATAAGTAAAGACACATTAGGGAGCTTTTAAGCTGAAAACATTTCTCCCTGACTGGCTTTAGTCAGCAAGTTATCCATGTTCTCTAATAAGGTTTGAGTCATACTCCCTTTCCATGTATAACCCATACACTGACCCATAGTCAGATGGGTACATTTTCTATGTAGAAATAATATTAAATCAACCACAGCTCCTACTATCTGTGCCATTGTATCATGATTGTATTTCTAGTCAAACTTCTAAGGTGTGTGTGACATAGTTAAGCTCTCTTGACACCTCTTTTCTGGCCATTATGAGAAAGTAAGGCTTCTGATCTAGCACATTTTCCTGAGTGGTTCTTACACCCATTCTACAAAGAACTGTTTTCAGACTTTTCTACTTTATCTCCCAACTTCAAACCATGACACATACTGGAGTAAGCTAGAATTCATATGACAAAGTCTTAAATATTAATTCATAAATTAGAAGCCATGCTATGGCTCACTCCTTTGCTAACCTACATCCCCTCGCAAACACCTATTCTTACATCAGCCTCCTAGGATTCTGACTACTAAATGCTCTAGGTTGTGTGGAATGTGGACAGTAAAGAAATTTTATGTCTTTTGATAGAGAAGTTCCAGTCAGTGAACTAAAGGAAAATTGGGGAAGATAGTCTCATATATCAAAGATAGTGTGCAAATGTGAAAGTCTGGATATGGAAAAGGTCTGCTCTGAGTAAACTTACTGAAGATTCAAACAGATCAAAATAAAGAGTTTGTAATCCTATGCTGTCATCTACAGCTATCTCACATATTAGTTTTTCTGTCCATTCATTTACTTTAAAATAACCTACATATTCCATCTAGGCACTGTATAAGGTATTGAAAATGCTTACCAGAATCTTTTTTTTTTCGAGGAACTCTGCTCCTGTGGGAACTACAGGAAATTGAAAATGCAACGCACTATGATGTGTGTTATCAGAAAAGTGGAATGTTTACACTGGCTTTACTGGAAACTCATTAAAAGAGACACCTGACTAGGAGTTTTGTTTCAATGTAGGCTTCTTGAAGGAAGTGACATTCAATCTAAAAACTAAAGCTTGAATAATTACTGTACAGGCAGCAGAAGAGAGGATGTTCTTTCCAGTGTAGTTTGACATGTGCAAAGGTTATAGAAATAGGCCTGCAAAGTTCGAGAAAATGTCTGGATTTTGTAATATTTATCAAGAGTGATGAAAGTTGTTTAAGAGGCCTTGGGAGCCACAATAGCAGAGGAAAACTTAATAATTTAATTAATCTATATTAATTAATGCTGGGAGATGTGTAAGGTTTGAGCTTGGACCAAACGATTCAGGTAAGATCTATCTAGGGTGGAATCTGGCAAAACAAAACCAAAATCAAATCAACAACAATAAAACATTAACCATAGGGCAGAATTGTGAGGATATCTTTGGGGTGTGCTAGTGGTGCTACTGTTTTCTGAAAAACATTGAATACTTATCAAAGGAAGTTTAGAATATTATTTAGCACAAGAAAGTTTCTCAATTAAAAAATCATGCTTGCGGCACAGTGCTGAATGATTTAACTTCCTATAGGGGAAAATCATTGTGAAAGTAAGGGAAAGATCTGATGGGCTTGGAAGAGATTGGTAGTCAGTAACTCAGTAATAAAAGATCAAAGAAAAGACTTTGAACTGGGTTCCAGGGATGGTAGGAAGCGTGTACCTTCTTTCAGTCTCCCCCAATTTATATTAGATCAGGGTCCCAGGAGAATCGCTTATTAGAAATGTTGTTTGTTTCTAGTTTTGAACCCACATTACTCAAATATCTCTCATATAATGAAGACTCCATAGAATAGTAAGACTGGTACACAGAAGTCGAAATATCCTATATCCCAGCCCTCTTTTCTGTCAAATACTGGTTATCCATGAACAAATTTCTTAACACCTTTGATTCCAACATTTTCTCTGTGAAATAAAGTATCTCACGTCTTGATCTTAGAGCATAAGCTATTGGTGTTCAGGAAAATTTCCCCTGTACCCATGTGCTCAAGGCTCTTCCACGCTTTCTTTTCTATTAGTTTCAGTGTATCTGGTTTTATGTGGAGGTCCTTGATCCAATTGGTCTTGAGCTTTGTACAGGAGATAAGAATGGATCACTTTTCATTCTTCTACATGCTGTCCACCAGTTGAACCAGCACCATTTGTTGAAAATGCTGTCTTTTCTCCACTGGATGGTTTTTGCTCCTTTATCAAAGATCAAGAGACCATAGGTGTGTGTGTTCATTTCTGGGTCTTCAATTTTATTCCCTTGATCTACCTGCCTGTCACTGTACCAATACCATGACGATTTTTAATCATGATTGCTCTGTAGTACAACTTGAGGTCAGGGATGATGATTCTGCCAGAAGTTCTTTTATTGTTGAGAGTTTTCGCTATCCTGTGGTTTTTTTTTTTTGTTATTCCAGATTAATTTGGAAATTGATCTTTCTAATTCTATGAAGAATTGATCTGGAACACCAATAGCTTATGCTCTAAGATCAAGAACTGACAAATGGGACCTCATAAAATTGCAAAGCTTCTGTAAGGCAAAGGACACTGTCAATATGACACAATGGCAACCAACAGATTGGGAAAAGATCTTTACCAACCCTATATCTGATAGAGGGCTAATATCCAATATATACAGAGAACTCAAGAAGTTAGACTCCAGAGAACCAAATAACCATATTAAAAATGGGGTACAGAAACAGCATGGCAAGAGACATTGTCTACAGAGTTTAAAAAAAAACAAAACACGGGGCTTGAACTTTGCACTCACTGAAATACTTTGGAAAGAATACCAAGCTGCAAGGTGGCACTTACTTATAGGAGTTGGGCCACTACCTGTGAATGTAAACTCAGTCATCATGAGGTAGCATCAGAACATTGCCAGTCTGTGTGACATACTGCAAGATGTGCTTCCATATGAGAAAGGAGACTCACTGAGTAAGAAGGTAGGCTCTAGATGGTGATGCCTGAAGGAATGGAGATTAAAACCTTATCATGTTTCTTGCTGCCTCTCAATAAGAGAGAGAGAAATAACTCATTTGTATGTGTGATGATTTATATATGCTCGGCCCAGGGAGTGGCACTATTAGAAGGTGTGGCCTTGTTGGAGTAGGTGTGGGCTATTAGACCTCATCCTTGCTGCCTGGAAGTCAGTATTCTGCTAGACTTCAGATGAAGATGTAGATCTCTCAGCTCCTCCTGCACCATGCCTGCCTGGTTGCTGCCATGTTCCTGCCTTGGTGATAATGGACTGAACCTCTGAACCTGTAAGCCAGCCCCAATTAAATGTACTTATAAAAAAAGGGGGGCAGGCGTGGTGGCGCACGCCTTTAATCCCAGTACTCGGGAGGCAGAGACAGGCGGATTTCTGAGTTTGAGGCCAGCCTGAGTGAGTTCTACAGAGTGAGTTCCAGGACAGCCAGGGCTATACAGAGAAACCCTGTCTCGAAAAAAAAAAAAAAAAAAAAAAAAATAAGGGGGGGGGTACAGAGCTAAACAAAGTATGTTCAACTGAGGAGTATCGAATGGCTGAGAAGTACCTAAAGAGATGTTCAACATCCTTAGTCATCAGGGAAATGCAAATCAAAACAACTGTGAGATTCCACCTTACACCACTCAGAATGACTAAGTTCAAAAACTCATGTGACAGCAGATGCTGGTGAGGAGGTGGAGAAAGAACACTCCTCCAGGATTGGTGGAATTACAAACTGGTACAACCACTCTGGAAATCTGTCTGGAAGTTCCACAGAGGATCCAGCTATACCACTCCTGGGCATTTACCCCAAAGTTGCTCCAACATGTAATAAGGACACATGCTCCACTATGTTCATAGCAGCCTTATTTATAATAGTAGCCAGAAGCTGGAAAGAACCCAGATGTCCCTCACTAGAGGAATGGATNCAGAAAATGTGGTACATTTACACAATGGAATACTACTCAGCTATTAAAAACAATGAATTNATGAAATTCTTAGGCAAATGGATGAAACTAGAAATNATCATCCTGAGTGAGGTAATCCAATCGCAAAAGAACACACATGGTATGTACTCACTGATAAGTGGATATTAGCCCAGAAGTTCAGAATACACAAGATACGATTCACAGACCATATGAAGCTCAAGAAGAAGGAAGACCACAGTGTGGATACCTTGATCCTTCTTAGAAGGGGGAACAAAATACCCATTGGAGGAGATACAGAGACTAAGATGGAGCAGAAACTGAAGGAAAGGCCATCCAGTGACTCTCCTACCTGTGGATCCATCCCATATACAGTTACCAAACCCAGACACTATTATAGATGCCAAGAAGTGCTTGCTAACAGGAGCCTGACATAGCTGTCTCCTGGGAGGTTCTGCCAGTGATGGACAAATACAGAAGTGGAGGCTCACAGCCATCCATTGGACTGAGCACAGGGTCCCCACAGGAGGAGCTAGAGAAAGGACTCAAGGAGCTGAAGGGGTTTGCAGCCCCATAGAGGAAAAACAATATGAACTAACCAGTACCCACAGAGCTCCCAGGGACTAAATCACCAAGCAAAGAGTACACATGGAGGGACTCATGGCTCCAGCCACGTATGTTGCAGAGGATGGCCTTGTGGGACATCAATGGGAGGAGAGGCCCTTGGTCTTATGAAGGCTCTATGACCCAGTATAGGGGAAGGCCAGGTCAGGGAAGCAGGAGTGGATGGGTTAGTGAGCAGGGGGATGGGGGATGGGATAGGGGGATTTTCAGAGGGGAAATGAGGAAAGGGGATAAAATTTGAAATGTAAATAAAGAAAATATCTAAGAAAACAAGTATCTCACACCTCTATCTTGTGTGCCAGAAAAATTTACATGTCTATAGGTTGTTCCATTGAAATAATGATACAACTCCTCTGTAATAGCTAATATTGATTGTCAACTTGACAAGAACTAAAATCACCTAGGCTATAAATCTCTGAACATATCTGTGAGGGAACTTCTGTTTTGTGTTAATGGAAGTGGGAACACCCACCCTAAATATGAGTGGCACCATTCCATGGGTTGATGTGCTAGATCAAGTCAAAAAGGAGAAAGCACCAGCATTCATCCCCCCACCCCTGGCTTCTGACTATGGATACAATGTGATCTCTTGCTTCTGCTACCATTCTTCACCATGATGGACTGTGTCCTTGAATTGTAAGCCAAAGTAAGGTGCTTCTTCCTTAACATGCTTTGTCAGATAGGTTATCACAACAGTGAGAAAAGTGACTAATATACTCTGCTCTTTGATGCCCCCCAACCCATAGTCATATAGATGATTTTCAGATTGAGTGCCAATGTCAAAAATTTTTCAGCTCAAGGAAGACATAAATTTTTCATGTTAAAGATAAGGTGTGATCATGGAGTAGAATCAGATAATTATGGAGGACAAAAAGTTCAAATTAAAGGAGCCAATATGAAAATATGGAAAACTTATTTAAGGACATAGCAAACAGACTACAATTCTCGGGTCATAAGTTGTTTTGGAGAAAGTTCTAATAAAAACTATTTTTATTAACATGTACTCTAATGGCATTTAGCATGATATGCGTGTATGGATAATTCAGGCTCCATTTGTGCACTGTTTGAGGGGTTACTTACAAGGCGCAGGGATAAATCAAAAACAGCCACATCACCAGAAAGCCCAAGTTGAGTGACAACTCCTGCAAACCTGCCACTCTGGAGCTCTCTATGAAGCTTTCAGGCAGCTTGATGGTCCAATATCCCTCTACTTCTGCAGTTTGGCTGCTCAGAGTCTTCACCCTCAGCAACTGTTTACTCCTTTTTATACTAGCCAGTGTAGGTCCTTAAAAGTCTTCCACATTGGTTTGGGGGGATAGGATAGGGGGGTTCTGAAGGGGAGACCTGAAAAGGGGAAACATTTGAAATGTAAATCAAGAAAATACCCGATTAAAAAAATCTTCCACATTTTCTTTTCTCCCTAACCTGTGAACTTTTTATTATCTCTTGAGGCTTTTGAGCTTCCACTCACTACATGGAGCAAAAGTTTCCATTTGACAGAAGACTTTTAATTCAGAAGGATGTTCCTTACAACAGTCTCAGAAACAAAGAGTTAAATAGTAGCAGCAGCTGAGTGTTGGGGATCTGGAGATGTTTGCCAAAGAGCACTAAGTTGCAGTAGCTTTGCAGGAATGAGTAACTGAGGAGATAAATAAACAATATTACTAAGACCCCCCCTAGTTGACAACTGTTCATTATTAAAATGTAAAAGCCAATATATGCATTACAAAAACATTGAAATGTTTTAACATGCTTAGCCAAGGCCTTATATGTTGGGAGTTAAAATAGCAATAGAATACATTTTTGAGGTCTTCTCAATGGAATACTCTCAGTTAATATTATTTGTTTAATATCACTTCTAAAGAAATAATATAAACTCCAACTTTATAGTATCTATGAACTCTTCATCTAGAAAGTATTTTAACATAGACTGAAGAACAAATTCACATATGTGGGAAGAAATATTTTTCTATGTAGAAAGACTATCTGAGAAGGGCCATTAGCAATTGGTAGAATGACTAAGGGGGATGTGACAAGCTAGCAATTAGGGCACTTACTGTTTTGTCTCCTGGGAAAAGGTCCTCAGTTTACCAAAGGAGATTTGAGTGTATTATATAGTCAGTGGGAAGTGACTGAGAACATGTTTGTAGTACAATGTTGAATGATGTGGGTTTGAATGTCACAGTCACCGAAACAGCAATGTAGGGCTTGGGATAAGTCATCTTGGAATGGTAATAGACTAAGGGACAAATTGTGCAGTAAAAAAAGAAAGTGAGGTAATTCAGATGCAAAAGGACATGCATGGTATGTACTTACTAATAAGTGGATATTAGCCAAAATGTATAGAATGTCCAAGATACAATCCAAAGAACGCAAGAAGGTTAACAAACCAAAGGGCCCAAGTGAAAATGTTTCAATCTCACTAGAGATAGAAGGAGGGACCTCAGTGGGAGAGAAGGGGGCAAGGAGAAAGTGGGAATATGATTAGGTATTAGGGGGACAAAAGAGAAGCCCTGGGGGCCAACAGAATGAAGGAAAACAGGCAACCTCAGGGTTTGGGAGGTAGGGGGACCCTCTAGAATGTACCAGAGACCTAGGAAGTGAGAGCCTCTCATTACTCAAAGGGACCTTAGATGAAATACCCAACACTGGGGAGAGGGAACTTGTAGAGCCCACCTCCAGTAGAAAGACAGAGCATCAAGTGAGGGATGGGGTTGCCATCTCACTGTCAAAACTCTAACCCAGAATTGTTCCTGTCTAAAAGAACTGCAGGGGAAAAAATGGAGAAAAACTGAGGGAAAGGAAGTCCAGTGACAGGCCCAACTTGGGATCCATCTCGAGGGGAGGCTTCAAGACCTGACACTATTACTGATGCTATGATGTCCTAGCAGACAGGAGTCTAGCATGGCTGTTGTCCGAGAGGTCCAACAAGAAGCTGACTGAGACACATGCAGATATTTACACCCAACCAGTAGACTGAAGTTGGGGACCCTTGTGGTTAAATTGGGGAAAGGCTGGAAGAAGCTGAGGAGGAGGCAACCCCATAGGAAGACCAGCAGTCTCAACTAACCTGGACCTCCGAGGTCTCTTAGACCCTGAGCCACCAATCAGGCAGCATACACCAGCTGGTCTGAGGCCCCTGACACATGTTCAGCAGAGGGCTGCCTGGTCTGGCCTCAATGGGAGAAGACTCACCTAATCCTTGAGAGACTTGAGGCCCCAGAGAGTAGGGAGGCCTGGCAGCGGGTAGTGCGTGGTGGATGGGGACTTCCTCTTGTAGACAGGGGGAGGAGGAATGGGATATGGAACTGTGGGAGGGCAGAACAGGAGGCAGGTAATGACTGAACTGTAAATATATAAACATAATGATAATGATGAAAATAGAAAGGCTAGGATTAAAACTTGCATTCTAAAGATGGAATTAACACAGTGCATTAGGCAAAAGAAATCAGCAACCCTGTTCGGAATGGTGATGTTTATATGAAGAGGGTCTCTCATGCTGCAGCTGAAACCTTGTCCAGGCAATAGCCTTAGAGATCTCTTGATACAGAGTAATGTCCTCCGAGCCTTACCAGTCTCAAGAAAGCTTGTCTTCCCAGGACCTTTATTTGATCTTCCTGACATCTCTTCCCAAAGCTCTTCTCTTAGCC
>NC_034613.1:90576332-90612899 GCF_900095145.1 Mus pahari
ACACACACACACACACACACACACACACACACACACACACACACACCTGTTTAACAGACATAATTTATCAGTGACTTTCTCTTACTCTTGTCAGGATAATAGAAGGCTTCACACACACACACACACACACACACACACACACACACACACACCTGTTTAACAGACATAATTTATCAGTGACTTTCTCTTCCTCTTGTCAGGATAATAGAAGGCTTCTTTGCCCAAAGGTTAAGCCTCAAAGAATGGGCTAGAACAGGGAAGACAACAAGTGTTTGTTTTATTTAAGTGTACTAAATAACATGGGATCTTTGGGATCTGACTTCTGGCTATACTGAGTTGTTGCAGGGAGCTGGAAGAGTTGCTTTTTCAATATGAACAAGACCTATTAATTCCCACAAGAGAAGGTGCAAGAGAAAGAGAAAAATCTCAAATTTCCCATGTTCCAAAATTTAGGGAGTTTAATCATGTCGAGGTAACTGTCATTCAAAGAAGAGAGTGATCATTTTAGCCATTAGAATGGAGACTCCAGTGAAAGCATGGGGATCAGGAAACCATTTTTGACCTAGGAGATGATGATGACCATGCTCAGATTTCAGCACAAATGGAAACAGAGTAGCAATACAGGGAAAATTGATTTCAAGTGGGAGGTGATAGCCTGAGACTTTCAGGACTTTGTGTAGGAAAAGCAAGCAGTCATTTATATGAAGAGTGTTCATAGGTTGTTTCTTTTTCTTTATATATATATATATATATATATATATATATATATATATATATATATGAAAGACGGCCGCTTCTCGGTACTATACTAGATATACTTTTGCCTATTTTTTTGTTGAGTTCAACAACAGCAACAACTCTCTGCATGGTAGCTCAAATGAGCTAATCAAACTCATTAAGGTAAAAAGAAAGGGCTGGAACCCTGAAACCAAATGGAATGGTGCTTAATTATCTGATTTATTTTGCCTTACATATACCAGGCTTGGAACTGTAGAAAAAGCAGCAACCTGTACATGCCAATAAATGCAGCAGTTCAAAAATAAAATAAAACAAAAACACCATATAAAATTCCATTGTCTTTACTGGGACTCCACAAGACAGACATTATTTTCCCCATTTTACAAGTGATAGAACAATAAGAAATGTTACTTGCACACATTTTCATAAGATGGTCATAATCATCATTTCTATCTTGTAAATACTTTGGAAAAGAGTCCAAAAATAATAAAATTTTAGATCAATCTTTAAATCTATTTTCTAGCTTCCTTTAAAAAAACCTTTACCTGTTGCTAACTTAATTTTTTTATAGTTTCCTGTCATGCTATATTATTGTCTTTATAAATCTGAAAAAAATCCTATGGGGAAAAATTCTATTCTTTTTAGCCAAAAGACCAAGAAAGAGTTATATAGTAAGATTAAAAACCGACCAACCCACTAATCAACCAAAAACCAAACCAACAACAATAAACACCTTTTAGGGACCAGACCAGCAAGATGGCTTTTCAGGCAAAAGTACTTGACATATAAAAGACTGATCACTTGAATTTGATCCCTTAGTTCAGGTAAAAAGTCTAATGTAGAGCTGGATGTGGTGGTGCACGCCTTTAATCCCAGCACTCGGGAGGCAGAGGCAGGTGGATTTCTGAGTTTGAGGCCAGCCTGGTCTACAGAGTGAGTTCCAGGACAGCCAGGGCTATACAGAGAAACCCTGTCTCAGAAAAAAAAAAAGTCTAATGTAGTGGCACTCCTCTATTTTTCCAGCACTTCTATGGCAAGGAGCTCATTGACCATCTAGTTTGGAGTACAGAGGGACAGCAACAAGAAAGACCCTATCTTGGACCAGTGAGATGTCTCAGTGTGTAAAGAACTTACCTGGCAAGCCTGATGATTCTCAGGATATTCACATGAAGTTCCATTATCTAATTGCCAGTGCGCATGCATGCTCATATATTCTCTCTCTCTCTCTCTCTCTCTCTCTCTCTCTCTCTCTCTCTCTCTCTCTCTCTCCCTCACTTCCTCTCTCCCCCTTCTCTCACACACATGAACAAATGATAATAATAAATAATAATTAAACTGAAAATAAACATCATCTCAATGAGGTGGAATGAGAGAATTGTCTTCTGAACAACATCTTTTAGATAATAACAGTTCTATATCATCTAAAATCCATAGAAAAACCACAACTCCACAGTAGTCAGTGCCAAGAAAAGAGAGAGGGAGAGGGAGAGGAAGGAAAGGAAAGAAAAAGAAAGAAAAGAAAGGAAAAGAAAAAAGAAGAAAAGCCAAGCCAGAAGTTTAGACTCTTACCTTCACCAGGTTATAACAGTGTATCCCAGTTTTTCTGCCAGAATGTTGTCTGTAGGGAGCTCAGGATTCTTTCCCAACAGGTGGTGTTTAATAACACATTCTTTCCTATCTTGTTTTCAGGACAGACATTGTAGGCCCAGGGCTTATGTCTCTACTCCGACATAATGAGGACTCTTCTTTTACATCACCAGAGCAATACTGTAGAAGATGAAGTAGTCTCTGTGAAGAATTAATTGTGTTTCCCTTTTACAGTATCAGTGTAGACTTAGATTTTCACTCAGAACTAGCAAACAGGAATGGGCTATGATGTTCTCACTTCTCCCCTCTGGAAAGGTGCCAGAAGACTATTGGATATTAGCATCTTAACACCAGGATCTAGTAATAATGAGCCATATGCCCCACCTCCCATGTTTTATTTTGCCATGGTTGGGAGCAGTACCTCACAGCCTAGTGAGCATCTGTAGGAGTCTATGAGGGCCTGAAACTCTTGCTTCTTCCCTTCACATAGCAATAGAGGCCAAGTGAGCATCCTAGATTTCATGCCACTGGTTATAACAAGTCCCACACTGTCTGCTTGCCTGATAAGATGGTGTCTGAGGAAAGGAGCTAAAATCTAGTGTTTAATATCTGGAACCTTATAACATTATGTCCAAATATACCAGTTTTGATTGATTCCCATATCAAGAACCAGTAATATCTCAAATAAATGTAAAAAATGCAATCAGTAGATGTAAACATGAGTGAAAGACATTAAAATTACCTGCATACATTTTAAGTACACAAGATTAAGATGTTCCACTCAACAATTAAAGATACCCCTGAGATATGAAAACTAGAGCCTCAGCCAAGATATGAAGTGGAAACTTAAGGGCTCTTTGGAAAATCAGTTGGATGGTGTTTTTCTGGGGCAATCATGTGAAGGAATGTTTACCTGAAGTGGACACAGGTGAATGATTAAGGCAGACTCATGAAGGAACGTTTAGCTGAAGTAGACATAGATGAAAGGATGTCCTGCTAAAGCAGGTACGTAAAAGGACACATGATGAAGGATTCTTTGCTAACAGTGCACATGTATGCCTTATGTTGCATAGTTGGGCTTCATTTGTCAGAACTTCATAGAAATTCACCAAAAAACTTCTGGTGGTGTGCCGCAGTTTCTTGCCCCTTCTGTGGCTGATGGCAGAGTGATGTCAGCTGAAACAAGAAATGTGGTGAGGCAAGACTTGTGGAGGACACATGATGTTTGGAGAGAGTATAAGACGGTGATGGAGGTTGAGCTTGGCTTGCTTTTAGATCTAGCTGAATAATGCTTGTGGGTCTTGAGTCTTTGCTGATCTTCATTTCAATGGGAGAGGCACAGCTGAGAACTTCTCCTGGCGTTCCTCCAGGCCCCTCCTTCTGACTTGTGCTTAGGCTGAGGCCTGGCTGTCTCTGCTAAGATGGGATTTGCTCCAGAGAACCTTTTAAACAGGTCCATTTCCCCTGGATCCTTTCTTTTCCACTACCTCTGGTGGGTGGTGGGCTAGAAGGGAGGTTAAAGCATTTAAGAACCATCATTAAAAATGGGCATTTGGTCTGGTTCCGTTGGGCTCAGTTCTCTCCTAAGCTACGTGTCTCTCCGCTCTCAATCCGCCATCCCACAAACATGGATCAGGTAATGCAGTTTGTAGAGCCCAGTCAGCAATTTGTAAAGGACTCAATTCGACTGGTTAAAAGATGCACCAAACCCGACAGGAAAGAATTCCAGAAGATTGCCATGACTACAGCTATAGGATTTGCTATCATGGGATTCATTGGCTTCTTCGTGAAACTGATCCATATACCCATTAATAACATTATTGTGGGTGGTTAAGTCCTTTCTCATCACGGGACAAGTGAACCAGTGAGGGGGTGACAAGCTCATGAAATAAAACATTGCCTGGAAAAAAAATAGGCATTTGAAAAATTAAAGTTACAAAGATGCACAAAAGCATAAATAGGAATAAAACCCAAATTTTAGAAGTAGAAGATGCAGTAACAAAAGTTAAAGATTCAGTGTATGGGCTTAACAGCAGAACAGAGGAGGGAATAAAGGAAAGATTCGGTGAACTGGAAAACTGAGTAGAAATTAAACAATCCAGATGCCAAGAATTCAGTGCAACAAATGCATCCAATAAGTACAGAAGAACTGGCTCTTAGGCCAGGCATACCTGGAGTTCATCCTGTTTTTCCTGGGTAAAATATCCTAGCATCTAAATATATACTCAGGTTCCTTTGTCAGCAGCTATTATTCTGTAGAATATTGATAGTAGTCATAAGGCCCTAAAAACAGACAATTATCAAGAGAAAACAGTTTTTTTTTCAGAATATTGATAGACAATAGTTACAAAGCTTTACAAAAATAAATTATTTGTTTACTGAGTTACTGATATCCAATACCTTTCCATTATCGGGGGCACTGTTTGTGGTTTCTAGTGCTGTAACAGCCTCCAGTGTGGGATCAAATTAGATCAACCAGGAAAAATCTTATCATGGCAATGAGGGACAGTAGGGTGCAAACTACTAGAAGGTTAATCAGCCGAGTCTTCAGAGAATATTGTTCAGAGACAAGGGAGGATTTTGTAAGAATTGAAATGAAGTCGTGCTGGGCATGGAAGTAATTGGTTACAATCAGCACTTGGGAAGCTGTAAGAGGATCGTTAAGATTGAGGCCAGCCTGGGCTTCATGGAGTGATCCTGTCTCAGTCCAACAATATGGAATTGCTTAGGCCATCCTCCAAAAAGTAACTAGGAGGTAGGGGTGAGCAATGGAGAGATAATAGCTCGGCAATTAGGAGCACTTGCTGCTCTTACAGAGGACTTGAGTTTGGTTCCCAGTATCCATATCAGGTAAATCACAACTGCCTGTAGTCTAGCCCCAGGGGATCAGATACCTCCTTCTGGCCTCTAGGGAACTCTTAGGTACACACCACTGGCACAGACATACACATACAAATAATCAAAAATATTTTTTTTAAAAAGTAACTAAAAGCTAAGAGGCTATAGAGGAATTGTTCTTGTGCACAACTAACTACTTTACTCTGAATGTGTTCTGACCTTGGTTCACACATGTGCTATTTGTTTAAAATATAAACATATTCCATCCCACGAAATAGAAAATGGGGAAAGATAACCAGCATGGCAGAGATAAAGATAATCCAAAGGAAATTGTGCCTCTCCCTTTGACTATCAGACTACTCAAACAATGGATCCACAAGACTTCGGAACCTCCCCAAGAAGCTCATGCTTTGAAAAGAGAAATCCTAAAACCAGCGTTAGTCAGAGAGGAAACTTTTCTTCTGGAAAGAGATTTACAACTTGTCAGACCATCATGCAGGGGAGACAATGATGGGTCAATGATGAGTGAGACCATACCTTGACTGGGAAAAGATTGCTTAGCTATGGGTACCCTTTACTTAAAATGTTCCCTTATGTCAGAATCCCAATGATATACTTGAGGGGGCCCCTGGACCTCTTTGTCCCTCTTCCAATGTGGCAACAGAATAAATTTCCCTTTTCACATTTCCAAAAGAGAAAAAGAAATAGATCAGAAAGAATTTAGCAATCCAAAACAAACAAAAAGAGCAAGCAGGTAACGACAACAAAAACAAAAACACTCCAGAAGTTGAATGTGTTCGTGCACACCTGTAGCCCCAGCTACTTGGGACATTCAAGCAGGAAAATTACAAGTTTGAGGTCAGCCAGAACAGCTTAATGATACACTATCTTAAAATAATATGCAAAAAGATAAAAAGATAGCATGTTTGGTAGTGGCAGAACACTTGCCTAGCATTTTCAATAATATCCACACACAATACAGAACAAGATAAATCAGAAAACAAAACTGAGGCACTTGTGGGACTATGGTAAAAGATCTAATATTTATGTTATTACAATCCCCGAACTAGAGAAAGCGACACTGAAACTTTAAAGAAATGATGCCAAGGAACTCCCCAGACATGAGACTAAACTACAGGTTCAAAAAGCTAAGGGAATCTTATGTAGAATATTACCAAAAAAACCCCTCCATACCAAAATACATTTTATCCAGATTTCTGAAGATGATAGACAATATCAATCTAGAAAGTAGTGACATCAATAGTATACTCCACAAAGGAAAAAATGTTAGACCTTATCAAAACCTTAAAAAGATCCAGGGAACAGTTCTAACACGAACTGTTCAACAACTATCTCATACAGGAATAATATTTAGAGTATAAAAAAGAGCTCTTAGAGGTCTAGAATGTGTTCCAGTCTATTGCTGTGATTGACACTGACCAAAAGCAATGTAGAGAGGAAAGCTTACAACTCCCAATCATAGTCCATCATTGAGAATAGACAGGGCAAAAACTCAAGGGATAAACCTGGAGGCAGGAACTAAAGCAAAGACCAGAGAAGAATATTGTTTACTGGCTTGCCTCTGCTGGCTTGCTCAGTCTGCTTTCTTATGCATCCTAGGACCATCTGGCTAGGGATGGCACTAACCACTGTGGGGTAGGCCTTCTCACATCAGTTATAAAACAAGAAAATGGCCCCACAGATTTGCTTAAATGGAGTCTGATGGAGGAAATGTCTTGATTGAAATTTCCTCTTCCCAGGTGACTTTAATTTGTAAAATATTTAGTTTGCAAAATATTTAAAGAAATATTTGATATTCTTAACCATCAGGAAAATGCAAATCAAAATGAATCAGATTGCATCTTACACCTGTCAGAATGGCTAAGATCATGATCAGGAATTGGGGGTGGGGTGGCAAGGGCAGAGAAGCCCTGAAGACCCGCAGCAAGAGTGGAAATATGCAACCTTGTGAGGTAGGAGGTGTGGGGGACCCTCTAGAATGTACTTGTGTTCAGGGAGGTGAGAGACTCTCAGGTCCCAGAGGGAGGGACCTTGGATGAAATGCCCAACAGTGGGGAGAGGGAATTTGTAGAGTTCACCTCCAGTAGAAAGACAGGGCATCAAGTGGATAGGGTTGCCATCCCACTGTTAAAACTCTGACCCAGAATTGTTCCTGTCTAAAAAATACTGCAGGGACAAAAATGGAGAAGAGACTGAGTAAAAGGAGGTCCAGTGATGGACCAAATTGACACCATCTCAAGGGTATACTCCAAGGCCTTACACTATTACTGGTGCTATGATGTGCTTAAATACAGGAGCCTAGCATGTTGGCCCTCTGATAGGCCCAACAAGCAGCTGACTGAGACAGATGCAGATACACCCAACCAATGGACAGAAGCCAGGGACGCCCTGTGGTTGAATTAGGGAAAGGCTGGAAGAAGCTGAGAAGAAGGGCAACTCCATAGGAAGATCAGCAGTCTCAACTAACCTGAACCCCTGAGATCTCTGACATTGAGCCACCAACCAGACAGTATACACCAGCTGATCTGAGGCCCCCAACACATATTCAGTCTAGCCTCTTGGAGACATGGGGGAGGAGGAATGGGATGTGGAACTTTGGGAAGGCAGACCAGCAGGGGATAATGACTGGCCTGTAAAAGAATAAAAGTAATAAAATAAAATAAATCACAAATGACAGCATATGCTGGCAAGGATGTGGAACAAGAGGAACACTCTTCCATTGCTGGTGGGAGTGCAAACTTGTACAACAACTTTGGAAATCAATATGGCAGTTTCTAAGAAAATTGGGACCCAGCTATATCGCTTCTGGCAAATACCCAAAGATTCTCCACCATACTGCAAGGGCACTTGCTCAACAAGTTATGTTCTTTTTTTTTTCAGTTTTTATTAGATATTTTCTTCATTTACATTTTAAATGCTATCCCAAAAGTCCCCTATACCCTCTCCCCCTCCCCCCTGGCTCCCCTACCCACCTACTCCTACTTCTTGGCCCTGGCATTCCCCTGTACTGGGGCATATAAAGTTTGCAAGACCAAGGGGCCTCTCTTCCCAATGATGGCCGATTAGGCCATCTTCTGCTACATATGCAGCTAGAGACACAAGCTCTGGGGGTACTGGTTAGTTCATATTGTTGTTCCACCTGTAGGGTTGCAGACCCCTTCAGCTCCTTGGGTACTTTCTCTAGTTCCTTCATTGGGGACCCTGTGTTCTATCCAATAGATGACTGTGAGCATCAAACAAGTTATGTTCTTAACAGCTTCATTCATTACAGCCTGAAACTAGGACAACTTAAGATGTCCCTCAACTGAACAATGGATAAAGAAAATGTACATTTACACAATAGTGTATTATTTAGCACTTAAAATCAATAGCATCATAAAAATTTGTAGGCAAATAAATCCAACTAGAAAAGATCATCTTGAGTGAGGTAACCCAGATTCCAGAAAGACAAATATGGTATGTCCTCACTTATAAGTGGACATTAGCTGTTGAATAAAGGATAACAATGCTACTATTCACAGACCCAGAGAAGCTAAGTAACAAGGAGGGCTCAAGACAGGTACATATGAATCTTGCTGTGAACGAAACTACAATAGACATTGAAGGTGGATGGGCGAGGAGTCTGAGTTGGGGGTGTGAATGGAAACAGGAGGGATCAAGTAGGTGGAGGAGGGAGTGAGTGAGTACTAGGAAAGAAAACTGGAATGGCGGCAAATATCTGGAATGAGCTAGAAATCTAGTGCAATGGAAACTCCTAGGAATCTTTGAGGGTGACCCTAGGACTCCAAGCAATGGGGAATACAGAGCCTGAACAGGCCACCTCCTGTAACCAGGCAAGACCTCCAGTGGACTGCTTAGGACACCAACCCAGCCACAAACCTTTGACCTATAATTTGTTGTGTACAAGATGGGCATGGATAAAGGTGGCACAGAAATTGTGGAGTGCCCAACCAATGAGTGGTCCAGATTGAGACTCACTCCAAGAGAGAGAGCCCATCCCTGACATTGTCTGAAGGGCTGGGACCCAGAGGCTGGAGAGCCCAGAGACCTAATGTAGAACCAAACACGACTGGCCAAATAAATAAATAAATAAATAAATAAATAAATAAATAAAGTCAATGAAATAATTCCTAATGATATTCTGCTATACTCAAAGATTGGTTCCTAGTCCAGTTGTCATCAGAGAGAATTAATTCATCAGTGGATGGAAACAGATGCAGAGACCCACACAAAATATTCCTCAGATCTTGGAGAATCCTGCAGAAGAGGGGGATGAAGGATTGTAGGAACCAGAAGGATCAAGGATACTCCAATAAAACCTACAGATTCAACTAACCTGGCCCATAGGGGCTCACAGAGACTGAACTGCTAACCAGAGAGCCTTCATGGGCCTGATATAGGCCCTCTGCACATATGTTACAGCTGTACAGTTTAGTCTTTTTGTGGGCCTCCTAACAATGGGAGCAGGGGCTGTCTCTGACTCTGTTGTCTATTTTTGGGACCCTTTTGGAAGAGAAACAGAGGAGGAGTGGATGGAGGGGGAAGAGGAAACTGTGGTTGGGATTGAATTAATTAATTAATTAATTAATTAATAAAATCTACTGAAAATGTGAAAAAACAGGAAGAGAGAGCTAGTGCATAGATTTAAAGATGAGGATATACAAATGATAAGGACACATATGAAAATATATTTAACAGTATAAGGCATTTGAGGAATCCAATTAAAACCAGAAACCTCAAAAGCAGAGGGAGTAAGTGAATTGTGTGTATAGCAATTGGGAGTGTAAATGACATGACCACTCTGGAAAACAGCTTGGGATGTTCTTAAACCTAAACATGAAACTGCTGTATGATTTGCTAAGTTTATTCTAGGAGATTCATCCCAGAAAAACAAAAGTTCATCTCCACACAGAAAGCCAAGCATGAATGCTATCAGCCTTATTTGACATAAACTGAATTGAAAACTACTGAAATCCTCAGAACATGGATAGTAAAACCGTGGTGCTTCCAGAGTGTGGAACACAAAGGAATGAAGAGTTGATATATCCAGTTACCTGGCTACAGGTCCAAAGCATTATGCTAATGAAATAGGCCAATCCCCAGTGGCTTAGATTATGTATTATTACATTTCTATAACATTCCTGAAATGGAAGAATTATAAAAATGGAGATCTGATTAGTAGTTGGCAAGGCATAAGGAGAAGGTGGGAGCAGGAGGAAAAGGCATTTGTCTATTCTACAAAGCATCAGGAAGAATCTGTGCAGTGATAGGAATATTGTACAACTTGTGTGTATCAGTATTCATATTCTGGTTGTGACCATCTACTGTAGTTTTCTGGTTGTGACTATTGTAGTTTTCTATGTTGTTGCTATAGTGGAAAGCTGAGTAAAGGGTCCACAGGATATCTCTATTATTTCTTAAAACTACATATTACAATAATTTAGCTAAATTAACTTCAAATTTGGATTTAAACTGTGTATAAAAGAGCATCTGCCCACTTTGTTCTTCTCTATATTCCTTTGCCAATTCCTCATAACATATTTCCAGTTAGAAAGTTGGACTGATAAGCCTTTGAAATGTTTAGGATGGATGTGTGAGAGACTCAGAAAATGAAAGCGGGAAGGGAAGTATTCCATATGAAAAAATATATTTATTTTAAATCTCCTTTCCATTCTTATAGTTAAAACCCAATACCAGCTACATCCTGAAAATAAAGCTGTCTCTTGTTAGTCAACACTGCCTCTAGTGTCAGAGTAGTTGCAATACACTTTATGTATTCCTGGCCTGGAGGCCACAAGAAGATACTCTCCAGATCTGACTGGTTAGAGGAAGAACAAATCACCCACAAGACTAGCTACACATTCTTATTTTGAATTGAAACAGATGTAGAGAATCATATTTCAGGACCTCATCTGGCCGGGATGGTATTCAGGAAACAAATGGGGCTTCTCAAGCCTGTATGTCAAAACCTGAGCTTTGCCATCAAAAAATTAAGTTGAGGTCTTTATGTTGGCTGTTGCAGTCTCTATGTTCTCAGACATGTCACTGGCTGTATTGTGATTATATACCCCCATTACTCTGTTTATTCCCCTCTGCAAGTTCTGTTGTAGAACCTGTGGAGGGTTCTTTGTGAGAGTACATTAATGGAGGTACATTGTGAGAGTTGTTGAATATCAGATATATACATTTCCTTTGTGAAACAACTACTGTTTAGTATGTTATTATATACAGTGGAAGGAGTTCAGGAAGAAGATAAATGATCATATTTAGATCTTCTGTGTACAAGCTCTTTCCATTACAAAAGTGCCATTTCTGTATGGAGCTGGGCCAGATAAGAGAGTGGAATATAGAATTGCATTCCCTATGTTTGTTGGCACTGGAGAATTTTCTACCAGGCTCAGGAATGAACAGAAGCCAGGATAATACATGTGCTCTTCCTTCTTGTGTTTGTAGAGGAATGTGTGTCTTGTATTTCCAGGAAAATGGAAAACTCTTCCCAGGCAGAAATCCACATTCTCAATCACCTTTGTTCATCGTCCCACACTCTCTTATCTAAGTCTTACTTCCTCTATCATTTTTCCTTCCTATCTCTGAGGGCATATGTCAGAGAATGCACAGGAGGAGAGTATTAGATATACCCTTTCCAATTGCTCTTAAAGCCAGGTCCCAGGTATCTCCAAAGGCTGGATCTTCTGGTTATTTCTTAGGCAATACTGACTCTAGTGTTATAATTGTTTCACGGCTTCATGAATTGAGCAATGACAAGAAGCTTCCATCCAAGTGTGTGCCTCTGCACACAATGACGATTAGTAGAAAAACTTTCATAATCTAGTTCCTGAGGAGAGAAGCAAAAACTCGCTAGAAAGTCCACAGAAAGCATTAAGTCTCAGGAGCATGAGCTTTGGCATCATGATACGAAAGAAGAGAGGCACATTGCCGAGTACTAATCATAATAGTTGAATGGAGTAAGTAAATTACTATCTGGTCAGTGGGTTCATATGCGACTAGAGAGGTGAATGTCATAATCTGGAAGGCTCATAGATGGTAAGAAAATGTGTTTGTGGCTAGAACAAACAGGGAAGAAACAAGAGTTGGTGTCCATTGTACGCTTAATAGTGATATCTTCTAGTTCATCTCCTAGTTGAAGAGTTGTGAGCAAGAGAATGAAAAGATGCATCAGGTTCGTCTATGGTTTTATGGTGCTGAGTCTGACAATAATATAACACAAAAAGATGTAGTGTATGTAGTGAGAGGTGTCTTGTAGGTGGAGACTTTTCAGTATTCTAAGTTAGTAGTGATTTATAAATTATGATCTACATATATCTTAATTGGATTCCAGAGGTGATAAAATAGTTGTGTGATGGGCATGAGGAAAACATTGTATCTCATCTTAATCTTTCTTCATGAGGTAGAACTTCAGGCTTATTACATAAGCATTCTACTATGTTTCCAGCCAGGTAATCCATTTGTTAGATGGAGCATATAGTCTATGCTATGCAATAATAATGTGTGATCCAAGGTGATAAGATGGAGAGAAGACCCTTTATGAATATCAGAAGACAGGCAAGAGAGGGCCTAGGCATGGGCAAGCACAAACTGACTCATGAGGGCTTAGATAGATGTTTCCTATTTAGACCTAAAGTCAAGTATTTGCCAGTTGCATGAGTGATGGGAATTTTGGGGAAGCCTATTCCAGTTTAGTCTAAGGCACCATGCTGTAACCACAAGGAAACAGTTACCAACTCGCACCCAGCTTCCTACAAGCCGCACAAATTAGTGTGGAGAGTAAATGAAAAAGTTGCTAGACCCCCAAATGTCCCTGTATAATTTATTTGTCTTGGTGGTTCTCGCTGAATTTAAGAAAAAAAGCCTCTCACATGTACAAAAATAGTCTTTGAGGACATATTTTCTTGTATTTTAACCAAACCTCTCAATGCCTCAGTTTTTTCCTTATGTAGAAATAGTCAGAGGAGAATCTGAATATCTAGGACATGGTTCATTGGATCTAGTCCCAGATTTATCATTACAGAGAGTTGGACCTACAGGAGTTTGTGTAAGTATTTTTCTTCAGCTTTAAGCAAGACTTTTAAGGAATCTGATTTGTATTTTCATGAGTTCCCCTACCAATTCCCTGAAAAGTTCTGTAGAATTTCCCATTGTCAATACATTTCATAGCTCCATTCTTTTTGTGTGGGCTAGAACTTCTATAGCAAGATGTCTAAAGAGTATAAATTAGGTAACAATCCATAAGATTTGGCCCTTCATTCTAGCTTTCATCATCTCCAATTCTATATTAAATCTCTTCTTGTCACCATCATCCTTTCCTCTGATAAACATCCAGCCCACTTCATTCCCCATCTGTGGTGTGTGTGTATGTGTGCAAGCATGCGTGCACGCGTGCACACACCTCAAACATACTCTGTGTCACTAAAAATAGTGAAAAATAAGGATGAGCTATGGCTTGGAAAAATCATTCCATAGTTTGTAGAAAACATAAAGAGAAAAATCAAAGTGAGTAGAAGCTGTTTTATTAGATATTTAGTTGTTTGAGAAGGTTAGAGTGCAGAATGTGGGAATATATCATGGTTTATGTAGGAGGAATATATTAATAATTCATGTTTTATTCATTCACTCTGCAATGCTGTTAGTATCATTTACGTATAAGAAGCACATAGGGGAACTGACCCTGTACTACAATTCTTCAGAACAAAATACCGCCAGGAAAGGACTGGTCTCCCAGGAGTGCTGACACACCTACACAGAACACAGATAAGACCACCACATTTGTTCAAATTCCTAGCCCAAGAGGTACCCACCCAGAGCCTTCAGGAGACAAGAACCAAGGAACAGCTGGGGACAGGGTCCTTCTGGTTCCAATCTGCACCCCAGAACTGACCCTGTGCCACAGCTCTCAATACCTAAATTCCTCCAGGAGAGAACTAGTCTTCCAGGAGTACTGACACACAGTCTGGCAGGAGTGAAAAGCCACAGTCGGAGACAGCAAGACTAGAGGTAACCAGATGGTAAGAGGCAAGGGCAAGAACATAAGCAACAAGACTATTTGACATCATCAGAACCCAATTCTTCCAACATAGCAGGTCTTGGATGCACCATCACTGGAAAAGTAAGACTCCAATCTAATCTCATGATGATGATAGAGGACTTTAAGAAGGACATAAATAATGTAAATGAAGAAAATATCTAATAAAATAATTTTAAAAAGAAGGACATAAATAACTCCCTTAAAGAAATACAGAGCCAGGTGGTGGTGGCGCATGCCTTTAATCCCAGCACTTGGGAGGCAGAGGCAGGTGGATTTCTGAGTTTGAGGCCAGCCTGGTCTACAGAGTGAGTTCCAGGACAGCCAGGGCTATAAACCCTGTCTCCAAAACAAAACAAAACACAACACAACAACAACAAAAAGAAAAGAAAAGAAAAGAAAAGAAAAGAAAAGAAAAGAAATACAGGAGAATACAGGTAGAAGCCCTTAAAGAGGAAACACAAAAATGCCTTAAAGAATTACAGGAAAATATAACCGAACAGGTGAAGGAATTTAACAAAA
Organism: Mus pahari; assembly: GCF_900095145.1. Taxonomy (NCBI): domain Eukaryota; kingdom Metazoa; phylum Chordata; class Mammalia; order Rodentia; family Muridae; genus Mus; species Mus pahari. The sequence continues at coordinate 90,591,079 of NC_034613.1, forward strand.
CCATCCAAGATCTAAAAATGAAAATAGAAAAAATAAATCACAAAGTGAGACAACCCAACCCTGGAGACAGAAAACCTAGGAAAGAGATCAGGAGACACAGATCACCAACAAAATACAAGAGACAGAAGAGAGAGTCTCAGGTGCAGATACCATAGAAAACATTGACACAACAATCAAAGAAAAAGCAAAATTCGAAAAGCTCCTAACCCAAAACATCCAGGACACAATGAGAAGACCAAACATAAGGATAATAGATAAGAAGAGACTGAGGATTCCCAACTTAAAGTTTCAGTAATATCTTCAACAAAATTATAGAAGAAAACCTCCCTAACCTAAAGAAAGAGATGCCCGTGAACCTACAAGAGGCATACAGAAGTCCAAATAGACTGGGCCAGAAAAGAAATTCCTCCCGTCACATAATAGTCAAAACACCAAATGCACAAAGCAAAGAAAGAATATTAAAAGCACTAAGGGAAAAATGTCAAGTAATATATAAAGGCCAACCTATCAGAATGAAACCAAACTTGTCACCAGAGACTATATGAAAGCTAGAAGATCCTGAGCAGATGTCATATAGGAGAACACAAATGCCACCCCAGGATGCTATACCCAGAAAAACTCTCAATTACTATGGATAGAGAAACCAAGATATTCCAAGACAAAACCAAATTTACACAATATCTCTCCACAAATATAGCCCTACAAGGGATAATAGACAGAAAACTCCAACACAAAAAGTGAAACTACACCCTAGAAATAACAAGAAAGTAATCTTCTTTCAACAAACCAAAAAGAAAATAGCCACACAAACATAAAAATGACATAAAAAATAAAAGGAAGCAATAATCACTGTTCCTTAATATCACTTAACATCAATGGACTCAATTCCCCAATAAAAAGACATAGGATAACAGACTGGATACATCCTATCAGATCACTACAGATTAAGGCTGGCCTTCAATAGCAACAAAAAAAACCAGAAAGCCTACATACACATGGAAGCTGACCAAAGATAACTTGGTCAAGCAAGAAATAAAGAAAGAAATTAAAGACTTTTTAGAATTTAATGAAAATGAAGGTACAACATACCCAAACTTATGGGACACAATGAAATCAGTGCTACGAGGAAAGCTCATAGTTCTGAGTGTTTCCAAAAAGAAACTGGAGAGAGCATACACTAGCAGCCTGACAGCACACCTAAAAGCTCTAGAACAAAAGGAAGCAAAATTCACCCAAGAGGTGTAGACAGCAGGAAATAATCAACTTAGGGCTGAAATCAACCAAGTAGAAACAAAAAGAACTATACAATAAATCAACAAAACCAGGAGCTGGTTCTTTGAGAAAATCAACAAGATAGATAAACCCTTAGCCAGACTAACCAGAGGGCACAGAGACAGCATCCAAATTGAGAAAATTGTATGAAAAGGGAGATATAAAAACAGATCCTACTGCAAAAGCCTATATTCAACAAAACTGGGAAATCTGGATGAAATCAACACTTTTCTAGACATATTCTAAATACCAAAGTTAAATAATGATCAGATAAACCGTCTAAATAGTCCCATAATTCCTAAAGAAGTAGCATTCATTAAAAGTCTCCCAACCAAAAAAGTCCTGGGCCAGATGGGTTTAGTGCAGAATTCTATCAGACCTTCAAAGAAGACCTAATATTCTTCAAACTATTCTACAAAATAGAAACAGAAGGACCACTACCCAATTCGTTCTATAAAGCCGCAGTTACACTGATACCAAAACCACACAGGACCCAACAAAGAAGGAGAACTTCAGGCCAATTTCCCTTATAAATATCACAAAAAATACTCAATAAAATTCCCACAAACCGAATCAAAACAATCACTCACTACAATCAAGTAGGCTTTTTTTCCCAGGGAAGCAGGGATGGTTCAATATATGGAAATCCATCAGTGAATTCCACTACACAAACAAACTCAAAGAAAAAAAAAAGATCATTTCATTAGACACTGAAAAGGTATTTGATAAAATTCAACATCCCTACATGTTAAAAGTCTTGGAAAGATCAGGAATTCAAGGCCTATACCTAAACATAGTAAAAGCAATATATAGCAAACTAGTAGCCAACATCAAACTGAATGGAGAGAAGCTTGAAGCAATCCCACTAAAATCAGGGACTAGACAAGGCTGCCCTCTCTATACAATATAGTACTTGAAGTTCTAAGTAGAGCAATTAGACAGCAAAAGGAGGTCAAAGGAATACAAATTGGAAAGGAAGAAGTCAAACTATCACTATTTGTAAATGATATGATAGTATATTTAAGTGACCTCAAAAACTCCACCAGAGATCTCCTATAGCTGACAAACAACTTCGGCAAAGTGGCCAGATATATAATTAACTCAAATCAGTAGTCTTCCTATACTCAAAGGAAAAACAGGCTGAGAAAGAAATTAGGGGAATGACACCCTTCACAATAGTCACAAAAAATATAAAGTGACTCTAACCAAACAAGTCTCTGAAGAAAGAAATTGAAGAAGACCTCAGAAGATGGAAAGATCCCCCATGCTCATGGATTGGCATGATTGATATAGTAAAAATGGCTATCCTGCTGAAAGTAATCTACAGATTCAATGCAATCCCCATCAAAATTCCAACTCAATTCTTCATAGGGAATTTGCAAATTCATTTGGAATAACAAAAAAACCCAGGATAGTGAAAATTATTCTCAACATTAAAAGTACTGCTGGTGGAATCACCATGCCTGACCTCAAGCTGTACTACAGAGCAATTGTGATAAAAACTGCATGGTCCTGGTACAGTGACAGACAGGTAGATATGTGGAATAGAATTGAAGACCCAGAAATGAACCCACACACCTATAGTCACTTGATCATTGACAAAGGAGCTAAAATCATCCAATGGAAAAAAGACATTTTCAACTAATGGTGTTGGTTCAACTGACAGTCAAATGCAGAAGAATGCAATTTGGCCCATTCTTATCTCCCTGTACAAAACTTAAGTTCAAGTGGATCAAGGACCTCCACATAAAACCAGATACACTGAATCTAATAGAAGAGAAAGTGGATAAAAGTCTTGAACACATGGGCACAGGGGAAAAATTCCTGAACAGAACACCAGTGGCTTATGCTCTAAGATCAAGAACCAACAAATGGGACCTCATAAAACTGCAAAGCTTCTGTAAGGCAAAGGACACTGTCAATAGGACAAAATGGCAACTAACAGATTGGGAAAAGATCTTTACCAATCCTACATCTGATAGAGGCCTAATATCCAATATATACAAGGAACTGAATAAGTTACACTCCAGAGAACCAAATAAGCCTGTTAAGAAATGGGAAACAGCTAAACAGAGAATTCTCACCTGAGGAATACCAAATGTCTGAGAAACACCTAAAGACATGTTCAACATCCTTAGTAATCAAGGAAATGGAAATCAAAACAATCCTGAGATTCCACCTCACACCAGTCAGAATGGCTAAGATCAAAAATTCATGTAACAGCAGATGCTGGTGAGGATGTGGAGAAAGAACATTCCTCCATTGCTGGTGGGATTGCAAATTGGTACAACCACTCTGGAAAACTGTCTGGAGGTTCCTTAGAAAATTGAGCATAGTACTACTTGAGGATCCAGCTATACCACTCCCAGAATATGCTTTAATATGCAATAAGAACACATGCTCCACTATGTTTATAGCAGCTTTATTTACAATAGCCAGAGGCTGTAAACAACCCAGATGTCCCTTACCAGAAGAATGGATTCAGAAAAAGTGGTACATTTACACAATGGAATACTACTCTGGTATTAAAATAAATGAAATTCGCAGACAAATGGATGGAATTGAATATATCATCCTGAGTGAGGTAACTCATTCACAAAAGTGCCCACGGCATGTACTCACTGATAAGTGGATGTTAGCCCAAAAATTTGGAATACCCAAGGTTCAATTCACAGACCATATGAAGCCCACGAAGAAGGAAGACCAAAATGTGGATGCTTCAGTACTTTTTACAAGGGAGAACAAAATACTCACAGGAAGAAACATGGAGACAAAGTATGGAGCAGAGACTGAAGGAAAGGCCATCCATCGACTGTCTCACCTGGGGATCCATTCCATATATTGCCACCAAACCCAGACACTATTGTGGATGCTGGGAAGTTTTTGCTGACAGAAGCCTGATATAGCTGTTTCCTGAGAGGTTATGCCAGAACCTGACAAATACAGAGGTGGATCTTGCAGCCAACCATTAGACTGAGGGCTTGGTCCCTGATAAAGGAGTTGGAGAAGGCACTTAAGGAGCTGAGGGAATTTGCAGCCCCATAGAGGAAGCAACAGTGTCAACAACCCAGAACACTCCCCCCCACCGAGCTCCCCAGGACTGGAACTCCAACCAAAGAATACACATGGGTGGACCCATGACTAAGGCTGCATATGTAGCAGAGGATGACCTTGTTGGACTTCGGTGGGAGGAGAGGCCCTTGGGCTTGAGGGTAAAAGATGCCCTAGTGTAGGGGAATGCCAGGGATGGAAGATGGGAGTGAGTGGGTAGGTGGGGGAAGCACCTTCATAGAGGCAGGGGAAGAGGGATGGAATAGGATGTTTTCAAAGGGGAGACCTGGAAAGGGGAAAATATTTGGAATGTTAATTTAAAAAAAATTCAATAAAAAAAAAGAAGTACATAGCCTCTGCTTTCAAAGAGATTAAGCTATGAGGAAATAGACTTAAAAAGTCCAACACGTGAGTATGCACATTCTAATAATATTAAACAATACTAAGTGCTCAGAACTGTCCTACATTATACGCACTGAGCTATTTATTTGTATGTTGTAATATGTTGCGGGTCTCTGCAAACACAAGGGCCAGCAGAGTAAATGATCTGTGTGAGGGAAGAAGGAAGTCTGGTTCAACATGACTCAGTATCTGGAGTTGGTTCAAACTTCAAATACCTGACACCAGGTAGTTCATTATAGGCATATTTAAGTATGGTACAATTTGAAAATGCTCCCTGATATATCACAGTCCTGCATGTGCAATGAAGCATAATTACATCAAAACTCTTCTCACAGTACAAGTCCCTTCATCCATGGAGATGGGTTCTATAGATAGGCTACATATATGATCTTAAGGGTGTAGGGAAGGATATGGTGTGGTCTTCATCATACAAGTCTCATAGCAGAGGTCACTTGGGCTATCAATATCTTTGGTCCTGTTTGTGGGAGCCTGGGGATGGCATTGGTCAAGAGGTAGTGCAGAAGTCGTCTAGACTATTAGCCACCTCTGATCATGTTTAGGGAACTTGGGAAAACCAGATACAGCTGGCTGTACAGATAGCACAAGGGTCACCAAGGGGATTAGCTACCTCCTTGCCAGCTTTCTGGGAAGAAACAGGTTATCTCTTACTTTGAAGTGATTTCTTGTCCTTTCCAGAGAACTAGTCTCTCAGAAGTCATGTGACCAGCAGTCTGCTAATCTTGCTGATATACTTGGAAGGTCCCTGACCCACCTTCAGGATGTCCTCTCTTGTCCTTTTTAACCCCCTCATCCCTGAATCAAGCTGTATAAGCTAACTCCTCTATTTCAATAAACAAGCTGTACCCCAAAACAGACTCCTGGGTCATTTATAAACCCATACTCACTGCTGCCCAAAACCCTGTTCTGCAGCAGAGTCCTCTGCATCCTGAGACTTCTGGGGTGCAATGGTCAATTGGGAGCAAGGAACCCACATATGGTGCATGAACAGGGGCTCTCCAGGACACCCAGAAGAGGGTAAGTATTCCTCACCAAGGGACAGCAATGTCTTCCCTTGTCATCCTGACCTGAGGACCAGCTGGTTCTTCCTCCTTTACTTTCAATTTGAGCCATCACAAGGGACCAACTACCACAAAAAGGCAACTGACATCTTTTGGTCGGGGATACTCCCTGGCATTGACTGAAGGCCCTTAGCCCTCTAGTGTGACTCTGACAGNCCTTTGGGCCTCAGCAAAAATCTCTCTGAAAGAACCCACTAATGCAACAACCAGTTAAAAGTTCTTAGGGCAGTCACCAGTTCTCTTGAATTTGTGGGCAGGCTTGCACCCAGTCTCAGTGGAGTCTCCTGGAACTCCTGTAGTCCTGGGAATGACTCCCCTTTGACTGAGCATGGCCACCCTTCTCTGTCATGGGAAATTCTGCTTCCCATCAGGAGTCACAAATTAGGGGCCTTCAGTTTCTCAAGCTGCAGGGGTTTAAACTCCTTAAATTTCCTTCTAGGAGGTCTTTCAGTTAGCCCCTTGGATGATCTCCAACAACCTCTATGATGCTGAGGTCTTATGTCATACAAAGGGGAAAAGTCCAAGAAGGGACACACCCCTCTCCTTCCCCATCATTGTGGTTGTCCAGCAATGTGTGGTTTCTCCCAGAAGGAAATTAAGGACAAAGCCAAACCTCTTGTTCCTAGTGATAACTCTGCTGAAGAAAGTACTAAAGACCACTCTGTAGCAACACTGCTGCCTTTGAATGAGTCATGGAATATATTAGGCAGAAAATAACCCATGACTGTTGTGGTAAATCTCCACCCAATTATGCCCCGGCAATGAAAACACAACATAATTAATATGAATACATGCTGTGTGCCTAGATTGGGCAGATCTACCACTACACTACCATCTCCCACATGTATGAGACCCCTTAGAACTTGCGGTTTCTCCAAGCCTCATGCTTCTGCTCCACTTTTCCTCCTCCTCCTTCCCCCTCTCCTTCTGCTCCACCTTCCATTTTATCTGCCCAATCATCAGCTCTCCTTTATCTTACAAATTAAGGTGGGAATCAGGTTTACCGGAAATCACCTGAGTGCTGACTCATTCCTNNTTNNCAGCCNNTCACAGGAGAANGGAATTAANATCAAATATAATTAGCCCCAGGGCTATCTACAACACATGATCCCTGCACCCACTTCTCTTTTACACCTCCCCCTACTTCTATCTTATGCTCCTCCAGCCTTGTTCACTAAGGAAACTCACAAAACTCTTGAAGGCTCCACACCTTCTGCCCTACTACAAACTATCACCCTACAATTATGCGAGATTAGAGATGCCTTCAAAATTGCCCACAATGGAAATTTCCATCACGACAAAGCCAGTTAAGCTTCTGTTTCCCCACCAGAGAACTAGCTTCTCAGAAATCATGTGATAGGCAGTCTGCTAATCTAGGTGATAGGTTTGGAAGGTTCTTGCCACCATTACAACATTCCCTCCCTTGTCCTTTTACTCCTCTCTCCCCTGACTCGAGCTATATAAGTGAGCCCCTCTATTTCAATAAATAAGCTGAAACAATCTCCTGGGTCATTTATACCTGCAGTACTCACTGCCACCTGAGACCTGCTCCCCAGCTCCTCCCTATCCTGAGACCATGGGTGCTCAACAACTGATGAATGAAAAAACTGATATGAAAAAATATGACACATTCAAGCAACACATGCCAGGAAATTGTTGACAACCAAGATTATGCTTGAGCGACAAATAATCTATACTAGCTCTACTTTGTAAAACTATTGTCCAATTCACCTATCTCTTGGTTGTTTTTTGTTAATATCTTTGTTGTAATAATAGTACTTTTACTAACCATACAGGTCATCACTAAGATCTCTTTTTGTATTCCAGTAGCCATTCCTGGGATAGGCAATAAAAGAGGCATTGTGTCTGCAGCCATTACAGGACTCAGTAATAGAATAATCACATTTTTGGAGGGAGAGATCTCTTAATTCTACTGGTCATTTGCAAAGATTTATTGAGAAAATTGGTGAAATATGGTCTATCTTGCATAAACCTTTATAATCTGCATGAAGAGCAGTATAAGCATTTATGCACACACATACACACAAACACACATACACACACACACACACACACACACACACACACAAAGTTCACCCTAAAGGCAGTTGTTTACCAGAAATGCGGGTATAATTAAAAGTGGAATTACAATAAATAGGGATATAAATACACTTAAAGCATAAACAATGTGATGGGAAAACATCATTGACACACAAGTATATCAGGGGAAGCTGTATGAATACAGGGGTGGGTGGATTCTGTTTTGTTCCCATTATTTGTACATAGTGTGTTTGAGTAACTCCTACGTCATATTGATTTCTTTTTAGGAGCATAGTAATATACAGATTTCTGGTACAAAAAAATTGTTCTTGTTGACTGCCATGTGCCAAATGCAGATAGTCTAAACCATTGGCAACAGATAGCACTATTTTAGGTGCAATAATATCAACTTTAGAAAGCAATACATCCAAGTATTACTTTTAAACATATTTTTATTGATTATTTGGGAATTTCACACAATGGACCTCAATCACACTTGCTTCTCATTCCTCCACCTCTTTTTTTTTTTTTTTCCGAGACAGGGTTTCTCTGTGTAGCCCTGGCTGTCCTGGAACTCACTTTGTAGTCCAGGCTGGCCTTGAACTCAGAAATCCACCTGCCTCTGCCTCCCAAGTGTTGGGATTAAAGGCACGCACCACCACCGCACAGCCACACACCTCTTCTTGTGCCCTCCCATCAAAAAGAAAAAAAATGCACTAAGTCCAATTTGTGTTGCCCATATACTCATAGGAGCATGGCGAAACTGTCGGTGGCCAGGTCCTTAAAGATAACTGAGTCCTTTCTCACCCTCCCATCAGAAGCCATCAACTGTAAAGAGCATCCTTATCACAATTTTTCTGGACTCTCTTCAGTGGCTTCCAGTCTAGACTGTTTCTTTGTTTTGGGGAGGGGTCTGGTTGTTGCAGAAGCCTTCACTGTCCCTCATTCTCAACTATGAGCCTGTAGTAATCAATAAAATTGCAAAAGAAACTTCCTTAACCATAACATCCAGCAACAGCAACAATCATAGACCTCCATATGGTATCTGGTGGCAGCATGGACCAAGGAATTCAACATGCACATCCCACAACACCAACATGGCCCCCAGTCCTGCCATCGATCAACGAAACCAACATGGCTTCCAGTGGCAACATGAACTGCAAGCATTAACATAGCCCATGGCAGCAGCATAGACCACAGACACCAACATGACTTCAGGTAGCAGCACCTCCCATGGAGGTCTTTCAAGGAGGCCCAGTCCAGAAAATGAACCTTTCTCCATCTTGGAAATCATTGCTCAGTCAGGGCCATCATGTGACTTGAAAGTATGTTTGGGGGCAGAACCTGTATAAGCTTCAGGCTGCTGAACAGCAGCACCCTGCTGGCCCTACTCAGTAACAACATGCTCTCCTGTCCACAGCATCCTTGCTTCCATATCTCTTTCCACCTTGCTCACACCACTCCATTCCACCATCTTTCCCACCTCTCTATCAAAATTTGTTCATTGGCATGGCCTTGCAATCTGAAGTGTGTCACACAATATATCTTTTCCCAAACAGCTTTACATGCAAATACTTACTGTAACGAGTCATTATTCTGGTTAAAGTTTATGAAGTTTCAATGGGCGATCATTGAGACTCTTTTCAGATATCCTGTTGTTGCTCAGAGTCAGGGTTAATCTGTGGCTAGGCAGGGTATCTGTGGGTAGGAGCTGAGCGAGCTCCAGGCTGATGCACACCACCCGTCTTCGCTGACCTGCTGGTTCACAGGTTACTACCATAATGCTCGTATCCCTTGGCAGAGCCTAGGCTACACGCTCTCCTCAACCCTAGCAAGGCAAGCAGTGGAGACTGCTGGCCCAAGCCTCCTGGTGTTCTGTGAGCAGAGGACTGGCCCTACTCAGCAACTGCATGTTCCCTTATCTGCTGCAGCTGAACTCCCATACTGCTTCCATGCCCATCACTGTCCCATTTCTAGTTTTGCCCCTTTTCTGCTTTGAGTGGTTCTGTTCTGTCATCATTCCATCCAATTTCATAAGATGACTTTTTAAAAGCACCTTCCCATAAAACCTGCCTTTTTATTGTTTCAGAGATACTCCAAGCTCTTCAGACTCCTCTCCACTGTTGCATCGCGCCTCAGAACCTCTGTGAGTCTCTCGGGCTCCTTGGGACTGTTCTGAGGCCCTGCAGGTGCCAGCAGCCACATCTTGAATCGAATTGTGGGGTATTTTTTAATATTCATACAACTATAATTTCCACTATCAGAACTTTCCAAAGAGTACTACTTATGCTAAAATCCATATTATTACATTTGAACTAATCAGTTAGATTAAGCCAACCAAAACATCACCCACTGGTAACTAAATATTTGTATACCACCTTTTTGCCTAGACAAATGGTCCTAAAGGATAAAAACAAGATTTACTATGGCAAAACAACATCATACTGTCTTCTATTTCAGGTGTGCTTTTTATCCCCGTGACAGAACACATTTAGATTCTGCATTGGCAAGTTGAGAACGAACATTTAACAGAATCAGTAAACATAACAGCATTATTTTTGACTCAATGGTATTGTATCTTTGTTGTTTCCCAAGGTCTCAGCTTCATGAGTTAGTCTTGATGTCTCCCCAAGTCATCAGTTTATTCTTCATCTTGGGGCATCTCCTCTTGATGGATTTGTTGTCTACCTTCCGATGTTTTATTTTCTGGAAAGACATACACATAACCTTGCCTCGATGCTAGGATAACATTGGGACCTTTGCATTGATTAGTTTCTAAATCTTTCTATTTAACATATACCTTAGGCTGTGTCTCTGTTAGGTCAAAGTCCTCTGGGGTAGCAGAAGAAGCACCATCCTTTAAAGTGAAAAAATAATAATAAAGTAGCATAGTATGTGGGGATTTAGGTGGGTGTATATACCCGTTTTTATTTTTATAATTTGTCATTTAAATATTTGATGGTATTGTTCCACAATAGCTTAATTCTGTGGATCTAAGGGATATTTGTAACATGATTAATATTTCATAAACTGCAAAAGTCTTTAAACCATTTGCCAATGTAAGCAGGCTCATTACCCATTTTCAATTGTAGTAGGAGTCCTTAAAAGAAGATGTATGGTGAGTTATTTGACAAAGATTCACATGAGGCATACTGGTACCTTCCTGTAGCCCCCAGGGCCCTGTGCCATGCCCGGGACTGTGCTCTATAGCTGTCTAGTTAGGGAAACCACAATGAATGCCTGTAGTGCAATCCAAGCACAGTTCTTTGCACAGCTGACATCAAAGAAGACACAGGCCACTGTAGTTTCAGATGTCAAGCTGATGTCCACTCATTACTAATTATGCACTAGTAGCTTAAAATACTGAGTGGAATATTTAATAGAGGATAGGCTCTCATGATAGTCCTCAAGGGCAAGCACAAAACTGTTTTTTTTAAATCCACTTAATTAACAATCGTAATTAACTTTTAAAGTTTTAAACCCAAGGCTATAAGAGTTGGGATCTTTAAAATTTAGGGCAATTTTAATTTCGAGCTCATGGAGACTCTCCTACCAGGTAATAGGATATTCAGAAATTTCTGAGAAACAATCACAGAAAATCCTGAAGAAAAACAAAACACAATTGGATTTTTCCATGCAAGTATGAGAAACTGCATTTCCAGCTGATTCTGTAAATGAAACAAAACTGCCAACACCATCAAAGCAGAAGAGTCTCGTGGGAGAAGAGTTTGACAGAAGGCTTTCATGTGTACCACACTCTGCACACAGTCTGATGTAGCAGATTTTTAGGCTATACCAAAAATAATTTTAGGTGAAAGTGTCAAAATAATCTAACTCTTATTGATTGTATTTGTATTTAACCCCTTCTGGGCTCCAAGGGAATTTAAGAAATGTGAAATTATGTTTTCATTTCTTGGTCACTGTATTATACAGAAAATATATTTTTAAATCTTTTACATTTAAATTTTTCCATTTTTCTCCTTAAATCCATCCCAAATTTATTAATTTTTTGTTATGTTGTACAATACAAATTGAAACGTTTTAGTAATCATAAATACAAAGGAAAGTGGGTGCTGTTTGTGCTTTCAGTGCCTGAAAGGCCTGAAATGAAAAAGTCTTCAGTTTTTTATATAAACAAGATAAGTTTTTTAAAATTTTGCTAATACTTTGAGCACACCAAGGATAGATGCATGCAACAGCAGGAAAAGCATCTATTGTCTCAGTAACAGATAACTCATTTCACCAACCATCAAGAGCAGCCTTCTACCATCAATAACTATAGCTAGTCCTGGCTTTCCTCCTAGGAATGCTCTTTCTCCTTGTGTTATGTAGAGACAGAGGTGTTATGTAGAACAGTTCAGATTTACTGTCATGTTTCAATATATTTGGATTTTTTTGTTTATCTTTATTTCAAGCCAAGGAAACTCAGCTGAAGGAGAATAGAATCTTTCTTCCATTTCTATGACTAGAGTCCATCTTTGAAGAGATCTCAAACAGTGTTTTTTTCCACTATACCTCTACATCCACAACCTTTCTGCAACATTCGTTTTCTCTCGACTTAAACCAGTTTCCATTCTTAGTGCATGCCTATCCTTCATGTGCTAATTTATATATGAAGTCAGTTAAAATATTCAGTGGCCAAGAAATAAAAGCTGATTGACTACAGTGAGTTTAGAATATTGAGCTGTACGACCAGGAATGAGCACAATCTTCTTTTGTGGATATAAAATGTTCTTTGTCCTTTTGAGGAGCCATTTATTTTTCTTTTTCTTTTTCTTTTCTTTTTTTTAGGGAGTGCTTTAATACAGATGTTTGAATTAAAATATTCCTTCCCCACAATTTCTGTTTACCAGAATTCTTAAACCTGTAACCTCTTTTCTAGCAATAAGCTAAATTATGTTATAAGCCTGTATGGAAGGCTTTTTCTTTATGGTAATAGGATCTTGTGCATATATCCCCTTATCTATAACCCAGCTGAACTGGTGGGTTTCCTTCCCTTCTCACAGCTTGAGATTTCTACTTTATGTTCCTTTTTTATTGGTTATTTTATTTATTTACATTCCAAATGTTATCCCCTTTCCTGGTTTCCCCTCCGGAAACTCCCTATTCCATCCCCACCCTCCCCTGCTTCAGTGAGGGTGCTCCCTCACTCACCCACCCACTCCCACCTCCCTGCCCTAGCATTCCCCTATACTGGGGCATCAAGCCTTCACAGGACCAAGGGCCTCTCCTCCTATTGATGCCAGACAAGGCAATCTTCTGCTACATATGCAGCTGGAGCCATTGATCCCTCCATGTGCACTCTTTGGTGGTTTAGTCTCTGGGAGTTCTGGGGCGGGGGTCTGGTTGGTTGATATTGTTGTTCTTCCTATGGGGTTGAAAACTCCTTCATCTCCTTCAGTCCTTTCTCTAACTCCTCCTCAGTCCAACGGTTGGCTGCAAGCATCCACCTCTGTATTTGTCAGGCACTGGCAGAGTCTCTCAGGAGGCAGTTATATCAGGCTCCTGTCAGCAAGCACTTCTTGGCATCCTCTGTAGTGTCTGAGGAGCCATTTCTAAGATGTGTCCTTCCCATCAGTAAGTCTATAATTTCTTGTAAATAAGGATCTATGTGTAGAATTATAACATTCATAAATTTCTATAGTACCATTATCTTGTTGATATATAATTCCAGTAGGAGATGATCAGAAATGAAGGATAAGTAATTGGTAAGGAAATAAGGAATTAATTCTTTGAGCTACGACTTTAGCAGAAGCATTATTTAATAAGCTAATCATCTCCTCTGCTTTAGATACTACATTTCTTGTAGAATTTAAACTGGGCAACTTACTGTAGGCATATTTAAGTTCAGTATAACTTTAGAAAATGTTCCCTGCTGTAGCACAATCCCATGGGCACAAGGAAGCATAGTATATCAAAATACTTCTCAAAGCACATGTCTCTTCTATGAAAATAGGTTCTATAGCTAGGCTAAATGTGTTATCTTAAGGGCCTAGATGAGGACCTGGTATGGTTTTAGGCATGGAGACTTCAGAGGTCACCTAGACTATTAGCCACCACCAGTCCTGCTTAGGGGAACTTGGAGGAACCAGGTATGTTCTGGTCCTACAGAGAGTACAGGGGTCACATAGGCTATTGGCCACCTCGATTCCCAGTCTTCTGGGAAGAAAACAAGTTATACATCTCTTCCTGTGAAGAGACAACCATGTGTATTTAAAATTCCCTGTTTCCCTAGCACTTATCATCTTTGTGTTCTTGCCAGTAGTAAACTTATGATTTAATATTATCCTCATTTTATGAGTTAAAAATTGAAATATTAGAAAGTTAAGTAAACTAATCCAATCCACATATTGTTTCATTGAAACAGAGTAAGCCACATAATAGGCTTAGATGTTTAATGAAGGCACTCTGGTAGAAATTAAATCTGATGTGAAAAGGTGAAGAAGAAATAGCAGGGAAATAGAAATGAGAGCCAGTGTTTAAAGACAGAGAAGTGGACACATGTAAAAGTACAGAAGTGAAAAAATGCAATCTGAAAGTTCAGTTTAGGGACAACAGGTTTTGGTAGAAGAATGCTATTGTCCTGTAAATCAGTAATTCTTATCTGGCTGGGAGTTTTCCTATAAAGCAAAGGACACAGGACTATTGCTAATCAGATAAGAATAGGGATGGTCTGGTCAAATCAGTGAAATCTACAAGAGGTTAGTCAAATTGAAAGGTACTTATTTTTATGAAAACTTTATAGACATTAATGGATCCTGGCAGCTTGCTGGCTAGTAATTCTATCTCAAGGGAATCAGGCTTGGAATGATAGAGATGACAGACACAAACTAAACATTTTGTGAGGAATCTGCTAGATCATTTCTTCCATATTTCCAGAGCCCAAGTTCAGAGAGGATTTACATCTTTGAGCAAATGGTAAGTGTAATCCTGGAACCATGGCATGCCAAAGAGGAATATTAGGGGTATCAGTGAGTTCTATCTGATGGAATCTGATTCTTTCGTCCATTAGGGAGGTTTTGAACACAGGCTAAAAGGCAAGGAACAAGTATAAAGAAGGTTAAGTCTTTCTCTGTACAGAGTTGATCTAAGGCAGTGGTTCTCAACATTCCTAATGCTGTGACCCTTTAATGCAGTTCCTTATACTGTGATCGCCCCCAATCATAAAATTATTTTCATTGCTACTTCACAGTTGTAATTTTGCTGTTATGAATCATACTGTAAATATCTGATATACAACCACCATGAAAGGGCCACTAGACTCAAAAAGGGATCATAATCTCCAGGTTGAGAACCACTGACCTAAGGCAAAGCATTAGTCCATTGTATGGGAACTAAATTGGACAGAGAAAATAGGTGGGTATAGATTATAAGATGATGATGTCTAATTTGTTCTAAGATCTGGATATGGTAGTGGCATATTGAGCATGATGGTGCCATATTCATAAAGACCTAGAAAGACTATGTCAACATTAAGGAAAGAAACAGAAATGGAGTGACCACTGGCATTCTCTTTAATCTGGGAGAATGTTTTCCCTTTGCTTTTACTGTGGCTGGATTCCAGTTTGAAGTTAAAAATACTACCTGTAAGTTGCTGACAATCACTCTGGAGCCAGAATAATATGTGTTATAGTCTGTCTTCCCTAATTCCTAGCTGTGAGACCTTAGGAAATGATATAACCATTCTGTGCTTCAGTTTGTTTATCTTAAAGCTTGGATGGCAATTGAACTTATTTTATAGGAGTCTCTGCAGGTTAAATGAGTTCAGTTCTATAAATTGTCCATAATGTTCCACAAATATCAATCATCATCATCATTATTACTTATTTCAGACATTTATTTAAATATTTCAGGTTTTTAATCTTCATTTTAGGCAACACTGTGTCATCTATCTGAATACTATGTTGCATTAAGGCCTGTGATAGATAAACACAAAGATCACAAGCAACTTCTGGACCTAATTTCTAACCTAGGTCCTTATTGTAAGTGGTCTTTAGAATACTCTCTCAGGGAGGGAGAGAGATAAAGATGAAAGGAGTGAGGGAGGGAAGGAAGAGAAGAACAGTAACTCACTTCTCTTCCTTTGGTTTCAATTTTCATGCCTTTTGTTTTTACCCTTCACGAATTGTCTTTATATTAGTTTTGTGTGTGCCACACAGGGTATTTAATTGTATTTAATAGGAAGAATAGAAAGATATACATCACCTGGGTGTGGTGGCACACACATTTAATCCCTGCACTCAGGAGGCAGAGGCAGGCAGATTTCTGAGTTCGAGGCCAGCCTGGTCTACAAAGTGAGTTCCAGGACAGCCAGGGCTACACAGAGAATCCCTGTCTCAAAAACAACAACAGCAAAGAAAGAAAGAAAGAAAGAAAGAAAGAAAGAAAGAAAGAAAGAAAGAAAGAAAGAAAAGAAAAGAAAAGAAAAAAGGAAGATATATATCTATCTTCCTAGGATTGGAAATACCACCTTGGGATAATCTTGGTTATATTACCGTTTTATCTGGTCTGAACCTCAGACTTTTAAACATCACTTAAGAAATATACTTCAGGAGAGAACATATATCTTATTTTACATTTATTTGTAGTAGAAGAAATTGTAGATGCAAAATTACATGTTAGATGGAAAATCTGCTAGCTAAAATTAGTTCAGATTTTCAATGGAAATTGATAATTGTCAAGATGCATGTGACCTAGATTCCCCCCTTACTTGTCTTACTGTATGTGGAGGACTCTAGGTATTATATTTGTCCACTGGTTTAAAGCTGGCAAGCAAGACTCCAGAGCCTTAGTTTTGTTTTATTTTTATTAGATATTTTCTTCATTTACATTTCAAATGCTATCCCGAAAGTCCCCTATACCCTCCCCCCACCCTGCTTCCCTACCCACCCACTCCCACTTCTTGGCCATGGCATTCCCCTGTACTGGGGCATATAAAGTTTGCAAGACCAAGGGGCCTCTCTTCCCAATGATGGCTGACTAGGCCATCTTCTGCTACATATGCAGCTAGAGACACGAGCTCTGGGGGTACTGGTTAGTTCATGTTGTTGTTCCTCCTATAGGGTTGCAGACCCCTTCAGCTCCTTGGGTATTTTCTCTAGCTCCTCCATTGGGGGCCCTGTGTTCCATCCAATAGATGACTGTAAGCATCCACTTCTGTATTTGCCAGGCACCAGCATAGCCTCATAAGAGACAGCTATATCAGGGTCCTGTCAGCAAAATCTTGCTGGCATATGTAATAGTGTCTGGATTTGGTGGTTGTATATGAGATGGATCCCCAGGTGGGGTAGTCTCTGGATGGTCCTTCCTTCAGTCTCAGCTCCAAACTTTGTCTCTGTAACTCCCTCCATGGGTATTTTGTACCCCATTCTAAGGAAGAATGAAGTATCCACACTGGTTTTCCTTCTTCTTGAGTTTCATGTGTTTTGCAAATTGTGTCTTGGGTATTCTAAGTTTCTGGGCTAATATCCACTTATCAGTGAGTGCACATCATGTGAGTTCTTTTGTGATTGGGTTACTTCACTCGGGATGATATCCTCCAGATACATCCATTTGCCTAAGAATTTCATAAATGTATTGTTTTAATAGCTGAGTAGTACTCCATTGTGTAAATGTACCACATTTTCTGTATCCATTCCTCTGTTGAGAGACATCTGGGTTCTTTCCAGCTTCTGGCTGTTATAAATAAGGCTGCTATGAACATAGTGGAGCATGTGTCCTTATTACTAGTTGGAACATCTTCTGGGTATATGCCCAGAAGAGGTATTGCTGGGTCCTCCAGGAGTACTGTGTCCAATTTTCTGAGGAACTGCCAGACTGATTTCCAGAGTGGTTGTACCAGCTTGCAATTCCACCAGCAATGGAGGAGTGTTTCTCTTTCACTACATCCTCGCCAGCATCTCAGAGCCTCAGTTTTTAAGTGGCACAACACTGAATAGACAAAATATGTTACTGTTAGCATTTAAAATTGTCTGCTGATGATGTAAGAAGGAAGCTTCAATTTGAGTGAGTTGGAAGAATTAGCACCCTCAATATAAGAGAGTAGTTGGGAAGCCATCTACTTCTTTCACAAAATTTATTATACATGTGCTTTCATTAATGGTCACGATTATGTACTGGTTATTATTTTTCCAGTCAATGCTATAGTTGAATATGTGCTACCACTTCATGTGTTAGAGATTTAATTGCCAGTATAACCTTGAATAGGTTAGTGGATTAGTGCTATTTCTACAGAGTTAGGTCCATTATAACAAGAGGAGTTTGAACCAGTCTATAGAGATAGATAGATAGATAGATAGATAGATAGATAGATAGATAGATAGATAGATAAAGATTGGAAAGATGACTCAGCAGATAAGAAGGCCTAGACTGCAATTGAGATGTCAGCTTCCACCTGGCAGCTCGAAACCCTCTCTAAACTCTAGTTTCAGGCATCTGAAGCCTTCTTCTGGCCTCCACAGGTACCAAGCACACATACAGTATGCATATACACATCCAGGCAAAATACTCATATTCATAAAAATATTAAGTGTATACACACATACAAGGAGTTATGCAGTACTGGATAATGCTGCTTCTGAGAACCATGGACTAACAAAAACCTCAATATCTGGCATAGAAAACGCTCCATTGAGCTGTTGAGCTGGAAGACACATCCCAGATATTCACAAAACAATACAGGCTATTGCTATTGGTTAATTGCCTCCTAGAACTTGGAGATAAGACCATGTTGCTGAAGATACTGCATACTTCAGACAAAGAACCTGAAGAAATCAAACAAGAACTGACCTACAAGTCTCCCTTTCTGTAGAGTAGTTCACATAGTATTGGAAGGTGTTATGCAAGCTTCCAAAAGACAAAAGTAGCTAATAAGAGTTCTATCCATCTATAAAGCCCCTCACCAAATGACAATAACCATCCCAATTACATGTTTTCAGTAGTTCAATAGTGGTAACATTATTTTGGGAGTAACCAACAACTATCTAATTGGACTTAAGGTCTGCTAAATTGGAAGGAATTCATTCCTGGTACTGCAACCCTATCCAGCTACCCAGTTGGAGAGATCATAGACCTTAGCGCAGAATCTACTATTGGCATTTTCCTAAACCATTATAATTTCCATCTGTATACTAAATACTTATCCTTATACCACTATGGTAGTTGATTTTCTATTGCAGTGGAAAAATAATGTGATCAAAGAAACCTAAAAAAGGAAGGGTTTATTTGGCCTTGTATTTCCACAGTGATAAGAGTCTATCATGGCAGGGAATCATACCAGTAGGCATCAGTAATGGTAGCATGCACAGGAAATTGAAGTCTTACATCTTGAACTATGGGCATGAAACAAAAAAAGAGTGAACTGAGAGTGGTATGTGGCTTTTGATACCTCAAAGTCTGTCTCCAGTGACATACTATCTCCAGCAAAGTCACACCTCCTAAGTCCACCCAAACAGTGGCAGCAACTAGGGACTAATTATTCAAATGGCTGAGACTATGGGAGACATATCATTCAAGTATCTGATTTTCACAGATAAGTGTAGCTCTCACCCCTCATCAAAGAAACTTCTTTTTTTTTACAGCAAAGTCAGAGACTGGTTGAGATCCACAACAGTTCAAAATGCAAATAATAGGTAATTGTGGTGTGCCCAATCCCAAAAGGTACAGCTATACCAAAAAGATACTGTACCTAAGACTCAGAAAACATCTATTATAAGAGCCAGAGGAAAAGGACAACTGCTGCAAGATTGTGTCTTCTAGACATAACTGGGAAGCTGTACACAGAAAATCACAAAATAACTCTAAATAATACCTATGATGATGCTAGTGGACATGAATGGGGGAAATTTCACAAGGCTCCATCCTAGATTAAGACCCACAGGGTAGCTTCTGAAAGGAGGAGAATAATTTTTTCCAGGGATGAGTAGTGAAGATGTAGGAAAAGTTAGAGAGAGAGAAGGGAGAAGTAGAAATGGTATAAATATGGTACCTGTATGAAATTCTCAAAAATATTTAAAAACTGTGCTTCATCTGTGCCCAGTAAATGTCCTAGAGGATAAAAACACTTGGCTGCTGAACCTGATGACTTGAGTTCAATTTTTATGACCCACATAGTGGAAGCAGAGAATTGACTCCTGTAAATTGCACTCTGACTTCTACATGTTACCCCCCTCTCTGTGTGTGACTCTGTCTCTCTGTGTCTCTGTCTCTGTCTCTGTCTCTATCTCTCTCTCTCTCTCTCTCTCAAAGTAAAGAAAAATGTACTAAAAGAAGTGATTCATCTAATTCCACTTTCTGGAAGTTAGTTTCTTCCTTAAATATTAGAATTTAGAAGGAACCATCTTAGCCCAGAGCTTTTTATTTTTTGTCAAGGTTTTTAATGATTCATTAATTTTATTTCCTAGATAGAAATCTATTTGGATGGTACATTCCCCTATGTGTGAGGTTTTTATGCCTTATCTTTTTGTGAGATATTGATTCACTTTATTGTTGTTATCAAATATTTGGGTTTGGTTGTACATTGTCCTCCTAAAGAATCCTCTTAATATCTATGAGCTCAGTACTGCTAACCTCTTCTTCATATCTGATATTGGCAATTTGTGTTTCTTTTTCATCCATGGCTATAAGTTTTGATTTTTCAGAGACCTGGCTCTGGGTTTCATTGATTTTTCTCCACTGTTTTCATTTCATTGATTTCTGTTCTAAGTTTTAGAGTTTTTTTTTCCTGCTTTTAGTAAGCTTACTATGTCTTTTTGGCTTGTTTCATGAAGACTTTGTTATTTTACATTCTTTATTTTTTCTTAATGACATTATTGATTTTAGATTTTTATTCTTTTCTAATATGTGCACTGATTTATTGCATACTGTATAATTTAATAAATTATGACTTCACTCAGTTCCAAATTATTGTTGTTTGCTCTCGAGACGTTTTCATTGATGCATGTGCCATTTAGAAGTATGGTATTCAGTTTCAAAATACTGGAGCGGGTATTCTAGTTATCATGCCATTACTGTTAACTCATTGAAGTCTGAGAATATGCCTTATTTGATTTCTGTTATTTTTTATTGAAGAATATTTTATAGTTATCTTAGTTAGGGTTTCTATTGTTATGACCAAACAACAATTTTGGAGAATAGAGTTTATTTGTCTTATACTTCCATATTGCTGTTCATTATCAAAGAAAGTCAGGACAGGAACTCAAGCAGGAACCTGGAGGCAGGAATTGATGCAGAGGCCATGGAGGAGTGCTTCTTACTCCTCATAGCTTGCTCAGCCTGCTTTCTTATAGAATTCAGGACCACAAGCCCAGGGATGGCACCACCCACAATGGGCTGGGCCCTACCACATCAATCACTAATTGAGACAGTCTGCAAGTGTGCCTACAGCCAGATCTTATGGAGACATTTTCTTAATTGAGGTTCCCTTCTGTCAGATGACATTGGTTTGTGTCAAGTTGACATAAAACTATGCAGCACAGTGGCCTATGTCATATATGGTGGTAAATGTATCATGTGAACTTGAAGAGAATATGCATTTATTCTGATATTCTGATCAAGTATTCTAAGTGTCAATTAGATCAAGATGCTTTATCTTTATGTTCATCTCAATACATTCAGTCTACATATTTTCTTTTTTTATTTATTATTATGTTCTTTAATTACATTTCAAATGCTATCCTGAAAGTTCCCTATAGCCCACCCCCGCCCCTGCTCCACTACCCGCCCACTCCCACTACTTGGCGCTGGCCTTCCCCTGTGCTGGGTCATATAAAGTTTGCAAGACCAAGGGGCCTCTCTTCCCAATGATGGCCTATTAGGCCATCTTCTATTACATACACAGCCAGAGACACGAGCTCAGGGGGTACTGGTTAGTTCATATTGTTGTTGCACCTACAGGGTTGCAGCCCCCTACAACTCCTTGGGTACTATCTCTAGCTCCTCCATTGGGGGCCCTGTGTTCCATCCAATAGCTGACTGTGA
>NC_034613.1:90612910-90620553 GCF_900095145.1 Mus pahari
GCTTTTCGGGTGTGTTGGGGTATTCAGGACTGACTGAGGTGGGAGTGCTAGGTTCTGATGATGGTGAGTGGTCTTGGTTTCTGTTAGTAAGATTCCTACATTTGCCTCCTGTGATTCTGTTAGCCTCTGTCAGCAGTCTCGGGAGTCCAGCTCTCTCCTGGGTCTTAGTGGTCAAATTACTCTCTGCAGGGAAGCTCTCCTCTATTAGGGAAGGTGCACAGAGGCAGATCTGAACGCCAGGCCTGGCATTCGAATCTGCCTCCTTGCTGAAGATGTAGGCCCCAAACAGGGTCTGTCCCAGAAGATGTGTTGCCTCTGTAGTTTATTCACTCACCTGCACAGACTAGCCACTGAGTGACCCTGGACACAATATGACTCTCTCACCTGCTCTGGCAGACGGAGCCCTCACAGGTAGCCACCTTTCCTCTGGCGAGGAAGGTGCCCAAATTTCTGGAGCCGGAAACAGGGTCTGTCCCAGAAGTTAGGTTGCTCCTGTCTGTCCAGAAGCAGTGTAGCTTCTGCGGTCCACACTCTTGCTAGTGCAGACTGGAGCCTAAGGGAACCAGAGCAAAGATGGCTCTCCTTCCTGCTCAGGCCTTGAGACTCCTCCTGGTGGACACCCCTCCTCAGGCAGGAAAGGTTCTGGGTGACTGGAGCCAGAAATGGGATCCCTCCCTGAAGCTGTGTCACTTGGGCAGGCTGCCCTCTCCCTGGCAGTACACAGGAGGAAAGGTGGCCCTCCTACTGGTTCAGGCCCGGAGACTCCTCCTGGGCAGACACCCCTCCTCGGGCGGGGAGGGTGCAGGATGACTGGAACCAGAAGTGGGATCTTTCCCAGAAGCTGTGATGCTTCTCCAGGCTGCCCTCTCCCTGGCAGTGCACCGGAGCAAAGATCCAGTCTACATATTTTCTGTTTGCTGTGTTTATTACTAACAGAGGAGATTCTACTCTCTTAGCATATCACTAAAATATCTTTTTCAAAAAATATTCAGTGCTCATAATTATCATATACACATTTAAATAATGCAAATCTACCATCAAATACCAATGTACCACTTCACATGTAGTACAAAAAGATAAAAAAATTGTCCTTGCCATTGCTTATAACATTTCTGACATTCATTTTAATATGCATGGGCTATAATTACCAATACATAGTTAACTATTATTATTCTGAAAAAAGTTAACTTCAAGATCAAATATGAATAAAACAAGTATAATCTACTTATACATTTTATTCCTGTCAAATACCTTTTTTTCTTCATATATATTTAATACTCTGACATATATATTTCTTCTGAGGAATCTGAATTAAGACTTTTCAAGTCATGCCTACTGGCAATGAATTGCTTAATTTTTATTTGTCTGAAAAATCTTTTATTTCATTTTTGAAAGATACTTTTGCTGGATATCAAATTCTCTTTCTTCCAACAATTCAGTTCTTTTTGCTTATGTGTTTACTGACAAGCTTTTCACTATAATTGTAATCCCTTTCTTCTGTATGGAATATGTTTCTATTATCTTTAGATTATTTTAAGGTTTTCTTTCTGTCTTGTTTTCTGCACTTTAAATCTGATATAACTAAATACTCTTTTTCTTTTTAAATTCTTACTTGTTGGTCTCTGGGTAGCTGATGGCTGTTGCTTAGATTCAGTCATTCATTTTGTAATATAGTCTGATTTTATTCAAATATTTCTTCTGCACTGTCCTTCTTCTGGTATTCAAACTCTGCATATGCTATGCTGTTTTTTTATATTATCACACAGTTCTCAGATGTCCTCTTCTGGTTTCTTTTTCTTTCATTTTTTGCCCCTTTGAAATTAAGTTTGAAAAGCTTGTATGGCCCTGGTCTCAAGCACAATAATTTTTCCCTCAGTCTTGTTAGGTATAATTGTAGTCCATCAAAGGCATTTCAGTTCTTTCAATGTGTTTATAATTTCTTCTTACATTTCTTTTAATTCCTTCTCAGAATATCCATCTCTATGCCTACAGTGCCCATCTGTTCTTGCAGTTTTTCTACTTTTTCCATTAGAACCCTTAATATATTAGTCCTAATTGTTTTATAGACCTCACCACATAATTAAAATATACAACATAATATCAGGGTTAATTCTGTATCTTGCTTTGTCTCTTCCAATTGTTTCTGTGTATCATCAAAATGCTTACAATTTTTCTTGAAAACTAGCATGATGTTTTTAATTATTTTATTTATTTGCATCCCAAATGTTGTCCCTGTCTAGAGCTTCCCATGACCTTCTCCCTCCCCTTTGCCTCTGAGAGGGTGCCCAACCCTGTACATTCCCCTTCCCTGGGGCATCGACTCTCTAAGAGATCCTTTCCCACTAGGGCCAGACAAGGCAGTCAGTCCTCTGCTACATATGCTTTTTGGTTGGTATCTTACTCTCTGGGAGCTCCTAGAGGTCCAGGTTAGTTGACATTGTTGGTATTCCTATGGGGTTCAATAGGACTTCCCCCTTCAACTCCTTCAATCCTTCCCCTAACTCTTCCACAGGGGTCCCGGTCCTCAGACCAATAGTTGGCTATAAGTATCTACATCTGTCTCAGTCAGCTGCTGGTACTACCTCTCACAGAACAGTCATGTGAGGCCCCTGTCTGCAAGCACAAAATAGCATCAGTAATAGTGTCAGGGCTTGGTGCCTGCCCTTGGGATGGATTCCAAGTTGAGCTGGTCACTGGATGACATTTCCTTCAGTCTCTTCTCCATTTTGTCCCTGCATCTTTTTTGTAGACTGGAACAATTCTGGGTCAAAAATTTTGAAGGTGGGTTGGTGTATTAGTCAGGGTTTTACTATTGTGAACAGATACCATGACCAAGGCAAGTTTTATAAAGGAAAACATTTAATTGGGGCTGGATTACAGGATCAGAGGTTCAGTCCATTATCATCATGGTGGGAAGTATGGTATCATCTAGGCAGGCATGGTATAGGAGGAGCTGAAAGTTCTACATCTTCATGTGAAGGCAGCTAGGAGAAGACTGACTTCCTGGTAGTTAGAATGAGGGTCTTAAAGCCCACACCTACAGTGACACACCTACTCCAACAGAGCCACACCTTATGATAATGCCACTCCCTGTGCTAAGAATATAGAAACCATCACGGTTGGTGTCTCAATCCCTCCATTGGGGCCCCTATCTAACTACTAGAGGTTGGTTGTTCAGGTTCCATATAACCATTATTGGGTATTTTGGCTAAGGTCACCCACATTGAGTCCTGGGTGCCTCTCAAACATTCCAGTGGTATCTCTTTAATTTATCACTGTTATTCAGAGTAGGTACTGAATACTATTCTACTCATGCAAGGGTATTGTGAGAAAGCAGTCTTTTAGGTCCATTATTATTATTATGATCTAGGTAACATAGATGGTAAAGGAAGTCCAGGCTGTAAAGGACTTGCCTGAACTGTTCAATTAACTGTTCTTAAATCCACTATCATTCTTCATTTACCTGATTTCTTTTTTACAACAAACACAAGGGAATTCCATGGACTGGTAGACTCTTCAATATGTTGAGCCTCCAACTTCTCTTGTACCAGTTGTTCAGGTGCCTTCAATTTTCTTTTGTTAAGGGCCACTGCTCTTTCCATGCAGGTCTGTTTGATAACCATTTTAGGGACAAGGCTGTTGGCACGTCAGCAATGTCCCCTTTTATAAATTTGGAAACTCAGCCCCTGTGGTTTCCTGTGTTTGGACAATAGACACATATCAATTTCTTTCTTCGCCAAGCACATCTACCACATCACCCCCAATTTCCTCATTTGCTATCCCTGGAATTTCAGCAATATTAATTTGAGTACCCTCATTGTTGTAAAAGATCCCTTCCCTATAAATTTTTGGGTAGGTCAGTTACATAAGGTCTCGACTTTCTTGTTTGCCCTTCTGGTCCCAGGCAGTTAATCTATCAGACACGTTGTCTTGTTCATGATAACTTACCATTTCCTATAAATTGTGTGTACACCTTCTGAAATAGCCAATCTGGATTTCAAGTCTTTTAGGAAAGTATACTCTCTTTAGTCAGGGTTTCTATTCCTGCACAAACCTCATGGCCAAGAAGCAAGTTGGGGAGGAAAGAGTTTATTCAACTTACATTTCCATACTGCTGTTGATCACCAAAGGATGCAGGACTGGAACTCAAGCAGGTCAGGAAGCAGGAGCTGATGCAGAGGCCATGGAGGGATGTTCTTTACTGACTTGCTTGCCTCCCCTGGCTTGCTCAGCCTGCTCTCTTATAGAATCCAAGACTACCAGCCCAGAAATGGCCCCACTCTGCTTGTGGACGTTGTACATCGTGGTGCGCACTAGGCTCCGCACCACGATGTACAACGTCCACAAGCAGATAAATTTTTGGGTAGGTCAGTTACATAAGGTCTCGACTTTCTTGTTTGCCCTTCTGGTCCCAGGCAGTTAATCTATCAGACACGTTGTCTTGTTCATGATAACTTACCATTTCCTATAAATTGTGTGTACACCTTCTGAAATAGCCAATCTGGATTTCAAGTCTTTTAGGAAAGTATACTCTCTTTAGTCAGGGTTTCTATTCCTGCACAAACNTCATGGCCAAGAAGCAAGTTGGGGAGGAAAGNGTTTATTCAGCTTACATTTCCATACTGCTGTTGATCACCAAAGGATTCAGGACTGGAACTCAAGCAGGTCAGAAAGCAGGAGCTGATGCAGAAGCCATGGAGGGATGTTCTTTACTGGCTTGCCTCCCCTGGCTTGCTCAGCCTGTTTTCTTATAGAATCTGAGACTACCAACCCAGAAATGGTCCCACCCACAAGGGGCCGCTCCCCCTTGATCACTAATTGAGGAAATGCCCCACAGCTGGATCTCATGGGGGCATTTCCCCAAACTAAAGCTCCTTTCTCTGTAATAACTCCAGCTGTGTCAAGTTGACACAAAGCTAGCCAGTACATATACCAACACCACCAAACCTTCTATTTCAACACCATTAATTTGGGTCTCTGATCATTAACCATTGTTTGCCAGAACACATTTTCCAGTACTCCCAAAAGCTCCTGTTTTTTCTAGTAGAGCAACCTTACCCTTGATTTAAGGAAAAAACTGAGAAATTCTATCCCCTGCATTAATTTGCATTTCCTTTTTCACATATGCCATGATGTTTATTTCTTCCTTGCTATCCCCATCTACTATACCTGGGTGCACCATAAGTCCTTGATAAGTTAATCCACTTCTTTCCAAGATTATTCCTACTGTATCTGAAGGTATAGAGGACCATAAACACCAGTAGTTAACTTGTAATATTCAACTTTTGGGTATAGTGTAATAGGCATATCTGTGGCCAGATCCAAGACTGCACTGTACTTAGTTTTGATTTTCATGGCTGCTTGGTACCTCCTGACTGACCAAATGAGAATGGCTCATATTGTTTGCTGTGGGGCTTCAAGTTGAATGGACCCTTGGTTCAATTCCCAATGGCAAGAAGTTACCTCATATGTCTCTCTTAGACCTGCAATTCTTTGACCAATGTTTTCCCTTTCTCTTGCATCTACAAAACTCTGGAAGCCTTAGTGGCTCTTAGCAACCAGAACCAGTTTGTTCTCTTCTATGATTATTGTATTCTCTAGAGTCAATGTACCTACTATTTTGAGCTCTGAATCTTTTAGCCTTACAATTTCTTTGAAAATGACAAAATTCATCACAATTAAAACATTGAGCATTTTAATTCCTAATATTTCTAGATATGATTTGCTCAGTGATATTGTCATTGTGCTCTTGAGAACCAATACCAGTCATCTCCCTTATCCATTCATCTATTAGGGATCCCTGGGTTTTCAATCGTCTGATTGCTCTCTGTCTTAGTCAGGGTTTCTATTCCTGCACAAACATCATGACCAAGAAAAAAGTTTGGAAGGAAAGGGTTTATTCAGCTTACACTTTCATGTTGCTGATCATCACCAAAGGAAGTCAGGACTGGAACTCAAGCAGGTCAGGAAGCAGGAGCTGATGCAGAGGCCATGGAGAGATGTTACTTACTGGCTTGTTTCCCCTGGCTTGCTCAGCCTGCTCTCTTATAGAACCCAAGACTACCAGCCCAGGGATAGCACCACCCACAAGGGGCCCTCCCACCTTGATCACTAATTGAGAAAATGCCTAACAGTTGGTTATCATGGAGGTACTTCACTAACTGAAGCTTTTTTCTCTGTGATAACTCCAGCCTGTGTCAAGTTGACACACAAAACCAGCCAGTACACTCTTACATTCAGTATTTAAATTTTCAAATGCCAAGATTTCTCTCAATGACTGTCTGGTTTCAGGATCTGATATGGCTCTATTTACAGCTGAATCCAATCTGTAAAAAGTCAATAAATGCTTATGAAGAACCCTATATACCTTAGTAAATAGGGTGGATTTTCCTCCTCCGGTTCCTTAATCATATTCCAAGTTCTTAATGCCTCAACCCAAGTGTTCAATTATGGATGGCATCATCAGACCAGATGTATTCTTTTAGGTAGGTCAGCATATCACCAGGAAATTGGTCTTTAGTAACATTTATCTTCCTTCCTATATTATGTTGTTCTATTTTGTGGCTTCATGCATCCAGCATGACAACCATTGTAATTGTTGATCAGCTTCTAGCACAGCTGACATCAATTCCTTCAATCTTTGGAATAATTCTATGCTTTGTAGACCAGTAGTTACTTAACATTTCTTTAACAAATAGAGAATGCACGCCTTACAATACCATAGCCTATTTAAAATGCTGTAACTCTAGCATTTCTATTGGAATCCATGTCAACTCATTATAAGCATGACCACTATTGCTAGCAGACATATGCTGCACAAAGACTGGGAAAACTGAAGGTGCCTGTGTAGCCCCAAGCAAATCCGCTGATGGTGCATTTAGGTGAACACCAATTCATTGCCCCTGTATAACCTCCTGAACTTCCATCCCCTTGTCTTACTGAAGTGCTCTGGACACCTGGCAGTGAAAGTGCATGGAGAAGAATAGGATAGTAGTTTGCTTTCAAGCCTAGTTTGCTTCTAGTCTCAGACAACAAGCCTGAACCCTGTTGTTCTCCCACTGGCTCTTTTTGCTTTTCAGATACTTCTACATCTATCCCCAAACTCTCTATGTATATAGCCAACTCTGCAATGCTTTCACACACAAGAGAATTGAGTGAACCTTCTGAGTTTTTGGCTTTTCCCCCAAACTTGTTCAAAATGGTATACATGAATACTATGAAGCAAAACGAGAAAACTCCCTCTGGGAGCAGGGCAGGAGACCACCCAGCAGCAGTAGCTGCTATTTTGCCTACCTCCTTAAATAACACTTCCAACCCATCAAAATCCACCTTTCTCTCTACTACATTAGAAGTAGAGTTACCCATTATGCCTAAGCAATGTTGGGTGCCATGTGTAGGCTTAGATTTTTCAAAAACCTACTTATAAAGGGTTCTTTTTACCAATCCTAAATCTGATAGAGGACTAATATCCAATATATACAAAGAGCTCAAGAAGCTGGACTCCAGAAACTCAAAAAAACCCATTAAAATGGGGTACAGAGCTAAATAAAGAATTCACAACTGAGGAATATCGAATGGCTGAGAAACACCTGAAAAAATGTTCAACATCCTTAGCCATCAGGGAAATGCAAATCAAAACAACC
>NC_034613.1:90622663-90626664 GCF_900095145.1 Mus pahari
TAGTTTATTCACTCACCTGCACAGACTAGCCACTGAGTGACCCTGGACACAATATGACTCTCTCACCTGCTCTGGCAGACGGAGCCCTCACAGGTGGCCACCTTTCCTCTGACGAAGAAGGTGCCCAAATTTCTGGAGCTTGAAATAGGGTCTGTCCCATAAGTTAGGTTGCTTCTGTCTGTCCCGAAGATGTGTAGGTTCTGCAGTTCACACTCTTGCCAGCAAAGACTGGAGCCCAAGCGAACCGGAGCAAAGTTGGTTCTCCTTCCTGCTCAGGCCTTGAGACTCCTCCTAGGCAGACACCCCTCCTCCGGCCAGGAAAGGTGCTGGGTGTCTGGAGCCAGAAGAGGAATCCTTCCCAGAAGTTGTGTCTCTTCTCCAGTCCGCCCCCTCCCTGGGAGTGCACAGGAGCAAAGATGGCCCTCCTACTGGTTCAGGCCTTGAGGCTGCTCCTGGGCAGACACTCCTCCTCTGGCTGGAAAGGTGCTGGAGGACTGGAACCAGAAATGGGATCTTTCCCAGAAGCTGTGAGGCTTCTCCAGTCTGCCCTCTCCCAGGCAGTGCCACAAAAGGTTCTTTATCTCTTCAACCTCATTTCTAGCCTACCTATCCGAGGTAGGGGAAAATAAAAATAGAAATAGAAAATAGGGGTTGAATTAGATGCAGTAACAGTGTAGTCCAATTGACAAATACCAAACACAAATTAGTAACAGAGGTCCTATCTAATCAGCAAACACCAAACATGAATCAGTAGCAGTGGCTTGATCCAGAAGAAATTTCAAGGCTCTGCTGAATCTGCATGAGTTCACAGAAGCAGCATGAAGCAGCTAGAATATCATAAGAAGTTCTTTAGTGATTTTCTGCCTATCATGTCATGACAAGTGAAGATCAGCAAAGACAAGCAAAGCAAGGTGAACCAATGCAAGAGTGTCGTTGACTGTTTGTTGGGTTATATTTATACCCTTTCCAAACTTTATGTGTCCTCTTAAATGTCTGCTTCAGCAAAACATCCCCTCATAAAACAGCTTCCATAAAAACATATGTCACAACTGAGTCTCCAAAGAAGCCAGAAAATTCCACTTCAGCTTTCTTTTCTTTCTTTCTTTTTTTTTCTTTTTCTGTTTTGACTGGTTTCTTTTTGGAGGGGGAGGGGTTTGTTATAGAAGTCTTTAATGTCTCTTGTTCTCAATTATGAGTCATGAATGTCACGGCAAAAGAAGCTTCCTTGCCCATAACAGCCAGTGACAGGACAGTCATAGACATCTATGTGGTTTCTAGTGATAACAGAGACCACGGGCATCAACATGACCTGAGGAGTTAACATGTACCACAGGCATTAATATGGCCTCAGGCAGCAGTATGAATGTGAGAATTTATATTAATCTGACTGAGTTCCAGTCTATTTTAAATTGTATGTCATAGCTTCGCATGCCAAAGTCTTCACTCCTGGTGTCTGTTTCATGTCTCATCTATTGTATCTGGGCTTTGTTATTTTTGTCAGATAAAACCTGTATCTTTCTTCTGTCATTGTATTGGAGCTCCATTGGTAAATGTTAAGGTGTGAAAGAGAACAAGCATCGTCTATAGTATTACTAAATCTTGGACTTGTGGTAAGTTAGTTTTCTTGGTATCTAACATGAATAATCGTAGATTGTCTTCTCCAAGAATATCATAATACTAGTTACAGGAAGTTCAATAGACCTTTATTTATTTAATCACCATAGCAAAAATGGAAATGAAGAAAATGCCTTTCATATGGTAACAGGCATATATGAAAATCTTGGGCTAATACTATAGTTCAATGGGTGAAATGGAAATTGAGTGTTATCAGAAAGCAATGTATGAAATTCTCAAGGATGCCCTTTTTAGATGCCATCATTGTATAGGCTGACACTGATAATTGAAATTATGTTACTGAATTAATTAGTGAATATGCAATATCATCGGATATGAGGTCAATAGTAAGGTAATATATATGTATATAATACATAATTGTACAATGAAAATTAATGTCTTCTAAAATAATAGACATTTTAAAAATGAGAATAAGTATAAAGATATACTGCATCAAAGGGTTTGTTGGCCGAATTAGAGGCTGTAGGACAATATCTTATTTTTCTCAATATAATTCTTTGAATAAACAGTCAGGCTCATTTGTTACTGTGCTATGTATATGATTGCACACTATGACATTATAATCAAGTAGTTGGTGTAGAAACTGAATATGCTCCAGATAGCATTAATGTTAGAAATTTTACTAACCCTTTCACTTGACTACTACAATGAAAAGTAGAGAAAGTATTTCCAAGAGGGGTAAAAACTTACCAAAATGGAATGATATGCTTATAGATTAAAAGGCTGCATATTCTATTCTACTTTTTTAATTTTTGAAATTAAAATATAATTATATCATTTCCACTTTCTCTTTCTTCCCTCAAACTTTTCCCATTCCCTGTCTTTTGTTCTCTCTCAAATTCATGATCTCTATTTCTTTCATTGTTGTTAAACACACATATTTGTGTGTGTGTGTGTGTGTGTGTGTGTGTGTATGCACATGAAACCTGATCAGTCTGTATAAAGTTACTTGTATGCATATAATTTCAGGACTGACCATTTAGAATTGCATAACTAATTAGGGGGCTCTTTCTTGGGGAAGATTATCTCTCCTGTTCTCAGTATTCCTTAGATACCCGAAGTTCTTTAGAGTTGAAGTCCCATGAAAGTTTCCCCTTCCATGTTATCATGTAATATTAGTGTCATCTTTCTTCAGAACTGTATATACTTAAGTTATATACAGTTAAGTTATCCTTGATCCTATGGATATATGACAAGAAAATATCATCAGGATTTTAAAAGGAATTGACAAACTAATTATTGGGTTGTCCCAAAAACATAAAATAATAGAATAGTTAAAATGATCATGAAACAACAAATTTAAAGATCTAGCAATTTTATGGTTCTGGTACACTTAGAGAAATCTAGAGAATATAGTATTGCTATGATCACAGATACCTTTGATTATATGTCAGCAAACCACAAGCCATGGGCCCATACTGTCCTAGCAACTTTTGTATACATTCTGTTTGCTAAGACTCCTCTTTTCTGTGTTTCGTTTGTTTTTGTTTAGACAGGGTCTCATGAAGTCTAAACTGGCCTTAAGCTTTTTTTTTTTTAATGTAGTTGACAATTAGGTTGAATACCTGACACTTCCTTCTTCATCAACTAAGTGCTAGTATGAAAGTCATGTGATACCAAACTTAGCTAATTTTCCCATTCTCAAATAGTTGAAACAAATCAAGGAACAATATTTCATGGCATGTGATGATTATTTGAAATTCAGATTTTAGTGTCTATAAACTTTAATTGAAACTTAACCAGACAGAAAAAAAGCTCTGAAAATTACCACCCACTGCTTCTATAATCAGATCCCCTGGTTTTAGGATACTATGCTCATCAACTGATGAGCTGGAGATGTGTTCTGATTGCAATTCCTGGTATATACAGAAACATGGGTCAGTAAACTCCCAACTCATCCCTATTTCTTCTGCACTAGATTATATAATGCCAATTTATTTTCTATCACCTGTGTTTCTCTTCTGAGCAATATGGGCAGAGATAGTAATGCTTGGGCTTTCTCCATCTCTTACTACACTAATCAAACTTTAGACAATGTAGATAGTGTGGTACTAGCATATAGATTAAGAGTCAATGTTCAATGAAACAGAACAGTGGGGCACAAATATAAATGAGCACTATAGTCAATTAATTTTAGACCAAAGGGTTGAGGAACTTATTACGGAACTAGAATGTTGAAAGAGGCAAGGAAAAGAAAAAAGAAAAAATATCAGCCCTATTATTCTTTATAATAATTTGAATGATCTAAAACTAAGTGTAAATGCTAGAAACATAAATTTTGTGGACAAGAACATAGAATATATCTGTGACCTTTGCTTAAAACCAAGATTTCTGATCTTTGCACCGCTGCACTGCCGGGGAAAGAG
>NC_034613.1:90648691-90654238 GCF_900095145.1 Mus pahari
AAGTAGTGGGAGTGGGTGAGTAGGGGAACAGAGGTGGGGGGAGGGGTATGGGAATCTTTCGGGATAGCATTTGAAATGTAAATAAAGAAAATAAAAAAAAAAAAAAAACCAAGATTTCTTGAAAATGTTGACAAATGTCAAGAATGAATGAAAATTCCTGAATCAAATGGTTTAAGATTTAGAATATTTTTCCTCTAGCAGTATCATAAATATAATCAAGTAGACAAAAATGAAAAAAAAAGTCTTACCACATGAACCCTTGCCAAAGATGTACAACAACTAAAATGTTTATGCACTGCTGGTGAGGATATAAAACAACACAAGACTTGCAAAAGCTGTAGGCAAGATTCAGAAAGAGTGGAAGACATACCTACCATTATATGTTCTTTCTATTCCACCCCTAGTTATTTACCCAAAGAACAAAACCCTGCTATGATCTGAATGTGTTTATCCCTGTTAAAATGTATGCTTAAATGCTAACCTTCACTGTGATGAATGTAGGAGGCTGAACATTTGGGGAATAATTAGGTGTTAAAGGCAGTGTCCTCATGATTTTGACTAGTGTCAGTGTTGACTTTCTGCTATTATATAAAAATACTGGCATTAACTTATAAGGACTGTATTTACTAGCAATACTATTTATTGCTATTATCAATCAGTATTTGATAGGAAAGCTACTATTTTAGTTTCAATAAGTACTTCTTTTATTGTTTGGCAGTTTCATATGATTGTTGTTTTCATCTCCCACAGAACTCTCCCATTACTCTCCCTATCCTGAGATCTTCCTTCCCAACAAGCCCCTCTCCCACTTTCATCTCTTCTCTTTTTGTGGCTGTAAATCACTGAGTTTAATTACTTTCTTTCCCAAGTGGGAATGGGTGGTTAGTTTCTTAAAAAACTCCTAGTTATCAGTGGCTACACCACTAAAGAAAATGACATTCCCTTATCCAACAAATATTAACTGCCATTGGTTCCTCGGAGACAGGTGGAGTTGCATGAGCCTCTCATCAATTCACAATGAAATGTTAAGGGGTCCAGTCATGTATAAGTTTTGTGCAATAGCTGTAACTACGTCACTTCATGAATGCAATGACTATATTATACGGCTTTATTATATGGCTCTCAGTTTAGGAGGTTCTAATACATGATAAAATGGCCCCACTGGTAAGGTGTGTGGTAAAGAGGCACACCATGTGCACTGGCTAGCTTTGTGTCAACTTGACACAGCTGGAGTTATCACAGAGAAAGGAGCTTTAGTTGGGGAAATACCCCCATGAGATCCAGCTGTGGGGCATTTCCTCAATTAGTGATCAAGGGGGAGAGGCCCCTTGTGGGTGGGACCATCTCTGGGCTGGTAGTGTTGGATTCTATAAGAGAGCAGGCTGAGCAAGCCAGAGGAAGCAAGCCAGTAAAGAACATCCCTCCATGGCCTCTGCATCAGCTCCTGCTTCCTGACCTGCTTGAGTTCCAGTCCTGAATCCTTTGGTGATCAACAGCAGTATGGAAATGTAAGCCAAATAAACCCTTTCCTCCCCAACTTGCTTCTTGGTCATGACGTTTGTGCAGGAATAGAAACCCTGACTAAGACACCATGGTAGAAGCAAAAGGCATTACAAAAACTACTTACCTCATGGGCAGGAGGCAAATAGAAAGAAAAAGAGTGAGGATACTTTAGTTCCCTTTACTATCACAACCTCTGTTCCACTAGGCCAACTCCTAAAGGCTCCATTAATTCCCAAAGAGCACTATTCTAGGGACAAAGCCTAAAGCATGACTGTTGGGGACAGATTCAATATCCAAACTATGGCAGTGCCCTTATAAAGGAGACTTTCACCACACTCATCATATGAATTTAGAGTGAAAGAGGCTATGACCTTCCTGTGACACTGCATCTTATGTTGAACTGCTAGTACCTTTATCTTGGATAACATAGTATTTAGAGTACTGATAAAATTCAGTTGTTCATAAACTACGTAATTTATGGGGATTTTTGTTATACTGCTGTGAATTGACATACAAAACCATGTAAGACATGTACATGCATTCATAGAATCTTGCTTCATCTGATCCCCTAAATTGGGAAAAAATTCACATATCTATCAACAGAAAATAGGAAAAACAAAATGTAGGTATTAATACAATAAATTAGCTCACTAACTGGGACCTGGGAACCCAGGGGATGCAGGGACCCCACCCAGCCAGAGACCCATGTTCCTTCTGGTTTGAATCTGTGCCTGGAGCAAAGCCTGTGCTCTGGATCCCCACCCACTCATCCCACACCTAGATGCAGCTTGAGCCCCAGGAGTTCTGATATATCCAGGACCACAGGCTCACCGGCTCACAGAAGGGACAGACTCCAGTAAGAGACAGCAAAGGCAGTTAACACCAGAGATAACCAGATGTCAAGAGGCAAATTCAAGAACATAAACAACAGAAATCAGTACTACTTGGCAACATCAGTAACCAATTCTCCCACCACAGCAAGTCCTGAATACCCCAACACACCTGAAAAGCAATTATTTTTTAATTAGATATTTTAAAATTTACATTTCAAATGTTATCCCCTTTTCTAATTTCCCCTCCAATCCTCCCTATGCATTTCCTCTTCCCCCTGCTCACCAACCCACTCACTCCCTCTTCTTGGCCCTAGCATTCCCCTATACTGGGGCATATAACCTTCACAGGACCAAGGGTCTCTCCTCCCATTGTTGACAGATTAGGCCATCCTCTGCTACATATGCAACTAGAGACATGAGGAGGAGGAGAGAAACAAGGGGGAGGATCAGGTACTGGAGGGGATTGGAGAGAGTTATAGAGGGTCAGGAAATCAAATGAAATATGTAACAGTAGGGGATGAGGAACTGGGCCTAGCTACTGGAGGGTCCCAGATGCCGGGGAAGTGAGAGGCTCCCAGGACCGAAGAGATGACTTTAAGAAAATGTGCAGAGAAGGGGAGATAGAACTTGTAGAGACCACCTCCGGTGGAAAAGCACTGTCTCCCTGGTTGAGGGATGGTGCCACCCACCCATCTCAAAGTTTTTAACCCAGAAATATTCCTGTCCAAAGGAAAGACGGACAAAAGAATGGAGCAGAGATTGAAGGAAGAGCTGTTCAGGACCGCCCAACCCTGGGGATCGATCCTGTCTGCACACACCAAATAGACTCTGTAGCTGTTGCCAAGAGATACTTGCTGACAGGAACCTGGTGTGGCTGTTCCCTGGGAGGTTCTGCCAGCACCTGACCAGTGCAGATGAGGATGCTCACAACCAACCATCAAACTGAGCTCTGGCACACTGAGGGGTTGAGGAACTGGCAGAAGAACTGGAGGAGCAGAGGGGGATTGCAACAACATACGAAGAACAATATTGGCTGGCCACTCAATGCTCCCAGGGACTAAACCAACAATCAAAGAATACACATGGAGGGACCAGTCACATATGTAGCAGAAGATGTCCTTGTCTGACATAAATGAGAGGGGAGGCCCTTGTTCTTGTTGAGGTTTGATGTCCCAGTATTGAGGGATGCTGGAGTAGAGGGGTAGGAGTACATGAATGGGTAGGGGAGCACCCACATAGAGACAAAGGAAAGTGGGGAGAGGGCAGATGGGATAGGGGTTGTAAAAGGGTAACTGAGAAGGGGAATATCATTTGAGATGTAAACAAATTGAATGATTAATAAAAATCATTAATAATAAAAAAGAAAAAACACAACTTCTTTGCCATATTATAACAGGACAACAATTTTTTTTGATTCTCCATATTCTGCTTTATTCCTTAAGGCTATACTTTTTACTTTACTGTTGGTAGTATACTGATTATTACATGTATATTCTGTAACTAGAGATAAAATTACATTTCTAAAATTGTGTGCAAATGTCCTAAATATTTGTTAAACCTATTAATCTTAATGAGCTATGTCATGGAATGTGTTTTGTCAGTAGTTTTATATGGAACCCATTGTACTGAATATGCTTTTAATTTCCAAGGTATGAACATTTTCTGGACTGTTACATGGTTTTATATGAATGCAAAATATGACCTGCTTACTTTTTTCATTTTTATATTCATTAACATTTTGTGACCTATGTATATTTTGAAAAAGTAAGATTTCTGTTGCAGAACAGTATTCCATAAGCAAATGCCATTGGGAACCAACAACAGACAGAAAGGGAAAAAGAAGGGGTGTTTATTGCAAAGCTTAACTGTAAAGGAGAGCTGATAAAGGCTGGTCCCCCCAACCAGGGTCACAATGCCCACTGTCTCTGTGCATATGCAGATGCCTCTCCAATAGCAATCCTTTGTAGCTGTGCCTGTGAACCTATAAAATCGCTTTGCCTGGCTTTCTCCAGTGTGCGCTATCATTGCCCTCTATTGCAGGATGCAGCAAGAGACAAACAGATCCGAGCTTCCTACAGAGACAGGCCTGGGTCATGAGCCCTACTCCCACACTCAGCCTCTCAGTAATGATGTGCACGCACACCCTGTGACCCCACAGCAGATGCTGCTTTCGACTGCAATTTCCTGGTAGATGTAGAGATGGAAAATGGAATTGCAGTTCTTCTAGGTGACAGAGGAGGGGCTCGTATTCTCTCACCAAGCTCTCCCCCTTGTCTGTAAGTGATCTTTGGACACTCTGTGGAGCACATGGCCATTTGTGGACCATGTCATTCTTGCAGCTGATGGAGCACACACCTGTGGATGTGTGGGACAGGACCCTCCATGAAATCCCAGAAGCCAGTCAGATGTCAGAAGTAATACATGTGCTGACATTGTCCTCCATAGAAGAATGACTGACAGCTGAAGGCTCTAGGTTGAGGGGCAGACTTCTACAGACATTGGGCTGGCTCAGAGACCTGATTCAGACATTTGAGTTTGGATTTTAAAGGACTAGTGGGGCCATTCTTCAAATGCCCACATACAAATAACTGTGGTGACAGTCCAACATAGACCTGGTCTAAGGGGACACGATAAGATGTCCTGTTACTTACTGGTCATAGAAGCTGCACCCATGTGACAGGACCCAACTGAGTGATTCTTTTCAGAAAGTGAAGGTTGAGGCTATTCAGCTGTGCTCAGGGGGAGGAGAGGAGGGCATCTCCAGTCAGTGATCTAGGNNTCAGGCAAGCAAACCCACAGTGTGTCATCCTTCTCTCTCAGCTAATACCTTGGTACTCACCTGAGAGTAACTCTCCGTAACTGAGTGAGATAGGACTCCATATAAGCTATAGCTTCTCACTGGGTAGACAGGGCTGAATGCCCCCCACACCCTCTTCATGTTTGTGAGTGTATAGCATTTGTGTGTGTGTGTGTGTGTGTGCATGCACATGTGTGTAATTGTGTGTGTTTAAGTGTGTGTGTGTGTGTGTGTGTGTGTGTTCTTGACCTCCAGTGTCTCCCTCAGTCACCTCTCCCATTATTGTGTGAGAGAGGATCTCTCATTGAACCTTGAGCTTTCTGGTTCAGTGAGTCAGCTGACCAGCCAGCCCCAGGAATCTTTCTGACCCTGCTTCCCCAGTGCAGGGCTCAAACATGCATTCCCCAAGGCCAG
>NC_034613.1:90654249-90655540 GCF_900095145.1 Mus pahari
TAAAACTCATACCAGAGATCCCGAGCACCTACAGAACTCCTCTGTCATCCTCTGGACTTCTTCTCCATCGTGTCTTATGGATCCTTTGCTTCGATGCCCAGATAAGNGTCCAGGCCCCTTGTCCTTGTCCTGTCACCCATGCTTATGGGCTTTTAATCGCCAAAGGCTGTCAATTAGTGTAATTAACGATTTCTCGTATTCAGTCTTGGCCTGTTTCGTTTTCTGTCCCCTCCCACTTCAGTTCTCTCCTATTTTAACTTACTGAGCAGAGCTCCTGGCTGCATCACCATAGCAACCAGAGATGAGGGCCAATTAAGCCATGACTGAGCCATTAGACACCTAAGCTGATTATAGAGTCCAAAATATTGGCTTAAAGGAGACAAACATGGCAGATCTTCCCTGCAGAGGTGTGAGCAGAANAACCAGTGAATGCTGAAACCCNTTCCTAACCTGGGCTCCAAGCAGCTGAGCTGTGGGCCTGTGTATAAACTCCNGGGCCTNTGTCCTNGCCCTCCAGAACAGAGAAGTTCTGTTCTCTTGTTGGGATAGCCAGTCTGAATGCCTCTCTTTCAATAGGCTCCAAGTAGCAACAGGAATCTTCAGTGTTAAAGGACATTCAGTGGGACATCCATGGGCAGTCACCCAGTTCACCCTGAGCCCTAATTCCTTTGCACCTCCCTTACCTTTTGCATTACTCTGTCGGGTTTTCTACAAAGAAATGGGCCTTTTCCTACTTGCTGGTTCTAAACATGTCCCCTGTTGCTCCAGTCTGTGTTTGTGCCTTTTAAGTCACATGTGTATCAATTAGTGCAATTAAGACATTCACATTATAATTGGACCCCCTTTCCTACATACCTAAGCCCCCCAAGTTTCCTGCTGCTGTTCATTCCATTTACCGGGTAAAGCTCTTGCAGAATTGCCATAGCAACAGGCCATTGGGCAGATTAATCCATTATGGGTCTGGACACTGACACTCAGAACTGATTACNGGTCTGGAAACTTGAATGGCTGAACAAGAATCCTGGAAATCAGACAAGGTGGCTTTTAGCTGGAGAGAAGGGGCAGCTGAACAACAGCACAGGACTTTGTTCAAATCCTGACTCCCAACTCCATCTTGTCTCCTGTTTGCTTTGGCAGAGATGAAGAATGAGACAGCAGGAGTTGTAGGTGGGGTTCCTGCTATTAAGTATGAGCTCCTGAATTTTGATGACATATCTCTACTCTTTGAATAGCCTCTGCTCAGTGTCAGCATCACACTTCTGAGCATGATCTCCCCTTGACTATAGCTCAT
>NC_034613.1:90655915-90715446 GCF_900095145.1 Mus pahari
AGAGAGAGAGAGAGAGAGAGAGAGAG
Organism: Mus pahari; assembly: GCF_900095145.1. NCBI lineage: Eukaryota > Metazoa > Chordata > Mammalia > Rodentia > Muridae > Mus > Mus pahari. The sequence continues at coordinate 90,655,942 of NC_034613.1, forward strand.
AGAGAGAGAGAGAGAACCATTACAGTATGCAGTATACCAAAGCTCTAATAACAAGTACAATAAAAAATGTGATTTCACTTAATTTAGGGTGTCTTATGTTTTCATGTGGTGTTCTGTGATGATTTTGTGTAAGTGGAAGGTATAGCACTCAATTCCAAGTACTGAATAAAAAGTAATAGTGTATCTTTTATGTCCTAGATTCTAGGACAATGTAGGTGTATGTGTGTGTTTATAAGAGAGTAAAGCACTCAGAAGATTCTTGCTTAAACTTGGCTCTTGGAAGGCATGTCCAAGAATGGGCCTAATCATTCTCAGATGAGCCTAACTTAATTTATTCAAGCAAAGAATCTTTCTTAGTCCCTCTTGTTATTATACAGTATAAGTCATTTGCTTATTCTGTAGTCCTGTTTCACTAAGGATATTCCAGCCAACTCTTGATACTGTATAGTATCAAGAGTATTAAAGAATAATTTTTGGAATCTGCAGGTAAAGCTGTATGGTAAAGCTCTTGCCTGGTATGTGTGAAGCATTGGTTCAGTACCCAGTACCACAAAGATAATTAGATGAAAGTTAGTAGGAGAAGTAAGGTATTCACTGAGCAGAACATCTAAAATTAACTTAAAACAAGATTAATAATGGAAACCTGGCTTTTATGCCAGAGCATATCCAGAGAGTTGTTTAGACTTAAGCTGCAAATATGTTTAAGTGGCGGTAAGGCAGCAATGGACTGATCTCTCATATTGTAGGTTGAATGTATCCAGTGATAAGTTGCAGTGTTATATGTCCTTCCTACATTATGTGATAGCATCTAATTGCAGTATTTCTCTGAAGTTTATATTAAGCTGTTCAATTTTAGCTTGCAGGGTTGTGATAAAGAGATTGGCTATTGCCAAGTCAGGAGATTGGGGAAAATGAAATATTAGTTTGTATAATTGCAATCAGATATTGGAAAAAAGCAGACATGAGAAATAATGGGAAGTACTATAGTTTTCTAATGACACATAAAGATTTCACTACAATTACCCTGCTCTTTTTATCAAAGATGACCAAAGCATTAAACAAGAAATAACATTGTATACAGAAAGTAAATTTGAAACTATTAGTTTTTACCTAAGGCAACACACACACACACACACACACACACACACACACACACACACACACATACTGGCAGGGGGGAACGATTGGCCCTAGAGGCCTTTTCAGTTTGCTTTCCTGGAATTTTTTTTTAGTAATATCAGAGTAGACTTTTAAAAGCCTCTCAAGGTTAGAGCTCCAAGCCAAGCATTCACTAATGGACTTCATTAGTAAAAGCTTTGCTTTGAGTGACACACACTCTTTTTCTTCCTAAGATCTCTATGATGTTGAGTATTTTTTGGTTCTGCCAGTTAATTTTATCTTACTTTTCTGTACAACTGTGCTCCCTGCAAATCAGGGCTATTTTCCTAAGAGGGTTTGCTAAACATTGAATCCAAAAAGTCATCTTTAATTCTTTAAATCTGACATTCCAATAAAAACATTGGTTTTATAACATTTTCAATTATATCTTGTTATAAGGAGGATAGTCTTATTGAACTTTCTCAGAAATTAATATTACAATGCAAATAAGAATATTCAGTATGAGTTTCTGAAATTCGGAAGAGCCAGGTGCAGAGAAAAGATAAATATTTCATTGATATTTATAAAAGTATAATCTACTAAGCTGGTGTAAGTATAGATACTTAAGAGAAAATGAAAAAGTTTCTTTATATCCAGGAAAGGACACACTATAGGGCCAGCTACGTTTCAAGCAAAGCTATTAGCATCATTCATCAGTTCAGTCAGTCCTATGTAATTAATTCTTTTGTTTGCTTGATCTAAACCTAGTAGCTTTATGAACTTGTCTATTTATCCATCAAAGTCTTAAAAATCCATACTAGGTCCAGTGGTATGATCTCATAACTATGCAAGCAATGTACTTATGAAAAAGCCTGGTTGATAATTGACTATACATATTTTAGATTAAAACAAAAGTGAAATAAAAGCTGTTTTTAGATAACAGCATGCTTAAAAGACAGGTTTTATCACATATGCCTGTAACCCCTGTACTTTGGCCTCAGATTCAGAAGGAACACTGGAAACTCAAGGCCAGCGTGAAATGTATTGGGAGTTCAGCCCAGCTTAGTGGTTACATAGCAAGAACCTATCTCAAAAAGACTAAATAAATAAAGTCTACAGAGAAAAACTATGTCTGATGAAATCCAGTCATGGAGGCACATGCCTGTAATTTTAGCACTAAGCAGAGGCAGGAGGATTGAAAGTTCCTGACCAGCTTGTGCTGGTATGTCATGAGCCTGTTTTGAAGAAACAAAAATATTTGATAAAAATTAGACTATGAAATTGTTTCTTTCTGTGCCATACACAGTGCTTAAAGTAGTAGCTGAGATTACAACTAACAGAATTATACTAGATGTGTCATACACGAGAGTATTGACAAATGTCTATGATTATTTTATTGTATAAATAAGGAGCTATCTTTTTTTTTTTTAATCTTCGGATTCTTGGGACATTGTTCTCTTGTAACAAACTACTTTACAGTTTCTAAAAGTTATTGACCAAAGCTGGAAGTACTCGAGTCTTCTCAAGTGAGCATATGGACAAATAGGATAAACAAAAATAAAATGTTAAAAATATGATGTCTGACCCTCCAGAATGTACCAGAGACCTGGGAGGCAAGAGACTCTTAGGACTCAAAGGGAGTGACCTTAGATGACCTTAGATGAAATGCCCATCAGTGGGGAGAGGGAGCTTGTAGAGTCCACCTCCAGCAGGAAGACAGGACATAAAGTGAGGAATGGGGTTGCCATCCCACAGTCACATCTCTGACCTATAATTGCTCTTGTCTGAAAGAACTGCAGGGACGGAAGTGGAGAGGCACTTGGGTAAAAGACAGTCCAGTGACAGATCCAAAGTAGGATTCAGCTCAAGGGGAGGTCCCAAGGCCTGACACTGTTACTGAGGCTACGGAGCACTCACAGAAAGGGACCTAGCACGCCTGCCCTCTGAAAGACTCAACAAGCAGCTGAAAGAGTCAGATGCAGATATTTGCACCCAACCAGTGGACAGAAGCAGCTGACCTCTGTGATTGAATTAGGAAAGGCTGAAAGAAGCTGAGGAGAGGGGCGATCCTGTAGGAAGACCAGCAGTCTCAATTAATCTGGACCCCTGAGATCTCTCAAACACTGGACCACCAAACAGACAGCATACACCTACTGATATGAGACCCCCTACACACATACAGTAGAGGACTTCCAGGTCTGTGTTCATTCAGAGATGATGCACCTAACCTTCAAGAGACTGGAGGCCCCAGGGAGTTTAGAGGTCAGGTGGGGTGGTGGTGGGGACATCCACGTGGAGACAGGGGGTGGGGAGGAGGTGTGAGATGTGGAACAGTTGGACAGTCGGAGGGTGGATCCCGGAGTGGTGGGGAATAAAATATGTAGTGTAAAAACATAAACCAATTGGAACAACAATATGAACTAACCAGTACCCCCAGAACTCGTGTCTCTAGCTACGTATGTAGCAGAAGATGGCGTACTCAGCCATCATTGGGAAGAGAGGCCCCCTTGGTCTTGCAAACTTTATATGCCCCATAGAGGGGAATACCAGGGCCAAGAAGTGGGAGTGAGTGGGCAGGGGAGCAGGGTGGGGGGAGGGTATAGGGGACATTCGGGATAGCATTTGAAATGTAAATGAAGAAAATATCTAATAAAATAATTTAAAAAACAAACCAATTAAAATAAAAACAAAACAAAATGAAAATGGATTATGTCTGATATGAAAGCAGACAGATAAGAAAATAGTAAACAAACTGTAATTTAAAGTATGTTCTAACTATAATGTGGGTTCTTCTGACTTTAAATTTTTTCTTTTTTCTAGTTTGACCATTTATTTATTTAGTATCATTAATTTATTTATTCACTTTAAATCCCAATCCCAGCCCCTCCCTCCTCTCCCCCCAGTCCCACCCTCCCACCCTTGTTTTTTTGTTTTTGTTTTGTCTTGGTTATTTTATTTATTTACATTTCAGGCTAGAGCTGGTGAGACCTAGGAGAATGGACTGATAAATGAGGTGGACTAAAGTCTCATGCAATAGCCATCTTTATTCAGACCATCATCCAATTTATACTCTGAGAGTTAAGAAGAGTCACCTGAATTAGGTGTTTAATCACAGGAACAAGCCTCATAAGGCAAATGCATATTTTTCCATAGAGGCACATGAATAACAACAATTGAAACTCACTCCTATCTGCTACACCTGGAAGGGGACATGAAAGCATAATCGAAAAAATTCTGTGTTTTTAGAGAAACTGATGTCATAAGACTCTTTTCTTGGGTTTGGTTTACTCTCTCTCTCTCTCTCTCTCTCTCTCTCTCTCTCTCTCTCGTTCTCTCACAAGCACTCAGAAATCTCACAAGATTTCATTCTTGGACCATGTTCCAACATAAAAATACATTAAGAAGGTATGCTTTTTGAGTCCATTCTTTTATTTTTTTATTTTTATTTTTTTTAAAGATTTATTATGTATACAGCCTTCTGCCTGCATATATGACTGCAGGCCAGAAGAGGGCACCAGATCTCATTACAGATGGTTGTGAGCCACCATGTGGTTGCTGGGAATTGAACTCAGGACCTCTGGAAGAGCAGCCACTGCTCTTAACCTATGAGCCATCTCTCCAGCCCCTTTTGAGTGCATTTTTGAGATATTTTGTTGTCTATATATCCGTCAGGTTTATGGACTTGTATACTGTCATGATGGGAATCATCCAGATGAGCAAATAGACAGAAGAACTTTAAGTTTAGGGTGTCAGGGAACTATAATAATACACACAATTTTATGTATAAATATGCACATATAGTTTAAATGAAGTTTTCCATCTAGGACAATACTTCCTCCAAGAGCTAAAGACAATCTAACAAAAACAAAACAAACAAAACACTAACAAAAACAAACAAACAAACAAAAAACCCCACCAGGCACAAGAAGTTTTCTTTTGAGTTGTTGGTTAACATTGTCCAAGAGACTCCCAAAACATTACAGTCTATTGCTATTGCCCATTGGTTGCCTTCCAGAGGTAGACAGTTAGTCCCTATTTCTGTAAATAGCATGCACTTCAGGCTTAGAGCCCAGAGACAGCTGAGCTGGAGCTGACATGAAAGCCTCGTCTCTACAGAATAATGTTCATGCTATCAGAAGGCATCACTCAAGCTTCCAAAGAAAGCAAGCAACCAAAAGTCCTATGCAGCTATGATGCCTATGAACCACAACATTGACCATCATGACACAATAACCCTAAGGATATAGTAACAATAACCCTAAGGATATACCTTGGTGGTAACCAACAGCTCTCTAATTGATCTCAAGACCCACTCAACAAAAGAGAAACCTCGCCTGGTACTGGAAATCTAGCCAACTACCCAGGGCTAGTAAAATCATGGATCTTAGAGGAGAACATACACCCACCACTTAACTAAACAATATAATCTTTAACTACATTCTCAATATTTGTCCTTACCCACACAGGTGAGTGTAGTCCCTACCCTTCATCAAGTGTTCCTCACTTTGCAACAGAGACCCTTATAGAAAACCACAGCCAATCAAAATGCATAATTGTGGAGCTCAGTCCGAATGGGATTCATGTATAATACAACTTCTGCACTTAAGGTTCAGGGAATATTGTAGAAGAGGGGGCAGAACAAGAGCTAGCTGACAGGAGCATGATATAGCTGTCTCCTGCAAGGCTCTGCCAGTGCCTGACTAATACAGATGAGGATGCTCACAGCCATCCATTGGACAGAGCACAGGGTCCCCAATGAAGGAGCTAGAGAAAGTACCCAAGGAGCTGAAGGGGTTTTCAGTCCCATAGGAGGAACAACAATATGAACTAACCAGTACCCCCAGACCTCCCTGGGACTAAACCACCAACCAAAGAAAACACAAGGTGGGACTCATGGCTCCAGCTGCATATGTAGCAGAGGATGGCCTAGTCAGTCATCAATGGGAGGAGAGGCCCTTGGTCCTGTGAAGGCTCTATGCCCCAGTATAGTGGCATGCCAGGGCCAGGAAGTAGCAGTCGGTGGGTTGGTAAGCAGGGGGAGGGGGAGGGGGTAGGGGGGTTTTGGAGAGGAAACCAGGAAAGGGGATAACATTTGAAATGTAAATAAAGAAAATACCAATTTTTTTTTTTAAAAAAGCAAAACAGCCCTTAAAACACACACACACACACACACACACACACACACACACACACACACACACACACACGGCAGAAAGACTATAAGAGCCAGAGGGGAAGATGAGATTGCTGGGAAACTGTGCCTCCTAGTAATGTTTGAAGTTGTACTCAAAGAGTTTCACCAGGATTACTGTCTAACATTAGCTTAACAAGGACAACAACAATAGTTATGCTAAAGTGATGGGGAAAATCCCCAAATGCTTCAGCCCTACACAAAGACTTGCTGGCAGCTAATGAGTGTTGAGAAAAGCACACAAATTAGTTATCCAGTACCTAATGGTCAGCCCTGAAGTCAATGTATAACTAACATTATACAGACTGAGAAAATTTTGTGTGTGTGTGTGTGTGTGTGTGTGTGTGTGTGTGTGTAAAACAACAATTAATAAAAAAGAGACCATGAATTTGAATGAGGATAATATGGGAAGGTTTTTGATGGAGGAAAGGGAAGAGGAAAATAATATAATTATATTGTAATCTCAAAAAATAAAAGAAATAATTAAAATTTAAGGAATAACTAACATTACTACTCAAATTATTCCAAAATTGAAAGAGAAAAGATACTTCAGAGCTGAATCTACAAGGCCACAATTGCCTGGATACTGAAGCCAGAAAAGTACACAGGAAAGAAAGAAAACTATAGGCAACATAGATGCAAAGATTCTCAATAAAATACTAGCAGACTGAAGCAAACAGCATGTTAAAAAACATTCATCACAAATAAGTGGGATTTATTAGAGATGTAAGTATGGTTCATTATAGGTAAATCAATAAATGTAATGAATCACATTAATAACACAAAGGGCAAAAGTCATATGATAATCTCAATAAATGCAGGAAAAATTCAATTCAACATTCCTTTGTGAAGAATTCTGAACAAATTATATATAGGCAGAACATAATAATGGTTTTATAAACAAACTCTCAACCAACAGCATACTGAATGAGCGTGAACAGTAGAAGGACATCACCTTTCACTCCTCTCATGTAACATAAAACTCAAAGTCATAGCCAGAGGAATTAGACAAAAGAAAGAAAGGCCATGTGAGTAGGAAGTGAAGATGTCAAATTGTTCTTCTTTGTAGATGACAAGATTCCACATGTAGAAAACCTTGAAGGCTCTGCTAACAGACTATTGCAACTGATAAATGAATTTAGTAAAGTTTAAGCATACAAAATCAATGCACACAGTTTGGTAGCATTTCACACCCAATAGTGAGACTGCTGCAAAACATAACGTGAAAGAATTGCTATTCAAAATAATTACAAAAGTCCATATGTATAAATTCAACCAAAGTAGTAAAAGATTTCTACAGTGAAAATTGCAAAATTCTAATACAAAAAAATTCAGGGTGCATAAGAGAATGAAAAGTCTACTCATGTTTATGGGTTAAGAGAACTAATAATTGAGTCAGGAAGAATAAATTTACTACCCTTCTTTCTATTGGTCCCAGAAAGCATATTGATTACCTTTTAAAGCTCTTCTCCAAATTCACAGACTATCCAACTTATTTACATAAGAAGAGAAAAGATCCTGGACTCATGCCATAGAAACCAGAAACCAATCCGAATTGGAAATTGCTGCAGTCCCTGGACACCAAAGCTTATTGAAATATATGTTGAAAAAGTACTATCTTTGGAGAGGGAAATACTCTCAGCTGGGGACAAGTGATTCACTAGGGCCTCCATGATGGTTATTGTTTATTAATTTGACAGGGCCTAGAATAACTTAGTAAACAAACCCCACGGGGTGACTGTGAGGGTTCAGAAAGGTTCAACTAAGGAGGGGAAGATTCCCTTTGGTTGGGCGGCTCTGTTTCATGGTCTGTGGTCCTATACTGAAATGAAGCAGAGAAACAATTACTCTGCATCCTGATTGTGGGTAAAATGTGATCAGCCACTTTCCTGCTCTGCTGCAATGTCCAGCCAAAATAAATCCTCTCTCCCTTTAGTCTTTGATCATATCAATGAGAGGAATAATGAATGCAGCCCTTCAGTTCTCAACATATATCAGATTTCATTCTTCATCACATGCCTCAAGGTGAGAAAAGCAGTGAGGGCACATTTTGTTTTCTGTGGAACCAATGGGGGCAGGGACAACAGGCACAAGTTATCTCTTCGTTGTGTCCTGCTACCAAAAAATGCATAAATGAACATAGACTCCACAGATGCATTTTCATAGCTGCATTTCCTTCACCTAGAATCGTCAGAAATAGGGTATATGTCTTCAACTATGACCTGGTGCAATTCTCCAGTTCACTCCACCATGTCCATCACAGTTCCCTCCTTATTCTATCTCCACAAAACTGCACCTATTTCTCAAATAGCGAAAATATTAATTGATTACACCTAGAATGTGGAAGTAAGGGAAACTTTACAAACTGTTTCCGAAACCTCCTACTCACCTCTATCTCAATACTCCACTTGTTACTCTGTCTGAACTGTTTATACTGCTGTCAAAAGCAGGTCATTCCTGTGCTTTGATATACCTGCTGGTGTCTCCATTATTATGTTTTACCTTGCTCTGTTGGATTCTTAATAATACAGAATGACCTGAAAACTTTCTCAACAAAGAAGGAAGAGGAGGGAGAGGAGGAACAGGAGGGCCAGAGAGCAGGAGAGCTGGCTTAATAGTTAATAGCACTTTCTGATCTTGAAGAAGACCTTCAGTCTTCCAAGTACTACTATTATAGCCATGAAGCAACCAGATGTGCTTCCAACCACATGGTCTTATTTTCACACTTTGAATATATTATTTCACCCTCTTCTTGCTTTCTTTCTTTTTTTGCCATTTAAAAGTTTATTTTCTTAATGGTTTCTCAGTGACTTGCTTTCAAATTCTCTCATTGTCATCTGTAACTCTCAGCAGTAATAGAATGCTCCTGTGCAGACATTAAATTCAGTTCCTTTGGGGCTCTTTAGGCTTCATGGTGATGGATATTAGTTTCTTGCCTTAGTTTTTGGAGGTTTACACATAGCATTTCCTTCAATAGGCTGCCTTAGATGTTTTTATATTGTTGTGGTAATATACCACGACCAAAGAAACTTATTAAGCATTTATTTGGTGCTTACTGTTTCAGAGATTAGAGTCCTTGAACCCCATGACAGGGAGCATGGCAGCAGGCAAGAAGGCAAGCATGGAAATAGAACAGTAGCCGAAATCTTACATCTAGATCCACAAGCACGAGGCAGACAGAGCTAATTGGAAATGGCATGGGCGTTTGAAGTCACAAAGCCCACCCTCTATGACACACCTCCTCCAGCAAGGCCACATTTCTGAATTCTTTCCAAATGGTTCAACCAACTAGGCAAGTATACAAACATATGAGCTTGTGGGAATCCATTTATTTATTTATTCATTCATTCACTTACTTACATCCCGATCTCAGTCACCCCAGTGCCCCTATCACATAACCGCCTTCCCTATCCCCCTCCTCTGAGAAGGGGAAGGCACCCCCAGGTACTAACCCTGGCACATCAAGTCACTGCAGCACCAGGTACATCCTCTCCCAATGAATAAACTCCCAAATTAGGGGAATGGGATCCATAGTCAGGCAACAGATTCAGAGACAGCCCTCACTCCAGTTGTTGGGGAACCTGAATGAAGTCAAAGCTGCATATCTGCTACATATGTACAGTGTGCCTAGGTCCAGCTCATATATGCGCTTTGCCTGGTGGTTCAGCCTTGGGGAACTGCGGGAGCCATTCTTACCCATAATACCATATTGTACTCCATGGCCCTCCATAGGTTTATGACCAATGCAAACACATGCAGTCCAAACTCAAAAGTCCCAACAGTCTTTCAGTCTCAAGATGATTTAAAAGTACAAAGTCTCTTTTGAGACTCAAGAAAATCTTTTAATTATAACCTCCTGTAAGGGTAAAATGCAAATTATATATTTCTATCATACAATGGCACAGAATATACATTATTATTCCAAAAGGGAGGAAATGTGGCACAGTGCAGAAATACTGAACCAAAACAAGACCAAAACCCAGCAGGGCAAATCCTGTAGCTCCATGCCTGGTAATCAAAGGGTTTAGACAGCTCTGTCATTCCAGCCTTGCTGCTGTTACATGCTTTTCTCTCTTGGGCTAGTTCTATTCCCTAGATGCAGCTCTCCCTGACAGACATCCCATGGTTCTGGCATGGCCAACATTCTGGATCTCTAGTGTAATCCAGTCTACATTTTCAGTTTCCTGGAATGGCATCTTAGAGCTTCCACGCAGGGACTCATTCCCCCTCTCACATGCCAGACCTCAGCAGTTATCCTTAACTGTGAATAAAGATTCCACATCCCTCTTTCTCATTTATCCTTTATGACTCTAAAGCCAGAATCACATGGCCAATGCTGCCAAGTTCCTCTGCCCACTTGGGATCAGGCCTGGCCCCTGCAGGAATTACATTTGCTTAAGGTTTAATTTGTTGTTTTATTTTAGCAAAAATTCCTCAGGCCTTTTCCTTTCACAAGTTGCAGGATTAGCTCCATGGCATCATTCCTTTTATTCCATTTTGCAACTGGCCTCTCCTATCTTTTTCAACACAAGCCTTGTCTATAACATTAAATTTCCTGGTGCTCTTCTTACCAAACTATACATTCTATATCTTTCTTTGTTCTGTTTGTTCTTTTTTATTGTAGGAATAATAGGAATGTTTAATAACCACACCACAGAGTCAATATCAGGCTGTCTTGAAATCTCCTCAGTCAAGGAAATTAATTCATTAGTTTTCAATTTTGCCACAGGAAAATTTTTAGGACTAGGGCATGAAACAGCTATATTCTTTGTGAAAAATATCACAAGAATGGCTCTAGCCTAATTTCTGATATTGTTCCACTCTAAAACCTCTCGAGCTGGGTCTCCATGATATATATTGCTCTCAATACTACTGTCTTTCAAGTTCCTATTAGGATGACCCATTAAGGTCTGCTTACAGTGTTCAAGTACTTTTCAAGTCCAAAGTCCCCTGTAGCATAGTCAGGTCTGTCATAGCAATGCCCCATACCTGTTACCAATTTGTATACCAGCAATTTTTTCCGTTGTTAAGGTAATGCACATGACCAAGGCAGAGTGTGAGTCCATGATCATCATGACATAGCGTCAGGCAGGCAGGCAGGCAGGCAGGCAGGCAGGCATGGCCCTAGAACAGCAGCTGGTATTTTATATCTGATCCACAAGCAGGAAGCAGAGATAGCGAGAAAAAGAGAGAGAGGTAATTGGGAATGGCATGGGCTTTTGAAACCTCAAAGCCCATGGTGATATACGTTCTCCAACAAGGCCATATCCCTTCATCCTTCCCAAACAATCTCATCAACTGGGCACCAAGTATTCAAACATATAGGCCTATGGAGGCCATTCTCATTCAAACAACTGCATAGACTGCATGTCCCTCACTATCTCTTATCTCCTTAATATGCACTACCATCAGGCACAATATGGTTTGCCTGATAAATTTTTACAAGTCCCTTGAATAAACTTCACTCCTGAATTGACTGAGTTTCCCAATTGTTTATTCTGCTATATCAAGTCTGTGTAGTGATATTTTCATTTTAGTTGCATATTTTTAATTGTTTCTATGTATTCGTATTCTCATTTTGTTCATATCATTTTAATGAATTCTTTTCATGTGCTATCTGGTTTAGTTTAGCTCACTGAGCTTTAAGAAAATTATTTTAAATTGTCAGGCAATTAGTAGATCTACATTTTTCTGACCGGTTAATGGATATTTACTTTTGACCTTTGCTTGCCTCATGTTTTAACGATTCTCACATTTTTTGTAGCTTTATATTGGAGCCTATGCTTTTGAAGAAATTGCCCATTCTCTCAATTTTTATGAACTTGCTTTTACTGGGAAAATAATACTGATATTCTCCAGCAGATATTTTGGATATCATTTTCTAGATGCCCCAAGGATATAGTCCTTTTAGTCATAGGAGCCTGCAATCATTTGGGTACAGTTATGTCATTGTCCCTTGAGTGTGGTTTGAGGTTATGTTGGCCACTGTCCCCTGTAAAATGCACTGAATGTTCATGTAGTTGGACGCAGTCTTTCTCATTCCTGAGGACAAACCTTAGTTCTGTACAACTTACCAGTCTTGCATTACTGTGATGTTTATAACAACTATCTAATCTCCCTTCATGTTCATATCTGTCCAGATATCTAGTTATGTTGGTTCTATCGAAGATTGTTGTGAGATAAAGAAAAAAAGTCTCTGGGAAATTTATCAGACTATTCACAAGAAAGTATTCGAAATGTCGTTCATCTGCTAAAGGTCTTCCATGATGGGACAGTTTGTGTGCATGCTCTCATCCACAGCAGAAGTAGTTATCTCTCCATCTAACTCACATCTGGCCATGGTTCAGAAATGGAGTTGCTGAGAATTCTGAGTGCTTGTGAGAAAACTCCAAGAAACCAAGACAAGAGTCTTGTGATCTGTTTCTCCAAATAGAGAACTATTCTTGGCATGTTTTCTGTGCCTCTCAGGGTGTAGTGGATAAGAGTGAATTTACTTCAGATTACTCATTATTGTTTGCTGCTGTTAGTGGATTAAACATTTAAACTATCCTTTATATACCTGCTTGGGAAAACATATTTTTTCCATGTGTGGCTTGTCCTTGTCTTTGTATACACCTTGAGCTTATGAGAACGTAATTTCATATGACCTTTTAGAGTATAAACTGTCCAAAGCTCTACCTAAAGTTGACTATCGCATGAGACTTTAGACTGCCTCATTTATCAGCTCCCTTCACCCAGGACCCACTGCCTCTAGATCAGTGACAAACACACATTTAGAATGTTAGGGTTCTTTAAAAGAAATGGTGTCATCACAGTTTGTCCTTGTTTCTATTTCCAATTCATTGGAATGAATGTCATTTCACTGTGAAGTATTAAAAAAAGTGCAAATGAATATATAAAATCAACAATAAGCCTCTATAAAACTACTAATAAAGAGGGAGAATGTTATGATATGGCTTTATATATTTTATGCATGAACAACTTTTAATGTTTCATATTTCTTTCCAAAAAAATTGTAACAAAAATACATGGAATTACAATTTGAGTTACAGTACATTGTGTGACTACAGAATCTAAACAGCGAAGTTATTCTTTATCCTGCAGGGAAAACATTGCATTCCACTAAGAGGATCACAACATGATTAGGCACTTACCCTACACTATCTGTTTTTCTAATCTCATATAATGGCAGACTTAGGAGAAAAATAGAAAATGGAAAGAAAGAAATAAAATTGAACACAATCAGCTCCCTGGGTTCCCCTGTCCTTTTACCTCTTCCCACGGTGTCACGGAAGGTGATGGGATGAGGTTGTGAGGAAGCCTTGTAGAGCAGAGTAGGTGCTGCTGACTGAATGCCAGGCAGACACATATTCCCTCCAGTGAAGCCTACTGTGAAAACACCACTCGGTACCGCAAATGGAGACAGGTAGAGAAGAGTCAAGGAAAGAAGCTACAGGACCAGGGCAGGTGCTCTGATGGCTCAAAGATGCTCTTAACACAGTCCTCAGCTAGTGTGTTTACAGAGAAACATGTAACCCAGGGGCTAAGACTACGTTGTAAAAACACCAGCTGCGATGCTGACAGAGCGTTGCCCATTCTGCCAGGGTTCATTCAACAAAAAAAGAAAAATCTATTTGGTTTTTCAATGCAAATACTAATGTCCACCTGTGTAGTAGTAGTAATAATAATAACAACAACAATAATGATGATGATATGCTTATGTTATGAATGGCTTTCTTACAAAAGTAATTACCTATGTGCTACGTGTGAAAAGAACGACTTGCCCATGAGTGTTTTTAGGAGAGGACTGACACTTAAAGCTAAATCCACCTCACAATAACAAGAAGTTTAAAGCAAATTAAGCATTTCTATTGCAAACAATCTTAGCTCGATCAGACCAACAGACAAACTAGATCAAGTAAGACATTTACTGCTTGCCCAAGTATCTTTTTCTTTTTAATTTATCCTTAGAAGCTGAGACTCTGGTGATGGCTCAGTGGTAGAGTGTTTGCCTAGCATGAACAAGGCTCTGGATTTTCTCCCCCAGTGCCATAAAAGTGGAACTGCCAGGTGCTATAGCATAACATTTTATTCTATATTTAATATACCCTATTTCACACAGCATAACCTACATGTAAGTACCTGTCTGTGTGCTTATTTCTCCCAGAGCTTAATTACCTTGGTTATTATAATATTCTTATGTTTTTACTGCTGTAAGATTACTCTAGAGCTTAATTATTATAGACAGATTCTGTTACTTTAAATATGGAATTTTATTCATCTACGTGTTGATTTAGTTTCAAGCTAAAGTAGGAACTTAAATCACTCATTTTTTTTTTTTAGCTCTGAGATAAACACTCATGTTATCTTCCTATTGCTGTTTTAACAATTACAGACTTGATGGATTAAAACAAGAAAGATTTATTATCTTATCATTTCTCAGCTCAGAAGTTCAAAATCAGCCTCACAGGACTAAAGCCAGACTGTCATCCGGGTTGATGAAGCTCTGAGAAGATGATCCATCTCATTGGCCTATTTGGTTTCTTCATGCATCTCAAATTGTTCAGTTTGTGACTGTTTTCTCTTATCAAGTCTACTTCCTTCTGGTGTTCTATCTCCTTCTACTAATGACTGATAATCAGAATTCCCTTTTTGGGATCCTTATGGTTTAGATGGTCTTTAAGTTTTGTCCATTTAAATCAAGCCACTGTGAGGGGCTGTTATTCTGCCTGCCAAGCCACTATGCAAAGCACCGGAATAATATACATTTGTATTACCTTTACACTTTTATGAAGCAATACTGACATTGTATTCTTATCCACAGCTTGTTGTTCATCTTAAAAATATACATTGACCATCATTTACTGTTTGTAATGGTCTTGTATGCCATCCTGACCAATGATTTCACACTGTTTTGCTAGGCGTGGGGTTAAAAGTTTCACAAACAAGTAAAACCAAAATTGTTGCAAATTTAGGTCAATTTTAACTTTTATCTATTAAATGTGTCTCAGTCAAAATGTGGAACTAAACCTCTGTTTTCTCCTTTTTTTTTCTCAAATCCCATTGATATGAAACTAAACATTTATTTCTTTCGGTGATTTTATTTATTTATTTATTTTTGTTTTATGTGCATTGGGTTTTGCCTGTGTGTATATCTGTGTGAGGGTGTCAGATCCCTTGGAACTAAAGTTATAGATAGTTGTGAGCTGCTATGTGGGTGCTGGGAATTGAACCCAGGTCCTCTTGAAAGTAGCCCGTGCTCTCAACTGACATTTAGAAAGGGAGTAAACGCTAAGTACATGAAGTCATAGTGGGTGGCAGAGATTCAGGTAAGCAACCAAAGGGTCTTTGTATAGGAGAAGGCGCTAGCACAGCAGGAATTATCCTCTCCAGGGAGCCTCCAAACTCAGAAGGACATTGTGTCTGTATTGGAAAAACTGGAGTGGAGCTGCTACATGTGGTCACACATCACTCCATCCTATTCTGATCCCAGAGGGAGAGACTGGCAGCAGAGGCACTGTGGGAGCTTTCAATGACAACTCCTGCTAAAGATTAGCCCATCAATTCTATTAGTGTGTGTGTGTGTATGTGTGTGTGTGTGTGTGTGTGTGTGTGTGTGTAATATAAAATCCTATTAGATATAGAGCAAATTCAACAAATAGCAGAATTTACAAGTAAAATAAAGAATAATAAAAGACTGGTAGACAAAAGGTATTTAAAATAAGTCTGCTTTAGAGATTGAAAGACATGAAAATAAACTGATAATTTTTTGACAGTGTCTTAGTTATATTTTCTATTGCTGTGATAAAACTCCATGACCAAAAGTAACTTGGGGAAGAAAGAATTTATTTGGCTTACAGATTATAGCAAATCATTGGAAGAATCCGAGGCAGATCATGGAGGAATACTGCTAATTGGGTTGCTCCCTCTAAGCATTCTCATCTTGCTTTCTTATATACCCTAGAACCACCTGCCAATATGTGGCATCTTCCACAGTGGCCCTCCCACATCAACCATTAATCAGTAAAATGCCCTCACAGGCTTTCTTACAGGACAATCTGATAGAGGCTGTTTATTTTATTTTATTTTATTTTATTTTATTTTATTTTATTTTCCAATTATGGGTTTGTTTTAGGGTTATTATTGCTGCAATGAAACACTATAAGCAGAAGTAAATTGGAGATGAAAGTGTTTATTGTGTAGTCCATCACTGAAGGAAGCCAGGGCATGAAAAACAGGGCGGGAATTGGAAAGCAAGAGCTGATGCAGAGTCTGTGGAGGAGTGCTGCTTACTGGTTTGCTCCTTGTGGCTTGCTCAGCTTGCTTTCTTCTAGAACCCAGGACCACCAGCCTAGGGGTGGCTTCACCCACAATGGGCTGGGCCCTCCCCTATCAATAACTAATTGAGAAAATGCTCTACAGGCTGGCCCACAGCCTAATGTTGTGGAAGCATTTTCTCAATCAAAGTTTCCTCTTCTCAGGCAACATTAGCTTGTGTCAAGTTGACATAAAACTGGCCAGCACAAGTTTCTTTTCCCATGATAACAACAGAGCCTGTGTCAAATTGGGAGAAAAAAAAAAACTAATCGTGAGCTTTAGCAGGAAGTGATTTTAATGAAGGACTGAAATCAATCCTAGGGACATGAAGTTATCCATCTAGAAGCCATGTTGGAGTTTGGGTATGTCTCTTAGTATACAGGTTTGGATGGATTTGTTATATGCCAAGAATTCTGCATTTTTAGCTGTTGGGAACTATGGGAATGTCCATTTCCATATTTATGTGAGAGAATGTTATTGATGTTAATAACTATGTCAAAGCTGCCTCTCCTTAATCTCTCCTCCTTAGCATTGTACTCCCCATCTAAATCCAGAGTATGATGCAGAACTGGTCCCACAACTAGATCTCTCAACAAAAGAGAATACCCAAAGCAATGGTGATCCTTGTGTCCTTTCTTTGCATCTTCCATCTCTTAAGTGGAGTAGGCACAGAGAGGACCAAAGCTATATTCTGATCAGCACATGCCAAACTGAGCATTCTCAGGAGAGACAGTTGAGGTAGACATCACAGACATTAACTGCCATATTCATCCTAAATCACTTCTTAACTATATACACCCTTAGAAGGGACGCCACCATCCCAGAAATGCAAACGATTTCTTGGACAACTGACAGTTACTTTAAATAAGCTGCCAATGAACCCCAGGAAAAAATACTTTCTGAATTAATTTCTGCAAGGAGTAATTTATTGGTTTAGCTAACCCCCAGTTGATAACCACTGTAGTTATATGTACTCAACGTACTTATTTTTTTAAAAAAAATTAAATGGTACATCACCATTCCCAGTCCCTATTAGTTTCTTGAAAATAGCTTCAAATAATCAAAAAGTAGATGTTTTTATTTTAAATCACTTACCAAAGAGTTGACAAATAGCAATCCTATTTTACTTTTTCTCTCTTCCTTCAAAAAAATTTTTTGTGGTACTAGGAATTGAATTCTGAGCCTCTTACATGCTAGACAAGCACACTACTACAGACTAGTAGTAACTGTAAATGTCATGGTCTTGAAATATCACTAGACTTGATTGATTGACTTGGATACAATACAGTTTTGACACTGTCAAATTGTACAAATGAAACTCTAGGCTTTTTTTATATCACGTCCTTTTTTCCTTCTGTCCTTATTTTCTTCCTTTCTTCTCTCCCTCTGTCCTTCCTTCCTCTTTTTCTTTCTTTCTTTCTTCCCTTCTTTCTGGCTGGCCTGAAACTCACAGAGATGTGTTATCTGCCTACCAAGTGATAGAATTAAAAATATTTCTATTTGAAAATAGCTTCAATAGAAAAAGATGTTGAAAACCTTACCCAATGATGTATGGCTACTAAGTGATAGTCAAGTTTACATACATCCAGACTTAGTAACCATTCCAATGTGTGTCACTTTGGCATCACATGCTTGATTTATTGCTATATTTCTTTTCCAGTGTCCCTCATAATTAGCCTCTATCCATGCCTGCAGAAAATGCCTTAAGACATCACTGATTATTCAGTGAGTGGGAAAAGATGCTCTGTGTTAGTCTGGAGATTGATTACCTGTAAAAAGGCAGAAGTTGGTACCAGGAACTGGGATGTTGCTGAGATAGGTCTCACCATGATTTTGTTTGGAGGAATGTGTACTTTCAGACTTTGAATTAAGAAAACTTTTGAATTCTTTAAATGGGGCTTAAGGGCCATAATAATAGGAACATGGAAGAATTGTGGATTAACAGCTTTGGCAGAGGAGATTTCCAGATGGCATAGTATTGATTGTGTTGCATGGTTATTAGTGGCTAGTCTTAGGCATATCTATAATGAAAGGGATCAAATTGAGCAAGAAAAAATACAAAATGTACAATTTGGGAATAAAAGAGGCACTGGGATGTGTGATAGACCTAAGCATTGTGTTCAGGTAGATAAATAGACTAAAGAAAAAATCTGAAGCTAAATCAAATAAAGGGAGTGGGGCAATACCCTTAGAGCTGGGTATGGTGGTACACACCTTTAATCCCAGAACTGGAGGTAGGGGCTGGAAGACTTCAGAGTTCAAGGCCATCCTGGTCTATATAGGGAGTTCCATTAAGTTTAGACAGTAAATGAAACCATCAAAAATAGGAAGCTGGTGAAAATGTATTTGAATGAGAGGCCATGTTCCAACCCAACAAGGAACCAACCTTGGGAACTTTGGTCATATGGTTCTTTCAAGTTTTAGAGTCAAGGATATAAGAAAATGGTTATAAAATCTCCCTCCAAGACTAAGGAAAACCATTGAGGCCAGGCATGTGTCAGAAGTGTCCCTGCATGGAGGTTGAAAAAGGCCATTATGTGAAGATATAAAGGTGAAACCTAGATTGCCTTGGAGACCCCAAGATGTTGGAAATGTCAAAGCCATAGGATACCTGATGAAGAAACATGCTAACAGTAAATGGAACCAGCCCAGTTGAAAGAAGTGTGTTGCAGTCAACAAAGCTGAAAGGAGTTGGAGAACTGAAGAGCGCTCTGATATCAGACATGGAGATGTAGAGTTTGGAGTTTGCCCAGCTGGTTTCATGTCTTGCTTCATTCTGGTATGTCCTCACTATGCTCCCTTTCTTCCTCTTTAGAATGGTAATGCATATCTTGTGTCATTATATGTTGGAAATATGTGATCTGGCTTTTTCATTTTGATTTTACAGGGGATTAGAGTTGAAAGATTTCTATGGATCTCAGAAGAGACTTTGAACTCCGTACTTTTAAACAGAGTTGAGATTGTGACACATTGGATGGGGACTTCTGAGGTTAGACTAAATGCAGTTTTTCATTTTTATATAGCTACAAGCCTAACATTACGATATCACTACAAGCCTATGGGAGCCAGGGAGTAGATTGTGGTGGTTTGAATAAAAATGACCACCATAGCTCAGAAGGAGTGGCACTATTAGGAGGTGTGGCCTTGTTAGAGTAGATCTGGCCTTGTTGGAGGAAGTGTGTCACTGGGGTAGACTTTGAGGTTTCAGATGTTCGACCCAGACCCTGTCTCTCTCATTCTCTCTCCCTCATTCATTCTCTCTCTCTCTCTCTCTCTCTCTCTCTCTCTCTCTCTCTCCCCCGCTCTCTGACAATCTGGATGTAGAACTCTTGGCTCCTTCTATAGCACTGTGTCTGCCTGCATGCTGCCATGGTATCTGCCATGATGACAATGGACCAAANCAGACCCTGTCTCTCTCATTCTCTCTCCCTCATTCTCTCTCTCTCTCTCTCTCTCTCTCTCTCTCTCTCTCTCTCTCTCCCCCGCTGTCTGACAATCTGGATGTAGAACTCTTGGCTCCTTCTATAGCACTGTGTCTGCCTGCATGCTGCCATGGTATCTGCCATGATGACAATGGACCAAACTGTAAACCAGCCCCAATTAAATGCTTTAACTCTTTATAAGAGTTGCCATGGTCGTGGTGTCTCTTTACATCAATAGAAACCGTGACTAAGATAGCAGACTGGGATGTCCATGCCTGAACCTAAAATGTACTTATAGGCCACTCCATATTCCAGATTCTTAAACTCTGAGATGGGACCCTGTAATTGAATGTGTGGGTTTCTAAAAGTTTGGCGAAAGTAAAAGGTTTCTGAATGTATAACAACACAAATTGATTCAAAATTAAACACACCATGGCTACAGATGTAGCTAAGTTGAGAGAGTGCTTGCTTAGCATGCCATATCAGAAGTTCTGAGTTGGGTCTTCAGCACTGCATAAATTAGGCATGGTGGAACACATATGTAATACCATCACATCAGAGGAGAATCAGAAGTTCAGGTACACTCGCAGCTACATAGCAAATTTGAGGCCAACCTCGGTGATTAAAATTGAAAAACAAAATGAATTTGAAGAGTTTCTGGCAGTACTTGTTCATGTTTTACCACATGATGTCAGATTTGGTTCTGAACATACAACATGTGTAGTTTACAATGTGCATGCTGTTACAACATGTGATGATTAGGAATGTGTCCTGAAAAACTTCAACAAAGATTGAGATTGCTTTTGGAATGAAGAGCAGAGTTTTCTGCTCTTATAGGAACATAATAGCTCTATTACAGTAAACAAAGACTTTTAATATTAATATTTTCTTGCCATTGTTTTTCAGTATATACATGTCAAGCTAGTGCAATTTTGGATTGTAGTAGAATATTTTATTTTTAAAGTATTTAATTTTATTTTAAAAGTGGTATGTATGCTTGTCTGTATCTGTGTGTTGGATAAATGCATGTGAGTATTGGTACCCACAAAAGCAAGAGGCGTTGGATCTCCTGGAGCTGGAGTTACCTGACATGAGTCCTGGGAACTGAACTCTGGTCCTTTGCAAGAGCAGCACGCAGTCTTAACTACTGAGCCATCTCTCCAGCCACAGAATGATTGAGTTTAAAACAGTAATTGAGTTTTGGAGTTGAGTTTTATAAAAATGTAACCATTAATTAAAATTTGGCTTGATATTAAGACAGAATTCCAAACAATTTGCTAAATGGCCCTAGATATATTTCTTGTGTGTCTATATACATGGTTCTGGTGTGCATGTGTGTAGGCATGTGTGTACATGTAGGGGGAGGGGCAGATTTTGACAACAATAATTTTTCTCTATTGCTTTCCATTATATCATTATTATTTTTGAGACAGATTCTCTCACTGAACCTGATGCACATTAATTTGGCTAGACTGGTTGGCCAGCAAGCCTCAGGATATTCCTGTCTCAAATAGTCCAATGGTGGCATTTCAGGTGCATGCCACTATACTTGGCTTTATTTATGTTGGTGCTGAGGTTCTGAATTCAGGTGCTCATACTTGCATGACAAGTACTTTAGTGGCTGAGCCACCTGTCTAGCCCTGTAAAAACATACCACTGCCACTTTGTACTATGTACTTATGTGAAGTGGTAGTCTGACTTGCTATTAAATCAAAGTATTGATCAGCTTTGAAAAATATTGAAGATGCTCCATCTACTATACTATCAAATATTTGGCTATGATTTTTATTTTTGAGACAGAATCTCATGTCTGTCCTTGAAATCCCTACCTAGCTAAGGATGTTCTTGAGCTTCTGATCTTCCTGCCTCTACCTCCAAAGTGCTAGAACTACTATAGGCACACACCACCATCACCACGACCTGTTTTATATGGTGCTACGGATAGAAACCGGAGTTCTATAAGTTCTAGGTGTGCACCCTGGAGATCTACGTCCCCAGCTCTCAGCTAGAAGTTCTTTATAAAAAAAAAAAAACCACATCTATCTTACCAGGACACCCAATTACTTTTGCCTTTAATGGGAAAATTATATGTATATCAATGAACTTATTTTAAAGAAAAAAGTTATGATGTATTATCAATATGCTTGATTTGTACATACCTATTTGATATGCTTATATAATTGAGGTTATATAAACATTTCTTGGTCCATAAACAGTCGTGAGTGGAAAGAGTTTAAGAAGTCTTGCTTGGGCTCATAGGAGCTCTCAGAGACAAATATGAAGCCTGCATGGGTCTGCACTAGGACCTCAGCAAATATGTTATGGTTGTATAGCTTTGTGTTCTTGTGGGACTCTTAGCAGTGGGAATGAGCATTGTCTCAGACTCTTTTGCCTGCTCTTGGGACCCTTTTTCTCCTACTGGGTTGCCTCATCTAGCCCTGATATGACTGTTTGTGCCTAGTCTTATTGTAACTTCATATGCTGTATTCAGTTGATATCTCTGGGAGACTTGTTCTTTCTAAAGGGAAATAGAGGACCAGGTGGATCTGGGGAAAGGAGAGGTAGGGTGGAAACTGGGAACAAATGTCAGGAATGGCTTCCTTAATCTAATAAAAGAGTATTCTCTTGGGCCTCAAATACTGAAAATGAATATTCTCACCAAGTTATCTCCTTAGGAAAGATCCCAGTCATAGGCCACAGGTGAATATAGGACAATGATCTAACCAACACCCAGTCATCAAGTCATAACTTGGAGAAAACATCCGTAGTAGATGTGTGTTGGTGGTATTCATTTACAAGATTCCCCATTTTTATGCATGAGTGTCCATTTGTGTGGTGTGCACGTATTTCTGTGTGTTTAGCTTTACATGAGCACATGCTTGTGGAAGCCAGAGGGCAACCTCAGAAACACTGTCCATGTCCTTTGAGCCAGGGCCTCTCCTTAGCCTAGAGCTTAGCATTAGGCTAGGCTGGCCGGCCAGGGATCCTGTAGTTTCCTCCTCCCCAGTACTGAGATATTACCACATGGGTGCTGCAGGGTCAAAGTCAGGCCCTTATACGTGCAGAACAAGCACTTTACCAATTTAGCTTTCTCCCAAGGCCA
This sequence comes from Mus pahari, assembly GCF_900095145.1. Classification (NCBI taxonomy): domain Eukaryota; kingdom Metazoa; phylum Chordata; class Mammalia; order Rodentia; family Muridae; genus Mus; species Mus pahari. Next base: position 90,679,073 of record NC_034613.1, read on the forward strand.
GTTTTTCAACTTAACATGGGTGACAAGGATACTTGAGTTGGGATTTTGAGGCCTGATGGCTGATGTCCACAGTGCTCTCTGTAACTCTTGTTTACTGGCTATTCCTTTCCACTGTTAAGTGTTTCTCCCACTGGTGTTCTAACTTGGTTCCTAAGTCGAGTGAAATGCCTGATTATCTCAGAGATAGCACATTTTTTCCTTTGCCATAGGCACCTGCCCTGCCAAGGTTACTTTTGTCCTTTCTGGAAAGTTGCATGTAGCATCTGTGACATAGGGCTATTTTCCACTTTTATTTTTGTATTTTTGAGCAGATTTGGACAAGTGGGAAGTTTTTTTAGGTTACTGTTCCATCAGAGTTGGGGAGGGGAAAACCCATTGAAGGTCCAGAAGTGAGGATTCTTGACTCTCCCGGGTGTGAAGCGGCAGATAAGGCTAAGGCTTACAGAGCAGGCAGAGCAAGACTAACAGGACAAAACAGGAAGGGCACACACAAAGGCTTGTTCTATTAAGGGTAGCTCAGCGGAGCCCCAGTCATAGCACAAGAATGGGCCTGGGGAAATTCCAGCCTCGCTCTCTCACCGCCTTCCTCTTTTGGAGAGAATTGTCTTGCCTCCACAGTCTTGCCTCGCTTGTATCTTGAGAGTCAGCAAATTTGGGTGACAACATAACACAGGTCATATGTGATCTAAAAGTCTCCTTAGACTGGAAGCTTAGATCTCCCTGGTGGCTATGTAATCTTGGGAATATTAGTTAAGCCTCAGTCTTCCTTACCGTCAAATGGAGACATGAAAATGCTCCTTAAGAGCGGAGGCAACAATTATAGAGTTAAGCATGGGGAAAGTCCTGCACCTTTCCTGGCACATATTTAGTATTAAAACAAATGGAGCTATATGTTAATGGTTGTTGGTCTGTCTGGATGCCACAACTTTCCCTTGGACATGCCTGAAAAGCTGATGTGGCTGAGGACCCTGCACCAATTCAAAAAGTCACAAGAAAGAAACACTTGGCGCCTTAGTCAGCTTGCTTCCTCTCACTCTCCCCCCCCCCCGCCCCTGCCCCGTCCCACTCTGCAAGCATAAACCTTTTAGGGTCTAAGAAAGAGACCCTTGCAGTTTATTGCGTGGGTAGGACCGTGGTCTCTGAGCCGGTTACTCTTCCTTACCCCCACCGCCCCAAGTCCACTTCACCCCATTTCCCCGAATTCTATCAGCTCAGGCTCTCCAGGTATTAGTTTTCTCATCATCAGAAATCCTACCCCAACCCCCGCCACTTATTTAGTTCCTGGAATGCTACCCCAGAGGAGATTAAGTGAGACCCGGCGGGGGTGAAATCGTCCTGGCAACCGCAGAGTGCGCCTGCGCAGACTTTTTCTCAGGCTGACTGCTCTTAATTGGGTTCCTGCAATGCCGCAGGTCAGACCTGGGGGCCAAAAGGGTGAATCTCTCCTCCCATTGTTCAATTCTTGAGTTGCAAATTGTACTGTTACCTCTCTGGGGCTAAGAAAAATGTAAGAGATGTCTGCCTACTCTCTACCATCTGCTAGAAGGTGGCACTTCAGGCAAACCTCTGATAATTAAAAGGATGCAAAGGGGAGAAGGCTTGAGGATGCCATATGAGGCAGCATACAGCGTGCCACACTAGAAGGCATCACTGTCTTTCCCTGCTCAAAGGATACTTTCACCATGATTCCCATCCCTGTGCCAGGGATGCCTCTCAGAAACTGGTACCAGGAGGCTTTCCAGGGAAGGTTTGTGAGACGGGTTAGAAACTTTCAGAAGAATCAGGATGAAGAGACCTAAAATGCTAATTTTTACCTTAACAGCTTGAGTGTTAAAATAAAGAGTGCTAGCAAGGGGTATAGGGTGTGGACTAAATCTGCCTGATGATCCCAGAGCAGCTGTGTTTGAGAAGGCAATTACTATTTCCTAAGAGCCACTCTTGGGAGATAGGGCCTTTGTTAGCCCCTGCCACAGATTTCTCTCTCCCATTCCCCTTCAGACCTCAGCATTGTCTTTTCTGGGTGACCTTCAAAACCCCGGTGGGCATTGTACCCACAGCCTATATATGTTCACCAGTTCTTCTGTCTGTCCCTCACCTCAGTCTCAGGTATCACTCCTGAGATATCACTAAAGCATACAGTGTCCCCAGCCTTTCATTCCACTTTGTCCTTCCTGCCACCTCCCTCGACTATACCCTTACCCATCTCCTGCTTCATATTCCTGATCTTTTGCCTGCCTTCCTTGTATGCCACTGCTTTCTCCACTGCCCTCACATCACATAGTTGGGAGTTATACTTGTGGACTTTGATAGCACGCCCACCCCACCCCACTGGTTCATTTCCATGCCTTTCCTCCTTGAGGGGTAAGTTCTGAGGCCCAGATCAGGCTTCTTCTTTACCCTTATAGCCCTGGCATGTGGCCTTATTCTGAGCACACAGTACCTGACAAATGTTTATTGAATAAATGATCACATAAGCATGGCATCTAATTCATTATACTTTTATTTTTTACTACACTGTGCAACAGCAAATTAAATACAGGAAAGTAATAGTCTTTAATTTTTTTTAGTTTGTTAACACAACAATAGACTCAAAAGGAGGCCAACCACGTGACTTTGTGTTTGGTGTGTGTGTGTGTGTGTGTGTGTGTGTGCATGCACATGTGTATTATTACTGTTATTTAGCTTATTTTACTGGTTACTTCAAATATGTAAATACCAACACATTTTACACAGTTATCTGAACTTTTATACTGGAACAAGACAGGAAAAGAAAATGAGCAATTTCACTTATAAATACTAATCGTGAAGACAATTAAAGAGTATATTAGAAGGGAAGAAATGCTACTAGAATTGGAATGCAATAAACACAAGGTGTACTCTTTACCCCAACCCTCTCAACTTTTGATTTAGGACCCTAGTGTCCATTTCCCAAATGCCCTCTTAACAGATGCCACTCAACTAAAGTGAAACGTCCGACTTCAGATGGACCCAAAAAAGAACATGGCTGTTGCCTCAGATCTGGCCCTGGCCTCCTCATCTTCCACAGCCTCCCTGTATTGCTCTGGCCAGTCCTGTGGCTGTTTTCCGTAGAACCTAGCCATATATTCCAAGGCTTTCATTTTGGTGATTTCATGGTGAGCCCGAGGACCCCAGAGCAGCTCGTATTCAACTGGATTCGAGTAGGAGAGCGGCCTGCATTCTAGGTAGCGTTGCCTCATTAGCTTACAGGTGATGGCATGTTTCCTCCCTACATCAACACTAAATCTCTGGAGTAGGTTCCAGATCTTGGCCTCTTTGACACGGTTGCCCATCAGGAAGATCAAACCCAGGATTGGCATCAAGTATTCTTGGGTGGGTCTGCCCAGGCTCTCTAGCATGACTTGTTCTTCTTCTGATTCTGGTTGGGGGACAAGGAGGTAGATGTGCTCACTGGTATCAACCTCAATCAGAGAGAACCCATAAAACAGATCAAGGATTAGAGTGGCTCGGCTGAGGATATTTGGGAACACATCCTGGAATTCTTTGCCAGTATTAGCAAATAGCTCATCCTGATGGATAGGCAGCAACTCCTCAGCGACACTAATGGCCAACTGGACCAATTCATTTGCTTTATCATTCATAGTGTCCTCTGACCAGAATTCTAAGCCAGCAGCCTGGCTTCTCTCCTTGGCTTTGTCAGCTTCCAGAGCTTTGTTATATTCTTCTGGCCAGCTCCAGGGTTCTTCATCATGGGCCTCTGCTACAAACTTCAGGGCTTCCATCTTTGTGATTTCTCTGTGAGCTCTAGAGCCCCACAGGAACTCAAATTCAAGGGGATTAGTGCCATATACTGGCCAGTACTCTAAAAATCGCATATGGACAAAGTCAATAGTAAGGAGGTTTCTTGTGTTCCCAAAATGGTTGTTGATCCTCTGAGACCCATCTATCACATCCACCTTTAACAGCAGGTCCCAAATGGAGGCCTCTCTTGCCCGGTTGCCATTCAAGAGGATATGGCCTAGGACCAAGGCCAGGAGACCCGCTTTTGGTATGTCCAGGGTCTCGGCTAGCCGTTCAGTGGTCTGGGGACCTGATTTGCTGATTAGGTTGTAAGTGTCCGTCTGAGGATCAAGGACTCTCAGATTCAACCCAAAGACCCGATCCAGATGAGCTGAGGCTCGTCTGAGTATCTCCGGGAACTGATCTGAGTATTCTTTGAGAAACTCCAGCATTTCTGACTGTCGGATAGACCCCTCACTTTGGCTTTTCATGCGCATGAAATTCACTAAAGCAACCGACCTCTCTTCAAGAGGGTCGTGGACCCTGAGCGCCCCCAAACGTCGGGACTGCTCGTCGATGAGAACCTCGATGTCACTCGGGTCCCGCACAGCCTGGGGAGCGCCGGCACCCTGTGGATCGTTTGGAATCTCGGGGCCATGGGGAGCTTCGAGGGCTAGCATGGAGGTGGCAGGCCCGGAGGCATTAGTAGCCTGCATTTCACCCTGGCTGTCGCTGTAATCTGCAGTGGTCTCTGCGCTGCTTTGGCGCGCATTCTGGCTTACCAGAGACATGGTTCCAGGAGACAGGAACACGAACGCGGAGGTCAGCGATCCGTTGGAGGGAGGATCTGAGGTGTGTTGGCACCTCGGCACAGAGCCGAATCCTGATACTCGGGAGCTGTGCGGTTCGAAAGTGAGAGCTGGCGAGATAGGCGATCCTTTTACAAAAGCAGTAGCCAGCAATAAAGGAAAGCCTAAGAGCACCTAGCTTTGCCGCATCCTACGCAGGCGCACTCAAGCTCTGCAATGTGGTGACCACGCCCCGCTCAGGCTTCCCCCTCCCTCCCCCTCCCACTTCTGACTGAAAGGCCAGGCTTGCTGTGGGGTTCAAACTTATTAGGGAATCAAATTCGCACAAAGGAACAACAGAGATGAAGTAGAAGAATTAGGGGAAGGGAATGTTTAGTGATGCTGCGTTTGAAGTTTTTCTAGTTTTTCTGTGAGGTATTAAGCACCTTGGTAAGGCTTAATAGAGGATGGGGGCAGTATTTATGATAATTGTAGAGTCATTAAGGCCTCCGCCAACTCAACAGATTATTTCTTGAGAATATGCCCATTTCAGGCACACTGCTGGGTATTTGTGAAATGCATCACTGATTGCTGTGAGGACAAATTGATTATTCCTTCCCATATGGAGCTTGCAGACAGTGCATTCTAGCGTTGCTTCAACCAGTGGTGATGCACGCCAACCCTTTATCTAGCCCTTCCTAGGTAACAGGCCTACTGTTTCACTTTTCTCATATTAAAAATCACTGAGTCTTAGCTAGTCTAAATGGTGTTCATCTTAAAGATGAGAAAACTGGCACAGGGAGGTGAGTTTGACTGTACAAACTCAGGCAGCTACAAGGGAAAGAGATCAGGCTTGAATCCTTTTATCAGAGCCCAGAACATAAGCACTTTTCTATCACACCATCTGACTTTCAAGGAGTTCTTAGCTCTATTTTATAAACACGTCTCAGATAAAATGGATGGAAACCAGCACGGGTCAATTTACATATAGCACAAAGACAGAAGTAGCGAATGTCAGTTTTGTCGGAAGTGTCTTGGATTGGAGGTAGTTGCTGAAAAAGAGTCAGAGGAGCTGAGCTCTAAGTGATCAGAGGAATGGGAAGAGTTCGTGCTTTGCAAGGGTGTTGTAGCGTTTGGTAACATCAACAGGAAACGTCCAGAAGAATGAGAATAAAGTATGAGGTGATATTACTGCTAGTTATCCATGTGGCCTAGAGTATGGGTAGGAGACAAGGACAGAAGTGGCTAAACAGGAAGGACTGGCTCTCTTCCTGTATGTCAGAACTGTTTAGGGCTGCACACCAGCGTAGGTTTGTACCGTGTGTATTTGAGGACTGACCAGGAAGAAAGTTGGGTTGCTCTATTTCCTTGGAGTGCTGCCACAGTAGTTGGGCTAAAAGCTCAGCTGTAATCCAGGAATTCAATGGAGCATTGTAAAGGAAGGAAGAAAAAATATGTCAGATTGTCATCTGCAGCCACATTTGAAATCCTTCCACATTCTTAACGATAATGATTACTGTTTTACATTCAGTGATCCACTGCCTTGAAATTCCTTCAGAGGCCACTCACTGACATGCACCCATGACATTTTCCACATCTTTCTTTTTAAAATGTACACTCTACTATAAGAAAAGTAGGAGGTTTAGGACCAAGTATTTTGACCAAACTGGGCAAAAGGGACTTGTGTTTACTACACAAATGTGTACGTACGTTCTATAAGACAGAATGTGTGCTGTGTGCTGGTCTGTTGATCATGCCTTAGGAGAGTCTTGTGAAAACCAGTACCCTCTTATCTGCTGCAGCTATACAAACTTGGATCAGTTTGGAGGGATCTTTTACTCCAGTTCTCCCAGTCTCTAGAAGGCAATGTGTTCTTTGTCTTAGATTGGTGTTTCTCAAAGTAAAACTAAGTTTAGTTAGTTAGTTAGTTAGTTAGTTTTAAATCTTCTTTACTTACTATAAATAAAGCCTCACTCACAGTGTGAGTTGGACTTATTTTTCCCATCTAGTAAAGGGAAGCAACATCAAATGGAAAAATAACACCTTAACTCTGAAAGGACATCTCAGTCCCACTTCTTGGCATTCAATCCCTTAACAAGTTCATCTGTACCTGGTTCTCTATCTTTCTCATTATTCCAAGCACATTCTTCCATGAAGTCCTCTCCTGGACACACTGACCTGTATTTTCTATTTATTCATCTATTTTTGTATTCTACAAGCCAATGAAGATATCTAGTTATTGCTAAATAAACAACAAAGGAGCGATGTCTATGATTTACATATGCCAGTGTAAATGCAAAAAGATGAGCTAACGTTCTTTATCTCAAATCTCTTTTGAGACTTTCTGTTAATGTTTTTTACACATTTTTGAAGAATGAATATTTTCCATACTATAATATCATCAATATAATTTTAATAAAGTGTTTCACTTGACTACTAGAATATGCACATAATAAAGTTCATAAATCACAAATGTGCTTGATAAGTTATGACACATTTAATACACCATGTGATCATGATGCCAGTTAAGATCATTTCCAGCATCTTGAAAGTTCTTGTACCCTTTATCCCAATTCTTTCTTTCTCACTTGTCCTTAAAGAAAATTGGCATGTACAGATACTCACTATATATTCTTTAAATAATAATAATAGAATTATAGAGAATGTATTTATTAGTATCTTTTCTCAAGAGCTACCACCACTCTATTGCAGTTTTATCCTTGTTGTTTATAACAGTGGTCTGTTAATTTTCACTACTGTGGAGTTTATAATTGTGTGAATATGGACTTCTAAGAAGGCAGATACATATCTATTATATGATTATGAATTCAGAATATACATAACACATTTTACAAAGGACTGTTAGTCAAAGAAATGATATAATTATGCAAAACCCTCACATATATAAATCTACTTCCTGGGTTTTGTTTTATATATATACATTGTAGCTAGGGTAAAAGGATGTTTGTTAATAATTGTGCCTGAAACATTTCCATGCTTGTTTGTTTGTTCCTCTTAAGTTGTTATTACAGAGTCATCATGTTTTTGTCTGGCTCAACCCTCATAACAGAATATTCTTATTTGAAGCTGATAACCTGTGAAATTGTTCATGCAAACAGGAGAGCATCAATATTTATCTTGCAACCAATAATGGCATCAGTTAGATACCAGGAACTGCCTATCTCTTTTACAATACCCTGTTTTATCCAAAGGCAGAAGGCATTAAGTAGGAAATAAATACACAATATTTATTACTTTCTTCATTACTCTGATGAAATACCCAACAAAGGAATGTAAGGAAAGAGGGGTTTATTCTTGGTTCACAGTTTGAGGGTACAGTCCATCACAGAAGGGAAATCCTGGTTGCAGACACTTGAGGCAGCTGTTCACATTGCATCTGAAGTCAGGAAATAGAGAGAAATGTCAGCTCATTTTATCCTTTTTATTAATCTCAGGACCTCAGTCCACAGAATGATGCCATCTACAGTCAGGGCATGTCTATATGCTCCAATTACCCAAATTCAGACCTTCCCTCAGGACATGCCAGAGGCTTGTCTCCTAGGTTAAAATTTTAACATAGAGATTAGAGAGTGTAGTCTGAGATTGATTCTGGTTAGTTTCCCTTGCTCCACTTATTTCAAGGTAAGTTGAATTCTCTGATGTGAGAAAAGCTAAACAGTAGCGTTTAAGTTTCTGAACAAGATCCATATAAAAACTGTAACACAGAAAGTTTTAGTATTTGAAATCTCCTAGAAGTTCAGAACTTATAAAATATAGTCAATAAAACTAGCTTGTTATACTTAGAAAGCTACATAATCATGGCTTGCCTTCTTTTTTGTAGACTAAAGGTATAGCAAAATATATCTGCATGGCTATTACTAGCTCTATACTCAGCAGAATCAAGTAAAGGATATCATATATAGAAGTTGGTTAAATTTAAAGTGGCAATAGTTTAGAAAGACCTTATAGGAAAATGTTGCTTTTCCTTAAGTGACAGGAAACTATATAGGATAAAATAACAATATGAAGATGAGTGAGAGTAATATTAGTACCAAAGCAAATACTCCAGACTCTTGAATTAATCTTGTTACACCATCTAAGTGGAGGCTGTTCATTGTTCATGCCAGAAGCTTATCTCATTGTTTGGAAAATGTTATTTCCATAAGCAAGGGCTCATAAGAACCCTAATTTAAAGTCTTTCGTAGTTAATATTCCAGGAATCAAGAGGAAGTGTGTCAAAATCCAGCTTTGACAGGTTAAGTGCTGAAGAGGAGATGTGGAGTTGATGATTAATCACAGCAGACTTTTCTCTCTGAAGGAACAAAACTTAATTCTCTGAGACCAGGGAAAAGGGCAACACACACACACACACACACACACACACACACACACACACACACACACATTATTGTTGAAGAATGTTCAAAATCTTCACACTTTATTTTTTCTCTTATCCTTTTTATACCACCTAAGACAAAATTCTCACAGAAGAAATAAGATGATCTTCGTGACTCTGTGAGGGAGGAAACAGAAGGGAGCAGTGTTTGCAATGTTAATTAATTAATTAATTAATTAATTAAAATTGCATACAATATTAACAATTGTGAAAATCATCAAGTAGCAATTACATGTACAATGCCTAGTCCATTTGTACTTAGCAGCTTTGGAGAAAGTACTCTACTATCTGTCCTATTTTGGTAATTTAGAGTTCTATACTTAAATCATTTTCTATTAAAGACCTTTCTCTAAATTCTAACAATTTAAGCTTAATTCTGAGACTATCTAGTCTTCAACCACATCAAAGACTTGAGAAGAAATAAATATTACTTGAGTATGCAGGAAGTGGAGAGCAAGCAGCTTCTAAAACTATTGAAATGATACAGGTCTCTGGCCATCAGGACAGTCACTCACAAATTGTCTCTATAACATTAGAGCATTCATATCCAGCCCTCTGGCCCAGTACATGACAGACTTTCGTGTGAAGCAGGAATTGTGAAGGAATTGCCTACCTTGTCATTGCAAATCTTGGCAGTCAACTTTCCTGCATCTTGTTTGTCCAATTTGGACAATAGTCTGTCTACAATTGAGGCAATGGCATTTTCCTGCCCAGTGGCTGCCTTGCCACATTTGAAGCAAACTCCATATGGAGGTTATTGATGCTCATCATCTTCTTTGAAGTAGCAGACATTATCTCATTGTCAAAAAAGTTTTGTTTTAATAATAAAAAATCTTTAAATGCCATATTCTGTAGATTTCTGAGGTTTTTGAAGGCCATCTATCCATCCATAATATATTTGAATTGTTTGTTTTACGCTATTTACTATCTGTTCAATTTTGAAAAAATATTTCTGTAATAAACTAGACTAGTATCTAACATGAAAACAAAAAAAATCACCTCATAGCCACAAGTTACATATTCTCCAAAAACAATCACTACAAAAACATATTCTTCAAAAACATATTAAAATCATTACACAAAGGGAAATTACAACATGATTGCTGATTATATATTCTTTTGAAAACCATACTTAACTGAACATTTCCCATGAACCTTTCTTTCCACAAATTCACCCTAACCTCAAGGCAATAATTCTTTTGTCATTGATTAACAAAATTTAAGCAAGCCAAGTCTATTGTACCTAGTTTTCCCATATGCTAGCTCAAGACAATTTGTATTTACCAAGAAACAAATCATTGTATCTTATGTCTTATTTCCGAAATCCTATTCAGCTAAACTAGCTAATCATCTATTCTTATACTCAGAATAAGAACATTTACTCTTTACTCATAACCCTGCCTTTTTATGGTGCACATCAAAACTTGTGACCACATCCTTAAGAGCACAAGATCAAGGAACTCAGATCCAACCTAACATGAATGTTTTCTTTGATCATTAATGTGTCTCAAACCTATTTCATTTCCACAAGTACAACTATATGCATGTAATGCATGGAAGCTCACTGTGTTCCTTTTCTAGCCTATACATCTCTCACTACTCCTCAAAGAAGGGGCCCATTCTACTCTTAGTTTTATTTTCATTGTATTTTCCTGGCAAAACAGGCTAAACCATCTCCTGGATCTTCCTTATCAGCTATGCTAATTTCTTCTTTTTATTAGATATTTTCTTCATTTACATTTCAAATGCTATCCCGAAAATCCCCTATACCCTCCCTCTGCCCTGCTCCACAACCCACCCACTCTTGCCTCCTGACCCTGGCATTCCCCTGTACTGGGGCATATGATCTTTGCAAGACCAAGGGCCTCTCCTCCCATTGATGGCCAACTAGACCATCTTCTGCTACATATGCAGCTAGAGACACAAGCTCAGGGGGTACTGGTTAGTTCATATTGNTGNTCCTCCTATAGGGTTGCAGACNCCTTCAGCTCCTTGGGTACTTTCTNTAGNTCCTTCATTGGGGGCCCTGTGTTCCATCCAATAGATGACTGTGAGCATCCACTTCTGTATTTGCCAGGCACTGGCATAGCCTCACAAGAGACAGCTATATCAGGGTCCTGTCAGCAAAATCTTGCTAGCATATGTAATAGTGTCTGGGTTTGGTGGTTGTATATGGGTTGGATCCCTGGGTGGAGCAGCCTCTGGATGGTCCTTTCTTCCATCTCAGCTCCAAACTTTGTCTCTGTAACTCCTTCCATGGATATTTTGTTTCCCATTCTAAGAAGGAAAGAAGTATCCACTCATTGGTCTTCTTTCTTCTTGATTTTATTGTGTTTTGCACATTGTATCATGGGTATTCTAAGTTTCTGGGCTAATATTCACTTATCAGTGAGTGCACATCTTGTGTGTTCTTTTGTGATTGGGTTACCTCACTCAGGATGATATCCTCCAGATACATCCATTTGCCTAAGAATTTCATAAATTCATTGTTTTTAATTGCTGAGTAGTACTCTATTGTGTAGATGTACTATTTAAATCAAATTGGGAATTCTTTAAAATCATTAACTCATCCAAACAACAATATTCTATGAAAGTTCATCTTTGTATTTATCTGAAAGGAAATTGCCCAATATAGTGGTCTATCACCCATAAAGTAGTCAAACCAGACTATAGGCTGTGAGTGTCTTCCCACACCCATTCACACCATGCTAGATAGAGGAGGAATATTGCAGTGACAGACATGAGAAGGCATAGCCTCAGCAAGAAACAATCCAGGGTCAAACCCTTTGTGGCTGTGCCTCTCTGAGATACATCTATCACAACTGTGCAAAATGGTTGTCTGTATCCAGGAAGCTCACCTGCCCACCACAGTTCCTCCAGAATGATACCCGTCAGAAGTGAGTCACATCTTTTAAGTTGAAAGGAGAATAAAGGTATCAAAACTTTTGAGAATCATTTTCCGAACAATTGTTAACAGTTTCTGATAAGGTAAGTTTCAATTAGACTTTAATTCAAGAGTTCTCTGATATCTAGTTGAGAATAAATTTGAAGATTGTAAATTATGTAGGGTGTATTTTGTTGACTGCTTTATAAATATTCCTCATAACTCATAGTGTTAAACTTCGAAGTATTGTATGAGTATTTAATGATTAAACCTGTAATTTGGCAAAATCTTGAACTGTGAATTTCCTTAGTGCACGAGACAATATTAGTAATCCATAAGAGTTAAACCGTGATCTCATAGGGTCTCATAGCTGTATTTGGGGCTTTCAAAGATTGAAGGTTTCTAAAGGTAGCTTTAGTTTTAGAATTCCAATGGCTCTCTTTACATATGGGTAATAAATATGGTGAAGTTTCTCAACAAAAGATAAAAATTCACAGTATATTAATTGAAATTCTAATAATGCAAGTGTCTGTGTTACTAGGGAAAAAGAAATAGGGATTCTGCAAGAAGACAAATGAGTCTTTTTATGTCCTTACTATGGTTAGGATTCCAGTGAGGAAAAGCTTCAGGTCTCCTTGACATTATTAATGCAAATAAACATACTCTCATCTTAAAGGAAGTAATAAATAGTTCATTCTGGAGCTATTTTAAGTGACCATGGCCTGGGAACACAGACTTAGCATACCCAAATGCCATGTTTCTACATGGGAGCAGTTTCATGAAGTTCTATAATTTTATAAAACAAAGGAAGTCATAAATCAAGGCAAGTTTAAAATACATTGGTGGATCTATCAGAGAGGCAGTTATGGATGAAGGAAGCTTTCTATAGGCCAAAATTGCTATCTGATAGCATTCTTAGCTTTTAGTTTGGTGGCTAGTAGTCTGCTAAGCTAATAGATTCCACCAAGTTTTTATCCATTAGTTACACTAAGGTGGGCAAGGAATGGCTATGTTCCAGAGGGCTAGAACTAGCCCAAGATAAGGTAATAGCCTTTGGATCTCCAACATTTAAATCTCTCCATAATACTGAAAATATAATCAACCAACCAGTCTCGGAAGACACAGCTTCATTTAGAGAGTTTTGCTCACACAATAAATAAATTGTTGCAAGAATACATGTATAGCCCTTTGTGGAAAGTATTTGAGTAAATTGGGTAAAGTCTATTTGGAAGTTTTCAGAGCAAAAGACTTGTTGGAAATGTCCACATCATACTTTCACAATATTACCAAGATGTAGTTGCTGGCAAGTTGGATATATTTTTGGAATTATCATAAGCAATACTTTTTTTTTTTAATATATTTTTATTAGACATTTTCTTTATTTACATTTCAAATGTTACCCCCTTCCTAGTTTCCCCTCCAAAAATCCCCTCTTCCCTCTCCCTGCTCCTCAACCCACCTATTCCCATTCCTGGCCCTGGCGTTCCCCTATTTTGGGGCATAGAGCCTTCACAGGACCAAGGGCCTCTCCTCCCATTGATGACCGACTAGGCCATCCTCTGCTACATATACAGCTAGAGACACAAGTCCCACGTGTTTTCTTTGATTGGTGATTTAGTCCCAGGGTGCTCTGGGGGTACTGGTTAGTTCATATTGATATTCCTCCTATGGGGCTTGCAAAGCCCTTCAGCTCCTTGGGTACTTTCCCTAGATCCTTCATTGGGGATCCTATGCTCCCGTCCAATGGATGACTGTGAGCATCCACTTCTGTATTTGCCAGGCACTGACAGAGCCTCTTAGGATTTTATTCAAATTTCTCCCAAACTGGACAACTCATATCACAGAATAGAGTAAGGGATGAAATCATTACTTGACTCAGTATTAAATGAGTGTTCATGTTAAGACTTGTATTTTTAAATATGCCTTATGCAGCACAATATCTGGACAGCTGCCTAACCCCATGCTGTTAGAATCCACTTTCCTATCGATAACTCCAAGTTACTACTTCCTAATTTCTATGTTCCATCGTTCTATCTGGGCTTTCAACTCCAACCAGGCAGCCTTCTGGACCACATTCTCTTGCCCCTATCCCATGGAACTCTTCTTTCTCCTCTCCTGCAAGCAATACTTTTAAAATTAACCTACCAGTGCTCACTTACTGATGTAACCAATTTATATTTGCAGTTTTGGATATCATCATGAGAACTTTCAAAACATAATTTTGCAAAATTATATTATACATGTTATGGTGCTAGACACTCTGACATGTGAAAGCACATAATATCTTAAATGTGCCTCTTAAAAAACACAAGAGCTTATGAAAGTTAATAATACCTTCTTTTAAATCATCTAAAAATTTGGCTTTTGGAGTTTTTACACTTGGAATGACTGTATTAGTTATGTTTTATTGCTGTAAATAAATATATTATAAGAAACAATTTAAGGATGAGTTTATTTTGGGTTAGACAGCTGGTCAATATAATATTTGCTTATCTTTTTGTCAGTTGGTATGTTCAGATGGAGGCAATTAATGTAAGCATATAAACAATTTAATTTAATTTCTGTGAAAGCTATCTTATTATAATTATTCAATAATATTAATTGTACAAATTAAGTCACTTCCCTGTGCATTTCCTTCCATGTGTGTGTACACTGTGCTTTGTTCTGTTGTTCTGATGAATTCTGTCTGCCATCTTCTCTTGTTCTCCTCTCCTTTCTCTCCCCTAGTCACCTTTCCTAAATGTCAATACTGTGTTTTAAAGTCATCCTTTTTTCTTTTTGGTTCTACATATAAGGAAAAAATTGATACTTTCTTTGTCTGGTTGATTTTGCTAAATTCTAGTTCCACCCAAATTTCTTACTCATGATATTATTTAATTCTTCATTGTGTGTAAATGAAACTTTACCATATACACAGATATATATCTATATCTGTAACTAAACTATCTATATATCTTTACATATATAATGTTTTCTCCACTCATCTATTGATAGAAATCTAGGCTGAGTCTCTCTTTTGGCTATTGTAAATAGTACTATAATGAACATGTGTATGAAAGTATCTCTATTGTATGCTAAATCTATTTTCTTTGTCTATATACACACAGGAATCACCTAGTTGGGATGTATGGTTGATCTCATGTTCGTTTTAAAGAAAGCTTTATACTAATTTCCATGGAGGCTGGACAAATTTACATTTCACCAGCAGTGTGTAAGAATTCCCCCTAATCCTTGCTAGCATTTAAAGACTAGAATAGAATAACTATTCTAACTGGGATGACGGTGGACTCTCAATGAAGTTTTGATTTGCATTTTCCTGATGGCTAAAGATGTCAAACACTTTTCCATATATCTATTGAGACATGTCTCTCCAGATCACATGTTCATTTACTGAATGGCTGGACTTGTTCTTTTTGTGTTTGCATTATATTCTGGATATTATTCTTTTGTTGAATATCTGCCAGACATTTTCTCCCATTCTGTAGGCTGTTTCTTCTTTTTGGTGATTATTTCCTTTGTTGTGCAGAAGCATTTTAATTTTATGTAACCCCATTAATCTATTCTTGCTTTTACTTTTTATCTTTTATCTTTTTAAATTTTTCTCTCATTCATTATATCCTGACCACGGTTTGCCCTTCCTCCATTCCTCTCTTCTTCCTGCTCTGCTTCCCCAGATCCATTGCTCTTCCATTTCGAGAGAGAGAGAGAGAGAGAGAGAGAGAGAGAGAGAGAAGGCCTCCTGGGGATATCAACCATGCATGGCTTAGCAAGACACAATGAGAATACACACAAACCCTCACATCAAAGCTGGACGCTGCAACCCATTAGGAGGAAAACTGTCAATAGAGTCAGATACACCACCCCCCACCCCCCACCACATCACTCCAACTGATAGGAGTCTCACAAAAACAAAAAGCTATACAACCATAACATATATTCAGGGACATACCTCAGACTCATACACAGTCTGTGTTTGTCACTTCAGTCTCTGTGAGCCCCTATGAGCCCTGCTTAATTTATTCTGTGGGTAGTGATCTCATAGTCTTCTCAATCCCTCTGGCTTCTACAATCCTTCCTCCCCCCTCTTCAGGTTTCCCCTGGCTCTGCCTAATATTTGGCTGTGGGTCTCTGCCTCTGAACCCATCAGTTGCTGAACGATACATCTCTGATGACAATTGTGCTAGGCACTGATCTAGGAGTATAGCAAAATGTCATTGACTTTAGGAGTGAGGCAATCCTATTTAAATCTACCCTGGGTCTCTGGATCCTGGCAGTGTCATGCATAGCCTCCCTCTTGTGGTGTGGGCTTCAAGGTGGACCAGTTATTGGAATGGATCTGGGGAAGCAGGGCAGGAAGAAGAGGAGGAATGGAGGAAGGGCAAACTGTGATCAGGATATAGTGAATGAGAGAAAATTTTAAAAAGAAAAAAAAGATAAAGAGTAAAAGCAAGAATAGATTAGTGGGATTACATAAATTAAAATGCTTCTGCACAATAAACGAAATATTCAACAAAAAGAAGAAATAGTCACTCCCATATGTTCTATGCCACCATTACCCAGAAGATTTTGCAGGCAGAAGAAATTGCAGATTGACGGTTATATGGCTGGGTTGATGTCCAGGTCCCACTGCTGGGAACCTTTCCTGGTTATAGAAGATGTCCAATTTAGGGTCTGTATCTGCCATTACTAGGAGTCTTTTTCAAGGTCACTTTTGTAGATTCCAGGGGCTTTCCACTGCACTTTCTATGTTGCTACCCAAATGCCCCCAATTCTAGTTGTCTATCCAGTTTTCAATCTCTCTCTCTCTCTCTCTCTCTCTCTCTCTCTCTCTCTCTCTCTCTCTCTCTCCCTTCCCCCTTCTCTCTCCCCATCCCCCATCTGATCCCTCCTGTTCTGATCCCCACTAGTCCACCCTCCACCCACAAAATCTGTTCTATTTCTCCTTCCCAGGGAGATATATGCATCCTCCCTTTAGCCTTCCTTATTACATAGCCTCTCTGGATCTGTAGACTGTAGCATAATTATCCATTACTAAATAGCTAATGTCCACTTATAAGTGAGTACATACCATGTTTGTCTTTCTGAGTCTGGGTTACTGTAAAAGTGACTTTTATTCACCAGATGGAATAGTTATCTCAGAGGTTTACTTCTGAATAAAGGCACCCCTCCTAGCTTTCTCACCTTTAGCTGGCTGATAAGTGTCTCTTTGATTTCTTTGGATGAAGTAATGAGACAAAATCCATACCCAAGCTGTGTGAATACATGGCTTGAACTGAGCCCAGAGCATTTCCTTCTCTGTTTTATCCCTAGGCCTAGGCCTGGGAGCTTCTATCCTCCATTCAATCCAATCTTCCAAGATGACTGATTCAATCCAGATTCTCTTAGCTTCTATCTGAATCGCTTTGCTTAGCCTCATACTAACTCTGGCAATATGTTCTAATCTTCTGGCTCTTTATCACTCTCTGGCTTGTTCTATATTCAGCTGCAACGTTTCTCTATAAAACTGTCCCAGAATGGTCCTACCTCAAGATCCAGCTTTACCACTCCTGGGCATATGCCCAAAAGATGCTCCCACACCCTGCAAAGATACTTGCTCAATTATGTTCATAGCAGTTTTATTTGTAATAGCCATAAAATAGAAAAAAAACTAGATGTCCCCCAACCGAAGAATGGATAAAGAAACTGTGGCATATCTACACAGTGGAATACTGTTCAACTATTAATATTTAGGATATCATGAAGTTTGCAGGAAATGGGTCAAACTTGAGAATATCATCCTGCGTGAGGTCCCAAAAGGAAATGCATGGTATGTGCTCACTGATAACTAGGTATTAGCCATAAAATACAGATACCATGCTATACCCCACAGACCCAAAAAAGCTAAAAGGAAGCAAAAGGAAGGCCCAAGCAAGGAAACTTGAATCTCTCTTAGAAGGGGGAATAAAATAGCCATAACAGGCAGATGGAACTGGGAGGGAGGATAATGGGATGGGGAATAAGGGGTTCAGGATCAGGTGTGGGGAAGGACGGAAAAGGTGGCTAGATGGCCATGAGAATGAGTAGAAATCTTCAACTTATGGGGTTGAGGAGTGGGGGCATCTCCAGGAAACGACTGAGACATGGGATAAAGGAGGCACCCAAGAATCAATGGAGGTGACCTTAGCTGTGACTCACTGGAGATATGGAACCTAAAGGGGCCACCTCCTGTAGTCAGGCAGGAACCCCAGCAGAGTGATAGAGAAACCAACCGCCCACAAAACTTTCAGCCCCAAATACATCCTGTCTACATGAACTGCAGGCACAGGGGATGGAGCAGACTGAGGGAATGGCTAATCAATAACTGGCCCAACTTGAGACCTATCCCATGGGCAAGACTAATCCCTGACACTAATAATGATACTCTGTTATGCTTGCAGACAGGAACAAGTTTTCCTCTTTGAGGCTCCACCCGGCAGCTGACTCAGACAGAAACAGAACAAATAAATAACTGGAAACTTCATTCATATATTTACTTTATTTTATTGAGTGGAAGTGGGAAATGGGTCAAGAGGTAGGGAGAGAGGGATGGAGGAAGGAAGGGCCAACTTCCCATTCTGGAATGATCTGTGCCTTGGGAAGGAAGACAAATGGGCTGGTATGTAGTCCCGGTGCTTTATCAGAAAGACTTTGGTTCTGGCCTTCCTTCTAATTCTCACAGGGCAGTCTGGGAACCCTGCTTGGATAGAAAGGGAAACCATGTTAAGTCAAGCAAACAGCAAGCAGGAAAAAAAATACGTCTGTTAAGTTGAGCAAAGCAAGGCAAAGTAAAGCAAGTTCACATTTCACAAAGGCTGATAAACTGCCAGCTTGGTCTATGGAGTGAAAAAAAGTAGAAGGAGACAATAAATTAAATATCACTTTGTTAGAACGTTTTGAAGTTTTAAGGAACATTACAGCTTGATGTTCAAACCCTCTGGTTCACTAGCATCTTTCTCACATCTCTCAGCCAATGCTTCTCAATGCAATACCTACCTCTTCTTCCATGATTGCCCCCACCCCTGACTGTTTGTGTGTGTGTGTGTGTATGTGTGTGTGTGTTGTGTGTGATATCAAAACACAAACAGATAAAGGAGGGAGGAAACGTAGAGCTCAAGCAGGCTCATAAGTGCACATAATGCCCCCCCCCAACAAAAACAACAAGAGAGGCCAGAGGGACTGGTTGACGTAGCTAAATATTGTGGAAGAATAGGAGGAAGGATTGTAGGCCCCAAAGGGGATAGGAAATCCATAGGAAGACCAACAGAGTCAAGTAACCTGGACCCTTGGGGCTCTCAGAGACTAAAGCCCCAAACAAAGAGTATACACGGGCTGGTCATACTCACACCACCTGCCCCCCCATACACATATGTAGCACATGTGCAGTTTGGCCCTCATGTGGGTCCCAAACAACCAAAATGGGGGCTATCTTAAACGCTGTTGCCTGGATGTGGCATATGTTCTTCTAGCTGGGTGGTCTTGTCTGCCTCAATGGGAGAGGAAGTGCCTAGCCTCATAGAGACTTGAAGTGCTAGGGTGGGGGATACACAAGAGGCCCCAAAAGGAAAGGGATAACCGGGAGGCGAGGCAGTGAGTGGGATGTAAAGTGAATAAATAAATTAATTAATTTAAAAAACCGTCCCAGTAAAATTGCCTCCTCTCCCTCCCTCCCCCTCCCTCCCCCTCCCCCTTCCCCTCCCTCTCCCTCTCCCTCTGCTCTCTGCACTGCTCTCTTATTTCTCCTCTCTTTCCCGTCAGTTCTCTTGTGAGTTGGGTGAATCCTATCTCTGGTTCATTCTGTTAGCTATTTCTCTGATTCATCACTTCATCTGCCCCTAAATGAAACATCACTTTCAAACATAGCTACTCCCTTCTAGAAACTAACCTTACCTATATTGTTTGGGATTAAAAGTGTATTCCAGCCTGAGGGATTAAAGGTGAGTCATTCCAACAAATCACACAAACCTAGAAGGTCTTTGGGTGTGATCCCTTGTCAGAGCAGCCATGTTGCTGGATTAAAATTCCTCTACAGGTTACCTCAATCAGGATGATTTCTTCTAGTACCATCCATTTGCCTGTAAATTTCATAAGTTTTTTTTTAACAGTTGAGTAATTCTCCATTGTGTAAATGTACCACATTTTCTGTATCCATACTTCAGTTGAGGGACATCTGGGTTGTTTTCAGTTTCTGGCTGAATAAAGCTACTATAAACATGGTTGAGCAAGTGTCCTTGTGGGAAGAATGGAACATCCTTTGAGTATATGTCCAGGAATGGTATACCTGTTGCTGTTTACTAGTAAAGAAAGGCTTTTATTAGAGCCAAAGAAACACACATATACTATTCCCGGTTTTCTGAGAAAACACCACATTGATTTCCACAGTGGATGTACAAGTTTGCACTCCTACCAGCAATGGAGGAGTGCTCCCCTTGCTCCATATCCTTGCCAGCATGAGTTGTCACTTGTGATTTTTATGGACTGTATACCAGAACCTTTATATTAGATCACTAGAGAAAAATAAGGTCTTCTCTATATCTAGATTGACATAAGGTATGTTTGGCAAATCAAATGTGCAACCATCAGACTCCTGCATAAGGACTGAATGCCTAGAAACTTTGTAGGAGAAGACATTTTTTTATTTCCAATATTTTTTTTATTCACTTGACATCCCAATCATAACCCACCCTCTCTTCCCATTCCCACACTTACAAGTCTTTCTGCCCATTGCATCCTCCCATTCTCCTCAGAGAAGGAGAGCCTCCTTTGGGTACCACCGAACACTGGGAAATCTAATTCCAGCAGGACTAGGCACATCCTCTCACACTGAGGCCAAACCACACATTCCAGATAGGGGAAGGGGATCCAATGGCAGGGAACTGAGACTGAGACAGACCCTGCTCCACTTAGGGGTTTCATATGAAGAACAAGCTGCATATTTGCTACAAATATGTAAGAAGCCTAGGTCCAGCTCTGTATGCTCCTTGGTTGGTGGCCAAGGCTCTGTGAGTCCCCACAGTCCCAGGTTAATTGACTCCTTAGGTCTTCTTGTGGTGTCTTTGACTCCTCTGGCTTGCTCAATTCCATTCCCCACAATTCCACAAGATTCCCCGAGATCCACCTGAGTTTGGCTGTGGGTCTCTTAATCTGCCTCCATCCCCTGCTGGATGAAGCCTCTCAGGAGATAGTTATGCAAGGTTCCTCTCTACAAATGTAACTGAGTATCATTAATAGTGTCAAGGGTTGGTTCTCTCACATGGGATGCATCTCAAATTGTAGCTGTCATTGGTTGGCTGTTCCCTTAGTCTCTGCTTCATCTTAATTGCTATACATCTTGTAGGCAAGACAAATTTTGGGTTGAAGGTTTTGTCCCCCTCCCTCCTCTGGAAGTCCTGCCTGGCTACAGAAGGGGTCACTTCAGCTTCTATATCTCCCTCTGGTAGGAATCTCAGCTAGATTCACCTCCATTGACTCCCTTATCCTCTTCCATTCCAGGCCTCCAGCTAGTCACCAGAGATGCTCCCTGACAATTTCCATTACCACTCCCAACCTTCACCCACACCCCTTGATCCCACACATGATTACCATCATTGTTCCCCTCCTCACCCCCTTTCCTATTAAGTTCCCTTTCTCTGTCCACCTCTGGTGACTCTTTAGTTTCCCCTTATGAGTGAGATTCATGCATCCTTCCATGGGACTTCCTTATTACCCAGTTTCTTTGGGTCTGTGTATTGTAGCATGGTTGTCCTGCACTTTATGGCTAATGTTAACTTGTAAATGAGTACATACCATATGTGTCTTTCTTGACCTGGATTACCTCACTCAGGATGATATTCTTAAGATCCATCCATTTCCTTGAAAATTCACAATGTCTTTGTTTCTAATAGCTGAGTAGTGTTCCATTGTGTAGACATTCCACATTTTCATTATCCATTCTTCAGTTGAGGGACATTTAGGTTGTTTTTAGTTTCTGGCTATTAAGAATAAAGCTGCTATGAATGTAGGTGAGCAAGTGTCCCTGTGGTATAGTGGGCATCTTTTGGGTATATACCCAGGAATGGTGTAGCTGGGTCTTGGGGTTGAACTATTCCCAGTTTTCTGAGAAACCATCAAATTGATTTCCAAAGTGTTTGTACATGTTTGCACTTCCACCAGCAATGAAGAAGTGTTCCCCTTGCTCCACATCCTTGCCAGTATGTTTTACATCTTAGACATTCTGATTGGTGTAAGGTGGAACTCAGGGTCGTTTTGATTTGCATTTCTCTGATCACTAAAGATGTTGAACATTTCTGTAAGTGCTTCTTGGCCATTTAAGATTCTCTGAGGATTTTCTATTTTGCTCTGTACCTTATTTTTAATTTGGTTATTTGGTCTGTTGGTGTCTAATTTCTTGAGTACTTTTCCGCCAGTAATGTATTATTTTTATTCACTTTACATCCTGATCACAGGTCCATCCCTTCTCTCTTCCTAGTCTCACCCTTACAAGTCCCTCCCCTTCATTGCCGCCCTCCCTTCTTCTCAAAAAAAGTAACTTTCTAAAGTATATTTCTATTGGCAGGATAGGAAGGTGTGACTGTTGAACTGACAACACCCTTCTCCAATCCAGGCTTTGGTAATTTTATTGTTTTCTATCAAGGAAAGTCCCTTTAAACACTTCTCCTTTTAACCTAATGTCCGTGTATATATACTAGGAGGCAAGTAATCTGTTTGGTGACTAGAAACATTCTGAACAGAAACTAAAACTGCAGCACTAAAGTAAGTCTGGCTCCATAGTGATGCTACTTCACAATGGTCAGGGCGAAACATGACCTGTGGTAATTAGACAGAGGAACATTCCTTAGTGAGGAAAGTTATTTGTCACCTGGAGGCAGATGATCCTTTGGATTTTTCAAGTTGCCAGAATTTCCCATCCTTCCCTTGTCACTTTTGCAACCCTGGAAGAGCCGGGCAGAATTAGATAATGGTTAAATTTTCCTCTTTCCTTCTCTCTAGAAGCTGTCCAAGAGAGAGAGAGAGAGAGAGAGAGAGAGAGAGAGAGAGAGAGAGAGNGAGAGAGAGAGAGAGAGAGAGAGAGAGAGAGAGAGAGAGAGAGAGAGAGGCCTCACATTGATTCAAACTACTGTAACAGTTAATATATATATTCTACTTCTTTGTGCTGAGACCTTTTAATTCCTTCTTCTGTTCTTTGTTTGTTTGTTTTGTTTTGTTTTGTTGATATTTTGGGCCTCCTAACCAGGCCATAGGTACCATCTCTTCATATATTCATACTAACCTAACTAAAGTGTCTTTAAAGGGGGGTAACAGTTCACATTTAATCTGTGAGATATATAAAACCACAGTGATTTGTGCTTTGGTGAAGGATAGGCAAACTTTATCATGGAACTGAGCTCACCATGAGTAGAAAGCAACAATGTGATTTGCCATCATCTTGACTGGTGACCTCATTGAGATGAAGGTAACCATGTGACTTAGCTGCCATCTTTGCTAATGATATCAAAAAAAGCAAATACTATGTGGTTTCACCACAACCAATATGCTGTCACTCAAAAAACTCTCTGGTCCCACTGACTCTCAGGGGTCACTGCACCCCTTTTATTCTTTTCTTTTTAAAATAATTAATGACTCTTGGGCACAGGGCCTGCTCTGGATTGTGGTCCATATACTCAGTAACACTCCTATAAATGTTATTTTTATTTACTCAGATGATGGGATGTGATGAGAGCCATACCCAAACTATACAAATATATAGCTTGGGCTAAGCCTAGAGTATGTCTATCTCTACTAACTGTCCCTAGGCCTAGGCCTGGAAACTTCTAGTCTCTGTACAATCTAATCTAGACCTAGAATGTTTCAGCCTCTGAGACTTACTGCTGAATAAACTCACCCTTTCTAGATCTTTCTGAACTCTGGCTGGCTGGTTCAACTCAGCTGTTCTGGCTCAAACCCTTCTCCAAGCTGACTGATTCAATTAGCTTCTTTCAGCTTCTCATGGAATTGGCTCTGCTTGGCCTCAAACTAACTCTGACAATCTGTTCTAAACTTCTGGCTCATTGTCATTCTCTGGTTCATTCAGTTTTAACCTGCAACCTGTCTCTGTAAAAATATCCTGGTAAAACTGCCTCCTCCCACACCTCTTTCTCTCTACACTGCCCTCTTAAGTAGCCTCTCTTTCCTGTGCTGCTCTCTTGAGAGTTAGACGTATCCTATCTCTGACTCATTCTGTCAAATCTTTCTCTGATCATCACTTTGTCTGCCCTTCAATTAGACATCACTGTCAAATATGGCTTCATCCTTCACAAAACAACCTTACTTACATTGCTTGAGATTAAAGGTGTATACTCAGGTCCTGTCTGTATTCCAGCCACAGTGATTATATATGTGTCATTCCAGCTGGATCATACAGACATAGAGGGTCTTTGGATATGATCCCTTGTCAGAGCAGCCTTGTTGCTGGATTAAAATTTCTCTACATACTCCATTGGAGAAAACTGATTTACCCTTTCACAGCAGATATCAATTACAAACAGCTTCTTGGTTAGGGGTGGGACCTCATGTCCAGTTCCCCTTCCTACTGGTATTTGGTCTGGTTTGAACTGCACTTCTTATTTTAAACTAAGGAGGTATCTTAGGTAGAGTTTTATTGCTGTTACAAGATACCATGACCATAGCAACTCTTATAAATGAAAATATTTAATCAGGGATGGCTTATAGTTCAGAGATTTAGTTGATTATCATGGCAGAAAGCATGGTGCTATACAGGCAAACATGGTACTGGAGAAATAGCTGAGATTTCTACATCTGGGTCATCAGGCATTGGAAAAAGAGAGTGACACTGGGCTTCACTTGGGCATCTGAAACTTCAAAGTGACATGTTTCCTCCAACAAGGTCACACTGACTCCAACAAGCCAACACCTTCTAATAATGCCTTTGGAGGTCATTTTCATTCAAACCATCACAGAAGGTAACACCAGACCTCCAAGGAGGGTTTTATCCAATTTTTATTTTATGTTTTAATTTTTATTGGATAGTTTATTTATTTACATTTCAAATGTTATCCCCTTTCCCTGTTTTGCCTCCAGAAACCCTCTATCCCATAGCCCCTCCCCTGCTTCTATGAGGGTGCTCCCCCACCCACCCACTCCCGCCTTCCCACCCTGGCATTCCCCTATACTGGGGCATCGAGCCTTCACAGAACCAAGGGCCTCTACTCCTATTGAAGCCTGACAAAGCCATTCTTTGCTACATATTCGACTGGAGCCATGGGTCCCTCCATGTGTACTCTTTGGTTAGTGGTTTAGCCCCTGGGAGCTCTGGAGGTGCTGGTTGGTTGATATTGTTGTTCTTCCTATGGGGTTGCAAAACCCTTCTGCTCCTTCAGTCCTTTCTCTAACTCCTCCATTGGGGACCCAGTTCTCAGTCTAATAGTTGGCTTCGAGCATCTGCCTCTGTATTTGTCAGGCTCTGGCATAGCCTCTCAGGAGACAGCTATATCAGGCTCCTGTCAGCAAGCACTTGTTGACATCCACAATAGGGTCTGAATTTGGTGACTGGAAATGGGATGGATCACCAGGTGGGGAAGTCTCTGGATGGTCTTTCCTTCAGTGTCTACTCCACACTTTGTCTCTGTATTTCCTCCCATGAGCATTTTGTTCCCCCTTCTAAGAAGGACCAAAGCATCCACACTTTGGTCTTCCTTCTTCCTGAGTTTTATTGGTCTGTGAGTTGTATCTTGGGTATTTCAAGCTTGTTTTAATTTTTGACTCATCAATTTACAAAATATATTTACTTGTTTCCAGAGGGACTGTAAAAGTTTTACCAGCCAAGTGTCCCAAATACTACTAAGGGGAGCTAATGTTGGTGTTATTATTATTATTATTGTTGTTGATGTTGTTGTTAGAGACAGGGTCTCTTTATATAGCCCTGATTGTTCTGCAATTTACCATGTAGACCAAGGTTGCCTCAAACTTTCAGTGATCCACCTGCCTTTGCCTCTAGAGTTCTGAGTTTTTATGTGTCTATGTGCTAGTAAATGGATACATACATACATATATACATACGCATACACACATACACATACATACACACACACACACACACACACACACACACATACATATGCACACAGGCCTGAGGCCTCAGATTCCCTTGGAATAGGATTTATAAGAGATTATAGACTGCTTGATGTGGGTCCTGAGTACTGAACTTAAGTCCTCTGGGAGATCAGTCCACATTCTTAATCATTAAGTTGTCTCTATAGCCCCTGTAAATAGCATATTTCAATTATTCCTTACTTTTGTTACATTTTATATTAACTTTTATATATGAAATCTGTCATCATGACAATCTGGT
This sequence comes from Mus pahari, assembly GCF_900095145.1. Classification (NCBI taxonomy): domain Eukaryota; kingdom Metazoa; phylum Chordata; class Mammalia; order Rodentia; family Muridae; genus Mus; species Mus pahari. The sequence goes on from NC_034613.1 coordinate 90,705,262, forward strand.
TTGACCACAAAAAATTTGTTATTATTATTATTATTATTATTATTATTATTATTATTATTATCAGCAGCATTGATTATTTTTGCATTGGGTGGTATATGTCAGTATTTATGTGGGTACATGTATGCATGTATGTAACTATGTTTGCATGTGTGTGTGTGTGTGTGTGTGTGTGTGTGTGTGTGTCTAGGCGATTAGTGCCTGTTCAAATCACACAGGTGGCAGCGGCAGCAGCCCAAGTTTCTCGCTACCCATCCCAATGTTCTGGATCCCGAATGAAAGACACACAGGCAGCCTTATATTTTAATATGCCTTAAACAGTTTAATAGCTGGGCCACTCCCCAACTTCCACATTGCTAATGCCTCCCCTCTGATGCTGCTGAGTTTTACTTACTAAAATCTGTATTCCATCTTTGCTACCCTAGAACCAGTTGGGGAGGGGAGGGTGGTGGCTATGCTGGGGCTAACCCTTGACTCTTACATGTATGCTCTCTCTTCTGCACCACTCAAGTCTGGATTTTATTTATTTCACAGCATGGTGATTCTCCTTTCTTACTTGGTCTCCTTGCCAGCATATGCTAAAGTTCCACCTCTGTCTCTCTGCCCAAGCATTGGCCACTGGCAACTTTATTTTCCAATCAAAGCCGACTGGGGGCAAGGACCCTCAGTGTCTTATATGTGGAATCTCATGCAATTTTGGAAACCCAAATGAACAATACAAGCATTAAACTAAATCCACTGTGTGTGTGTATGTGTGTGTGTGTATGTGTGTGTTTGTGTGTGTGTGTATGTGTGTGTGTGTGTGTGTGTGTGTGTGTGTGTGTTTAGGGCTGACCTCTTAGGCTAGGGGTCTCATTTCTGAAGAAAAAGAAAAATTTGCTCTTCCTTGAAGTAGAAACTGAAGGGTTCTTTGGAAAGTCAGTTGGATGGTGTTTTGCTGGGGCAAACACGTGACGGAACATTGCATTAAAGTGGGCACAGGTGTAAAAGGCTAAAGCAGAGTCATGAAGGAATGTTACCCTGAAGCAGACACAGAAGAGAGTGTTTCCTACTAAAGCAAGCATGTGAAAGGACATGTGATGAAGGATTCTTTGCTAAGAACACACACATATTGGTCTGCCTTACATTGCATAGTTGAGCTGCATTTGTTGGGACTCCATAGAGAGAAATGCACCGAAAAACTTTGGGTGGTGTGCTGCAGTTTCTTGCCACTGCTGCAGACTTGGGCTGATTGCAAGACACGTGCTAAGGCAAGACACGTGCTGAGGCAAATCCCGTGCTGAAGCAAGACACATGGAGGAAACGTGATGTTGGAGAGTATAAATAGAACTCCATGGAGTGACAGAGACAGAGCTTGGTGGGCTGGTACAGCTAGCTGTGCAATGCGTGTGGGTCTCGTGTCTTTACTGATCTCCACTTCCCTGAGAGAAGCACAGCTGAGAACTTCTCCTGATGTTCCTGTTGGTCCCTCCTGATGACTCAAGTCAAGGTTGAGACCTGGCTGTCTCTGCTCAGTTGTGTCATCACTGTTGCTAACCTGACTTTATTGAACTGGTTCTGCTGGTGTATCCATGGATTTTTTGAAAGTGGATTGAGCTGCCACTCCTTGCTAACCTGTGATCTGAACTGCCGTTTTCCAGACAGATGGGGGTTGCTCCAAAGAACCTTTCTAAACATTTCTACTTCCCTATATCCTTTGTTTTCCACTCCCTATGGTGAGCAATGGGCTACAAGGGAGATTAAAGCATTTAAGAGCCATTATTAAAAATAGGATTTGAAAAAAATTAAAGTTACACTCCCTTGGCAGCCATTGACTACTTGTAGCTCTTCTACCAGGTATGAGATCTTGTGAAATTCTTCTCTATTTTGTTGGTGTGGTCTTTGCAGGTCTTGTGCAAGTGACCATATTGTTGGGAACTCATGGGACTCAGAAAATATCTTACTACAGCATAATTGATAGTTGCATCCTAAATACTTATCTTTATACTCACAAATAAGTATTGCTCTCATCCCTCATCAGAAATATTTCTTTTTGTGAGTATAAGGGTGAATATTTATAAAGCAGTTAGAAATTAGACTAGTTTAGGTAAGTGGTAAGATTAGAATCCCCTTGAGTGTCCACCAAGCATGAGTAATTTGATAGTTTCACAGTAGTAGGCATCAATTACTTTTTATTTAACTGGCCTTAAATCCAATTAGATAGCTTTTGTTTACCTCTAAGATATAAGTACCACTATTGTATCCTTGGGGATATCTTACCATGCTATTCATTGTTGTGCTTTATAGGCATTCCAGCTGGTGGTGTGCTTTATAGGCATTCCAGCTGGTTAGGACCATTGATTGTTTTTCTCCCCTGACAGCTTGCACAACACCTTCTGATACTATAAGAGTTGGTCCTCAGGGAGGATGCTTTGTGGTCAGATACAGTTTGATTCCTCTAAGTCCATGAAGTAAAGAACAATGATTCCTGCGAACCATAAAGCAAACCAAGCCACCCCTATAATTGCTTCAGAATACTTCCAGGAGTTTTCAAGCCTCAGTGGAGGAGAGGAGAAATTGAAAGGGAGGGAGGACAGTGGAGAGAAGACAAGATCTCTAATCAAATATATTGTCAGTTGTTATGGATGTTTAAATGCAAGAGAAGTACCCAAAGGAGAAGAAAGAATCAAAGGACACAATAGAAGAATATTCTGCATACACTGATAAATAGTGTGTATTCTAACCACTTACAGTAGAAAATCACATCATTAATGGAATAATGGTAAAGTGCTCAGAAGGGTCTAATCTCAGTGGTGAAGAATAATTATCCAACACTAATTTTGGCTTCCATTCCCACCTACCAAGTAATAAAATGGAAACAATAGCTCAAACCATGTTCATGTAATGCAATGAGACCATGGAACAAAGATCAAGAATATTTATAAGAGTTTAACTGTATGTAACATGAAGGTAGCAGGACAGAATAATGCTGAACCATCTTTACTCGATGAACATGTTACTTCATCAGCAATATATGTATCTCTTTCCTTTATAAGAATTCTAGAAAAGACCTGAAGTTCCTGCACCCTTAGAGAATACAAAGCAACCACATTAAAACTGGATCAAAGTTCCCACCCCTGCCATTGCATCAACATCACATGACCAGAAAGCATATCCCAGCTCTCAAATTCTCCTGAAGGATCAAATAAAACAAATTAACACCAAACAAGGGGATAGGATAGCGTATATCTCATCTATCTCAGATTGATGACAAGACCTGGCAATTAAAGGTCATTAGGGGACATGAAGAACAAGCAGCAGCCTGAAGTAAAATGTAGCATTTGCCATAGCTCCTCCCATGGCACAGTACAAAATGAGTAAGTGGTAAAGGCCAGCTCCCAGCTTCTCCTGGATGGGGGAGAAAGCAGAGTACACACTCACTCTTCTAGATTCCTTGGGTATTGAGTAATTAACTTCCTTTTTCATGAATTCATTGTTTTTAATAGCTGAGTAGTACTCCATTGTGTAAATGTACATTTTCTGTATCCATTCCTCTGTTGAAGGACATCCGGGTTCTTTCCAGCAGCTATAAGTAAGGCTGCTATGAACATAGTGGTGCATGTATCCTTGTTATATGTTGGAGCATCTTTTGGATATATGCCAAGGAGTGGTATAGCTGGGTCCTCAGATAGTACTATGTCAAATTGTCTGAGGAAACTCCAGACAGATTTCCAGAGTGGTTGTACCAGCTTCCCATTCCACCAGCAATGGAGGAGTGTTCCTCTTTCTCCACATCCTCGCCAGCATCTGCTGTCGCCTGAGGTTTTTTTTCAATTTTTTATTAGATATTTTTCTTCATTTACATTTCAAATGCTATCCTGAAGGTCCCCTATACCCTCCCCTCACCCTGCTCCCCAACCCACCCACTCCCACTTGCTGGCCCTGGCATTCCCCTGTATTGGGGCATATAATCTTTGCAAAACCAAGGGCCTCTCCTCCCAATGACTGCTGATTAGGCCATCTTCTGCTACATATGCAACTAGAGACACGAGAACAGGGGACATGGGTTAGTTCATATTGCTGTTCCTCCTATGGGGTTACAGACCCCTTCAGCTCCTTGGGTACTTTTTCTAGCTTCTCCGTTGGGGACCCTGTGTTCCATCTAATAGATGACTGTATGCATCCACTTCTGTATTTGCCAGTCACCTGAGTTTTTGATCTTAGCCATTCTGACTGGTGTGAGNTGGAATCTCAGGGTTGTTTTGATTTGCATGAGTAATTAACTTCTGACCTACATGTTCCAGAGTGCTGACAGGACCAGGCATACTCTAGTTACCCAAGGACCAATAACAAACAACATGGTATGATGGACTAAAGAGCTCAGAGTTCCACAGAAGTTTTGAAGCCAATCTAAGAAGACAGGAAGAGGTGGCATTTTTTACTAATGCATAATAAAATACTAATACATAGACACCAAAATAAAGAGCCAAAGATAATAAAGAAAATGGAAATACAATCCAAACAGAACTAGAAGAAAGTCATAAATCAACTTTAATGCAAAGGAAACTTGTAGATTATTTGATAGAATGGGTCTGAGGTCCCAAGGAAGTGACAGAACAATCCAAAGAATGTTGGCAGGGCAAAAGTTTCTCTTCTGCAAGAGGGTTCATTGTCAAGTCAACTAAAGCAGAAAACACACCCAGCAGGGGTCCTGCTGAGGTTTTTATTCCTAAAGCAAAAGTGACCTGTGTGTTACTCTGACTGGTAAGAGCAAGGCCTCACATTCTTACATGATTGGCTAATTTGAAGAGGTGCAGCAGATAAGAAGAGTGCAATTTTGAGCATCTACTGCAACCTTGAGCAAATATTTTGATTTTAAGAAGTGTTAACCCTGGATAAATTTGAATTTCTGCCAAGCGGCTATTTTACAGGGTTTTTAAAAAATTATATATATATATATATATATATATATATATATATATATATATATACCTTTTGATTGATTAAAAAACTAGTGCATTTCTTTTATATTTATCAAAGGAAATATTACAAATTTCCATCTTAAAACTTATTAATGTGCCCTCAAAAAGTGAGAATTTCAAGGAAGATATAAACTTTTAAAACCAGGCAAGCAGAAATCTTGAAGCTAAATATTATTACTGGACTTAAAAAATTCAGGATAGAGCATGCATCAAGAATCCACAAAAATAAAACAGATCATTTGAAATTGTCACTCACAAGCAAACCAAAGAAAATAAATAAAAATGCCATTCACCAGCAAGTGCATGCGTATACAGACTATGAAATCTGAGAAGAAAGAGCTAGAAAGGAGATTCAAAGAAATATTTGTAGAAAATTTACCAAATCAGGAAGAGATATCAAGCTTTACATTATGAAACTCAAAAGACTCAGCATGAGTCTTAATAAAATATATACCAAACCTTATTATAATTAAGTTGTCAGAAATCAATGGTAACATGACAATTTTGAAAGTATTTTAAAAGAGCAGAATTGTTGGTAGCATTTTCAGTTCAAGTGACTTAACTTCCTTTAAGATATATATATATATATATATATATATATATATATATATATATGCACACACACACACACACACAATCTCTTGTACATCTCTCCTTCTTCCTCTTCTAATCTGTGTCTCTGTCTCTGTCTGTCTCTGTCTCTCTGTCTCTCTGTCTCTCTGTCTCTCTCTCTCTCTCTCTCACTCTCTCTGTGTGTGTGTGTGTGTGTGTGTGTGTGTGTGTGTGTATACTCTTATATATGTTGTATACAAGGGTTGTGGGAGGGGTGACTGGGAAGGGGGCAGTGAGCAGGATGTAACGTGAATAAGTAACAACAACAAGAACCACAGACTAACAAAAACCCAGTACCAGGTACTAGAAACTTCCTTTCTAGTTGTTGGTCAGTGCAGTCCAAGAAACTCCCTAATATAGACATAGATGTAGGCCTTTGTCACATTTCAGGGGTTGGAGGTGGAGCCTATTGCTAAATATGCTTTATACTTAAGACACAGGAACAGGATGATTCTAGCTGGATCTATCCTGAAAGCCTCTTTCCAACATTCTGGCTTCCATGATTCTAGAAAATATATATATATGGAAGCTGCTAAGGAAGGACAGGAATTAAACACCTATGAGCCATGACAATGACCAGCATGGAGAGATATTCATCAAAGCGCAAAAAAGGGGCACTCATATATCAATGGCAACCGACAGTTGTTTAATTAGACTTAAAAGCCATTCAACAGAAAGGAAAGCAAACCTAGCACAGAAAACTTGTACGCTTCTTGGGGATATTAAGGTCACAAACCTTAGAAAAGAATCTACTCAGCAAGGTCCTGTTGCTAAAGACAACACCCATACAACTCATTGAACGTGGAGAAGTCAATCAGATGCCTACATGGAGGCTTCATTTTTATGCTCTAGTACAGGAAGTTACTCAGCAGGCTACCAAAAGAGAGATGTAAACACCAACCCAGCCACAAAACCTTTGACCTACAATCTGTTCAGCATGTAAGATATGCCAGGGCAGTGGTGTCACAGAATTTGTGGAAGAGCCACCAATGTCTGATTTGATTTAATGCCCACTCCACAATTGTGGTGGGTTGACTATGCTTGGCCTAGGGAGTGGCACTGTTAGGAAATGTGGCCTTCTTGAAGGAAGTGTGTCGTTATGGGTTTTAAGACCCTCCTCCTAGGACCAGGTTTAATTCCCATTACTCATGATAATCTTTCTGCCTCAGCATACAGAATGATGGAATTATGAGCATGTGCCAAGTATTCTTCTAAGCATGAATTTTACACAAAAGTATAATCTTAACCCTCATTACTTATTTGATTCTTTATCTGCTGTTGGACTTTTGATTTATTTCCGCTTTTAGATCACTAGTAAAGATGATTTGGTAAATACAAAAACAAAACAAAACAAAACAAAACAAAACAAAACAAAACAAAACAAAACAAAATCCTCCCCCTAGCTGCCAGTCTTCTTCTAGTGTCCTTCAAATAAAGATGTAAAACTCTCAGCTCTTCCTGTACCATGCCTGCCTGGATGCTGCCATGTTCCTGACTTGATGATAATGAACTGAACCTCTAAACCTGTAAACTAGCCCCAATTAAATGTTGTACCTAATAGAAGAGAAAATGGGGAAAAGTCTCGAACACTTGGGCACAGGGGGAAAGTTCCTGAAGAGAACACCAATGGCTTACACTCTAAGATCAAGGATCGACAAATGGGACCTCATAAAACTGCAAAGATTCTGTAAGGCAAAGGACACTGTCAATAGGACAAAATGGCAACCAACAGATTGAGAAAAGATCTTTACCAATAGAGGGCACATATCCAATATATACAAAGAACTCAAGAAGATAGACTCCAGAGAAACAAATAACCCTATTAAAGAATGGGGAACAGAGCTAAACAGAGAATTCTCAACTGAGGAAAATCAAAGGGCTCAGAAACACCTAAAGAAATGTTCAACATCCTTAGTCATCAGGGAAATGCAATTCAAAACAACCCTGAGATTCACCTCACACCAATCAGAATGGCTAAGGTCAAAAATTCAGGTGACAACAGATGCTGGCAAGAATACAGAGAAAGAGGAACACTCCTCCATTGCTGATGAGATTGCAAGCTGGTACAACCACTCTGGAAATCAGTCTGGAGGTTCTTCAGAAAATTGGACATAGTACTTCCTGAGGACCCAGCAATGCGACTCCTGGGCATATACCCAGTGTAGGGTAATGCCAGTGTGGAAAGATGGGAGTGGGTGGGTGGGAGAGCACCCTCATAGAGGCAGGAAGTGGGGATGGGATAGGGGGCTTTCAAAGGGGAGACCTGGAAAGGGGAAAACATTTGAAATATAAATAAAGTAAATATCCAAGGGGGGGAAAAAGAGTTGCTTTGGTCATGGTGTATGTTCATAGCAGTAAAACCCTAACTAAGACAATGATTCGAACCTATACATGACACTGCTTGTGTGATAAAAACTGGAGTCTAGATAGCCCAGTGAAGTAGGGTAAAACCAAATAATACTGGTCTGAAAAAATATCAATAAAAGTACTCCTAATGATATTCTGCTCTACTCATAGGTCAGTGTCTTCTCCAGCTATTGTCAGAGAAGCTTCCTTCTGCATGCAGCAGATGGGAGCAAATGCAGAGTCCTTGGAATACACAGCTCTAAATAAAATGTCTCTATCAAATATTTCCCCTTGGAGCTTAGGGAAGCCCATAGAAGAGGTGGAAAAGGTGTAAAATCCAGAGGGGATGAAGGATGCCAGGAGAACAAGGCCCTCTGAATCAACTGAGAAAAGGTCATATGAACTCACAGAGACCAGAGTAGCAAGCACCGGGCCTGTGCCATGTCCTCTGCTTATTTATTATAGCTTTCAGGTTAGTATTTTTTTTTAAGGAACTCATGAGTGTGTAAATAAGTGGGTCTCTGATTTTCATTCCTGCTCTTGGGGTGCTTTTCCTTCTTTTGTGTTGCCTGGTCCAGCATCGACGTGATTTTTGTTTTATCTTATCATATTTTGTTTTGTAGAAAAAAATAAACTTTTAGATGTATAGCTAGATCCTTCTATGAAGGTAGAACAAGCAAGGCAGAACCAAGCAAAATTATTTCTGCTCTACTTGTACGTGTGTCTTATAAAAGATGTCCACTGAAAATTCTGCTTCTAGTGCTGTCTCATCCATAAATCATTATTTGTCCAAGTGAATGCTTTAAAATTTAAAAAGTGAGATTCTCCTTTACTAGACCACCCTAATTCCTTACTACATTCTAAAACTTATCCTTATATTCACAGATAAGTGTAGCTCCCATGTCTTATAAAATGGGCCTCTCTTTACAGAAAATGGAGACCATAACAAAGAACCACAGCTGACCACAATACAGATATCAAAAGATTGTGGTGAGCCAAATCTCAGTGGATACATATATCACAGGTCCTCCATCTATTGTTCAGGGAAAATTGTAGAAGGGACGGGGACAGAAAGACTGTGCACATCATAATACCAGGATGCTTACTGTGAAACAACCTCTCATATAAACATCTGTATAAACAAGACCAGAACAGTGACAATATGAATAGACATGTTAATATGGAAAAGGGGAAATTTCTTCTCTTTCCTAGACGAAGAACTACTGGTAACTAATGACGGTCAGCCTTGAAACTGTATACACACACACACACACACACACAGAGAGAGAGAGAGAGAGAGAGAGAGAGAGAGAGAGAGAGAGAGAGAGAGCAAGTTGTACTTATATATATTTGAACATGCACAGATATGAAAAACCACAGACAAACAAGTGCCAAAGGAGGTCATCATTTCTGTATTTGCAACAGAAGAAATGCTAAAGGCAGCTGTTCAATTTGAGAAGAAAGGATACTAAACAGCAACAGAACAATGTAAGAAATCATAAAATTCACTGGTAATTTAAGTATATTGCCCTATACAGAATGCTTAATTACACTAAAAGTAGTGAAGAAATTGATTTAATTGTACCATAAAAGTTCACAGAACTAAAGATATAACTAAAATATATTAGATACATAATATATACATGTATTTATATATAACATGTGACATTAATTAGACAGAAACTGGCGACCCCTGTGGTTGAATTAGGGGAAAGCTGGAAGAAGCTAAAGAGGAGGGCAACCCTATAGGAAGAACAGCAGTCTCAACTAAATTAGACTCCCAATATCTCTCAGACACTGGACCACCAACCAGGCAGCATACACCAGCTGATATGAGGCCCTCAATAAATATACAGCAGAGGACTGCTGGGTCTGGAATAAGTGAGAGAACATGTACCTATCCGTGGTGAGACTTGAGGTCCCAGGGAGTGGAGAGGTCTGGAGAGGTGGCAGTTTGGAAGTGGGGACATCCTCTTGGAGATGGAGGGAGGAGGTATGGGCTGAGGAGCTGTCAGAAGGTAGACCAGGAAGGGGATAAAGACTGGAGTATAGCCGGGCGTGGTGGCACATGCCTTTAATCCCAGCATTTGGGAGGCAGAGGCAGGTGGATTTCTGAGTTCGAGGCCAGCCTGGTCTATAAAGTGAGTTCCAGGACAGCCAGGGCTACACAGAGAAACCCTGTCTCAAAAAACAAAACAAAACAAAACATAAGAAAAAAACCAAAGGCTCCGCTGCACTGCCGGGGAAAGAGCGGACTGGAGAGGGGACC